>NW_015386413.1:2950340-2956021 GCF_001527695.2 Protobothrops mucrosquamatus
TCATGACTCGTGGACTTCAACTCCCAGAATTCCTGAGCCAGCATGGGGGAACTATGGCCCCCTCATGACTCGTGGACTTCAACTCCCAGAATTCCTGAGCCAGCATGGGGGAAACTTTGGCCCCTTCATGACTCGTGGACTTCAACTCCCAGAATTCCTGAGCCAGCATTGGGGAACTATGGCCCCCTCATGACTCGTGGACTTCAACTCCCAGAATCCCTCAGCCAGCACGGCTCAGCTTGGAAACCTCTCCCTTTCCCCTCAGCGTGGCTGGCTTAGGAATTCTGGGAGTTGAAGTCCACCAGTCATAAAAGAGCCAAGGTTGCCTACCCCTGTCCTAGCAGGAAAAACAGAAGACTAATCGTCATTTTAAGATTACCAATAAAGGAGAATATTTGCAGCTCAGGGTTTGAAATGAGGGGTCCTCGGTGTTCTCTGAGCTTGGCGGGTTTTTCGCAGACATTTCATGACCCAACTAGGCAACATCATCAGTGCTTTGAGAAATGAGATCCCTGCAAGAAAACAAGCCAGCTCAGAGATCACCAAGGACTCATTTTAAGACTGTACACAGAAAACTCAAGAGTAGTAAGTCAATTTCCAAGCCATTGCAGTATATTTCCAAGCCATTCCTAAAGATGGTTTTCTTGCAGATATTTCGTTCCCAAACTAGGTAACATCATCAATGCTGGAAGGGAGCAAAAGGTTTGCTCCTTTTCTCATCTACCGCTAGCTTGGACAAGAAGCCCGCGAGATGCCACAAAATTTTGCTTTTCCCTTCCCTGTTTGGCCAAATAAGATATTTCCCAACCATAGCCTTATTGCATCTTGGAGTAATAATAATAATAATAATAATAATAATAATAATAATAATAATAATAATAATAATAATAATAATAATAATAATAATAATAATAATAATAATAAAGTTGGAAGGGACCTTGGAGGTCATCTAGTCCAACCTCCTGCTCAGGCAGGAAACCCTATACCATTTTGGACAAATGGCTGTCCAGTCTCTTCTTAAAAACCATCCAAAGATGGAGCACCCACAACTTCTGGAGGCAGGTTGTTCCACTGGTTAATTGTTCTAACTGTCAGGAATTTCTCCTTAGTTCTAGGTTGCTTCTCTCCTTGATCTGTTTCCATCCGTTGCTTCTTGTCCTGCCTTCAGGCACTTTGGAGAATAGTTTGACCCCCTCATCTTTCTGGCAGCCCCCCAAATATTGGGAACGCTTCTATCATGTCCCCCCTACTCCTTCTTTTCTCTAGACTGGCCTTTACCCAAATCTTTATATATGTTTTTGTCTCCAGGCCCTAAATCATCTTAGTTGCTCTTTTCTGCACTTTTCCCAAAGTCTCAGCATCTTAATAATAATAATAAATAATAAATAATAAATAATAAATAATAAATAATAAATAATAAATAATAAATAATAAATAATAAATAATAAATAATAAATAATAAATAATAAATAATAAATAATAAATAATAAAAAATAAAAAATAAAAAATAAAAAATAAAAAATAATAATAATAATAATAATAAAGTTGGAAGGGACCTTGGAGGTCATCTAGTCCAACCCCCTGCTCAGGCAGGAAACCCTACACCATTTCAGACAAACGGCTATCCAGTCTCTTCTTAAAGACTTCCAGTGTTGGAGCATTCACTGCTTCTGGAGGCAGGTGGTTCCACTGGTTAATTGTTCTCACTGTCAGGAAGTTTCTCATTAGTTCCAGGTTGCTTCTCTCCTTGATCAGTTTTCATCCGTTGCTTCTTGTCCTGCCTTTTATAGCTCCTTAATTAAAAGCTGTCATCTTCTTGTAGCTGATGCCACGTTTTTTTAATCCCCACACTGCTATTTTTACATCAGCTAACATCAATATTATTCTCAATTTATTATTTTTATTTTTGTTTTTGGACAAATGCTTGTTGCTAGTTCCCGGCACAAAATTAGGTGTTCTTCGAAGTTTTCCGGGCGGAGATTTAATTGGGTTTCCCCCCCCCCTTCTTGCCAACACATCCCTTCTCCCCCCTGAAACACACTCCTAGCATTGTTCAGTCCCCTTCTAGCTTCGTGCATCATGCCGGGAACTCAGCCGTGCGAGCAGATGCCTGTTATCATTATAATAAAAGTCGGGGAAAATATGAGCGTTTAATGACTCACCGCTCCATCTGGACGGTGCCTGAGACGCTGGCTTAGAAGCATCTCTCTAGCAGGAGGTGTAAAAGGAAATCACGCTTTTAGAAGCCATAAATCCCCTTTGTGCTTTTTCCTGGGGAAGGAATATTCCAGATTTTATGGGCCAAGAAGGTCCTTGAGGCCGTCTCCTTAGGGCAGGGGTAGGCAACCTTGGCTCTTTTATGACTTGTGGACTTCAACTCCCAGAATTCCTCAGCCAGCATGGGGGAACTGTGGCCCCCTCATGACTCGTGGACTTCAACTCCCAGAATTCCTGAGCCAGCATGGGGGAACTATGGCCCCTTCGTGCCTGGTGGACTTCAACTCCCAGAATTCCTGAGCCAGCATGGGGGAACTATGGCCCCCTCATGACTCGTGGACTTCAACTCCCAGAATTCCTCAGCCAGCATGGGGGAACTATGGCCCCCTCATGACTGGTGGACTTCAACTCCCAGAATTCCTCAGCCAGCATGGGGAAAACTTTGGCCCCCTCATGACTGGTGGACTTCAACTCCCAGAATTCCTGAGCGAGGAAGCCACGGATGGAAACTAATCAAGGAGAGAAGCAACCTAGAAATAAGGAGAAACTTCCTGATAGTTAGAACAATTAACCAGTGGAACAACCTGCCTCCAGAAGTTGTGGGTGCTCCATTGTTGGATGGTTTTTAAGAAGAGACTGGACCCGGGTGGAATAAAGACCCCATTTGGGGGTCTCCTGCTTGAGCAGGGGGCTGGACTAGAAGACCTCTGAGGTCCCTTCCAACTCTGTTATTCTGAAACCGATCAAGGAGAGAAGCCACCTAGAAGTAAGAATAAATTTTCAGGGAGTGAGAAAAATTAACCAAAATTAACCAAAAATTAATGCTCCAACACTGGAAGTTGTTAAGAAGAGATTGGACAAAAATATTTGTCCGAAATGACTGTAGGGCCTCCTGCTTGGGTTGGACTAGATGACCACCTAGGTCCCTCCCAGCTCTGTTGTTCTGTTTACAGAATTGACAAGGAGACAGAGTTGAAATCTGGGACTGCCAGGGGATTGGGTCTCCTGCTTGTAACCGTTGTGTGAATTACACAGGTTTAACTCATCCTTCAGTGCTCCCTTCAACTGAGAGAGCAGCGCGTGGCAACGAGCTGTACATCCACCCACGCGCGTACGTGAACATAAATAAATTAAATTAAATTAAATAAATAACGGGCTACAAGCCAGATATCAGAAATGGCAATTGCAGGCTCCTTGACTTCCAAGGATCCCGTTCCCGAGAAAGTTTAATCGGCGTGAACGGATTTGAAAAGCAGAAAAGATGAAGCGAGATTCATCTGAGGACGGAAGCTTCAGTTCTTGCAGATTAAATAGAGGTGAAGACTTATTTTCTTTAAAAGAAATGAGTTTATCCATGTGTATTGCCTAGTTAGTAATTCCAGGACAGAATGTGCCTGGATTGAATTTTAAAGCTGCTTTTTTTTGCATTTTGATCTCTTCCAAAATATTTTTTCAGTGCAGCTAAATCAACGTAGTGTTTAAACATTTCCACGGTCTGGACCTGGGGTCCTCAAACTCGGCCACTTTAAGACTTGTGGACTTCAACTCCCAGAATTCCCCATGGGAATTCTGGGAGTTGAAGTCCACAAGTCTTTTTTTTTTTTTTTAAAAAAAAACAAGTTTTATTGGTTTTTTCATTTTACAAACAAGTGCTTAAGAAACAACGTGGTGGCAGGGCAATCAATTATCCACAAAACAAAGTCATATTCATAAAGTTCAAATTAAGTCTTAAAAACCTCCTCTCTTTTCCCTGTAATGACATATTATATTCAAATTGATATATTACAATACAACTAAATCAATCATAGCAATCCTCCATAATCTTTCGTCTAAATAAATCTACAAATCCGAATCCTGTATTAAGTTTACCTATTTCACTTACTATGTTCCATATTTCTAATCTAAATACCTAATAAACACTTCGGGGGTCTCCCCATAACCTTTTTCCTTAACATATTCAATAAGCATTTATTAATATCAGGTCTTAAAGTGCCCGAGTGTGAGGACCCCAGGTCTGGACTATAAATCTTATTTAATAAGCATTTCCCATCCCCCTGCCACCTGTCGACATATCTAAAACCCATCATATATATATATATGTTGTGTTGTAAAATGCGGTCAAAATCTTCATGTTAAGAAAGCTTCAAAGAGTTGAAACCTGTTCCTCACTTAAGAGCATCTCTCAACATACGGATCATCGTTTTGAGCTGGCGTCTTCATATCATATGACAGTTCTCGGCTTACAACAGTTCATTTAGTGGCCGTTTGACATCATAACAACCCTGAACAAAGTGACTTTTGACCGTTTTTCACAGTTAACGACCGTTGCAACGTCCCTGTGGGTCACGGGATCAAACTTGGCAACCGGCTCGTATTTATGACGGTCGCAGTCTTCCCAAGATCACGCGATTCCCCTTTGGTGACTTTCCGACAAGCAAAGTGAACGGGGAAGCCAGACAACAAGGTGTTACTGCCTTAAGAATTGCAGCGATTCGCTTAATGACGGTGACAAGGAAAGGGGAAATTTCACTTAACAAATGTCTCGCTTAACAACGATTTGCTTCACGAAAGATCGTAAAATGGGGCAAAACCCGCTTAACGAATGTCTCACGTATTGTCATAAATTTGGGGCTCTGTTGTGGTTGTAAGTGGGAAGACTTACCTGCATTCTGACTTGTGGTGCTGTGACTTTTAACTAGGCCAAGTGATATTTCATAGGGCAACAAGGCCTTGGTAGGACTACACTTGGAATACGGCATCCAGTTTTGGTCACCACGATGTAAAAAAGGATCAAGTAACCTTTTGGGATGAGACCTCGGAGGCCTTTTTTCTGAAGAGAAGGCACCACAAAATAAACCTTAGGCCTTATGAGGCCTTGGTAAGGCCACACTTGGAAGACTGCATCCAGTTTTGGTCCCCACGATGTAAAAAAGAGGTTGAGACTCTGGAAAGAGGGCAGAGAAGAGCAACAAAGATGATTAGGGGACTGGAGGCTACAGCATATAAGGAACGGTTACTGGAATTGGGTATGTCTAGTTTAACGAAGAGAAGGACGAGGGGGGGGGGACAGGATAGCAGTGTTCCAATATCTCAGGGGCTGCCCCAAAGAAGAGGGAGTCAAGCTATTCTCCAAAGCGCCTGAAGGCAGGACAAGAAGCAACGGATGGAAACTCATCAAGGAGAGAAGCAACCTAGAACTAAGGAGAAACTTCCTGACAGTGAGAACAATTAACCAGTGGAACAACCTGCCTCCAGAAGTGGTGAATACTCCAACACTGGAAGTCTTTAAGAAGAGACTGGACAGCCATTTGTCTGACATGGTATAGGGTTTCCTGCCTGAGCAGGGGGTTGGACTAGAATACCTCCAAGGTCCCTTCTGTTATTCTTTTCCTTCCTTCCTTCCTTCCTTCCTTCCTTCCTTCCTTCCTTCCTTCCTTCCTTCCTTCCTTCCCCCCTTCCTCCCC
>NW_015386413.1:2956068-2958288 GCF_001527695.2 Protobothrops mucrosquamatus
TTCCTTCCTTCCTTCCTTCCTTCCTTCCTTCCTTCCTTCCTTCCTTCCTTCCTTCCTTCCTTCCTTCTTTCTTTCCTTCCTTCCTTCCTTCCTTCCTTCCTTCCTTCCTTCCTTCCCCAAGTTTTTAAGAAGAGACTGGACAGCCATTTGTCCGAAACGGTATAGGGTTACCTGCCTGAGTAGGGGGTTGGACTAGAAGACCTCCAAGGTCCCTTCCAACTATTATTATTATTATTATTATTATGGGTTTTTGAACCCAGGTCTACCTGAAATGGGCTGACTTACAGAATGGGCTCCAAAATCCGGAGTCTGTGGCTTCTGAAATTTGGGGAGCTTCCTTCGAACCGCGTTGCAGACACCCCACAATCGGGCCTTTCCACAACTTTCTCTCGGCGGCTGAGCAAAACGTCTAACCGGTAATTAGAAGAAGCAGAGGAGGCAGCAGTGGAGACAGCTAATTCTCTCCTTTTGAAAACCTGAATCATTTTTCCAAGAATGCACCTTCACACTTCAGAAAACACCTGATTGTTTTTCTTGCCAGTGGCGGTCTCTGAGCTGTCTTTCATGATCCGTCCGCGGTGGCGCTCACTGGCAGGTTCAGGGGGGAAAAAAAAGGTTCTTTTACATCTTAAATTCTTTTAATGTTTGTTTTTCTGCAGGGAAACTGGGACATTTCCTCTCATCCCCCCCCCCCCCCCGAACTAACTTTTCCGAACTAGCTTTGCTGGGACTCACATGTGGCTTGTTTGACAGCCTTATGTCGGATGAGTGCGGGGGAGGAAGAGGAAGAGTTGCCTTAGGCAGGTTTGTGTATACAAAATGAGGAAAAACCCCCCCCCCAATGTTGGTAGCTAAGGTTTGTTTTAGAATAGAAGGAATGAAGAATAGAATAGGATAGGATAGGATAGGATAGAATAGAATAGAATAGAATAGAATAGAATGAGAGTAGAGTAGAGTAGAGTAGAGTAGAGTAGAGTAGAGTAGAGTAGAGTAGAGTAGAGTAGAGTAGAATAGAAAATGGAATGGAACGGAACAGAACAGAACAGAACAGAACAGAACAGAATAGAATAGAATAGAATAGAATAGAATAATAGAATAGAATAGAGCTGGAAGGGACCTTGGAGGTCATCTAGTCCAACCCCCTGGTCAGGCAGGAAACCCTATACCATTTCAGACAAACGGCTGTCCAGTCTCTTCTTAAAAACTTCCAGTGTTGGAGCATTCACCACTTCTGGAGGCAGGTGGTTCCACGGGTTAATTGTTCTCACTGTCAGGAAGTTTCTCCTGAGTTCCAGGTTGCTTCTCTCCTTGGTTAGTTTCCATCCGTTGCTTCTTGTCCTGCCTTCAGGCGCCTTGGAGAATAGCTTGACTCCCTCTTCTTTGGGGCAGCCCCTGAGAGATTGGAAACACAGCCATCCTATCCCTCCCCCCTCGTCCTTCTCTTCGTTAAACTAGACATCCCCAATTCCAGCAACCGTTCCTTATATGCTTTAGCCTCCAGTCCCCTAATCATCTTTGTTGCTCTTCTCTGCCCTCTTTCCAGAGTCTCAACCTCTTTTTTACATCGTGGGGACCAAAACTTGATGCCGTATTCCAAGTGTGGCCTTACCAAGGCCTTGTAGGGCCTAAGATTTATTTCATGGTGCCTTCTCTTCAGAAAAAAGGCCTCCGAGGTCTCATCCCAAAAGGTTACTTGATCCTTGATGGACTTGCTCTTTATCCGCACTGTTTCACAGACGGTTTTTGACTATCAGAAACTGGAAGGATGCAGAGAAATCCTTAAGGAGTCGCCCTTCTTGATATCCTCTCTGATTTCCCACCCCCCCATTTCCTCCTTCAGGCTTCAGATAGAGGAATCCTCAAAGCCCGTCAGCTGGACGATGCAGCTGGATAAGGCGGTCACCACCAATTACAAGCCCGTGGCCAATCATCAGTACAACGTGAGTCGCTTTTAACCTTTTTTTATTCTGGTTCTTCAACTCAGGTTAGATGCCTTGCTGGACAGGTTCCTAGGTATGATTGTCCAGCATCACACACTACTTAGTAAGGGTATTGGATGGATGGATGGATGGATGGATGGATGGATGGATGGATGGATGGATGGATTGGATGGATGGATGGATGGATGGATTGGATGGATTGGATGGATGGATGGATGGATTGGATGGATGGATGGATTGGATGGATGGATTGGATGGATGGATTGGATGAATGGATTGG
>NW_015386413.1:2958509-2967206 GCF_001527695.2 Protobothrops mucrosquamatus
TGGATGGATGGATGGATGGATGGATGGATTGGATGGATGGATTGGATGGATGGATTGGATGAATGGATTGGATGGATGGATTGGATGGATGGATTGGATGAATGGATTGGATGGATGGATGGATGGATTGGATGGATGGATGGATGGATGGATGGAATGGATGGATGGAATGGATGGATGGATGGATGGATGGATGGATTGGATGGATGGATTGGATGGATGGATGCCAGGGGTTCCCAACCGGGAGTGCGAGATGAGATTCCAGGGGGTGCAAAAACTTGGGTTTTCAAAATTATAGTGTCCGTGCATAATTGAGCTTCAATGGGCTCCAGAAGATAGTAGAGGACAGGAAGGCCTGGAGGAACGTTGCCCATGGGGTTGCGACGGGTCGGGCACGACTTCGCAACTAACAACAACAACAACGTGCATAATTCGTTGCCGTTATTTCGAACTTTTGTAAGGGGCGCGAGAATATATCAGAAGCGTTCTAGTGGTGTGGGGTATAGAAAAGGTTGGGAGCTGCTGATGTATGTGTGTGTGTATAATATATGTGTGGGTGTTAAATTTATTGGCTGCTCATCTTATCATAGAGGAACTCTGGGTGGCTTACAATTACATCTTAGTTAAAACATAAAGTGTTAAAATGAAACCTTACAGCCAAAGACACTCCTCCTCCTCCTCCTCCTCTTCAACTCCTTTCTAGCACTGATGATATTACCTAGTTGGGTAATGAAACGTCTGCAAAAAAACAGCCGAGCTCAGAGAGCACCAGGGACCCCACACTCCTCCTCTTCCTCCTCCTCCTCCTCCTCCTCCTCTTCCTCCTCCTCCTCCTCCTCAACTCCTTTGTAGCACTGATGATATTACCTAGTTGGGTAATGAAACGTCTGCAAGAAATCAACCAAGGTCAGAGAGCACCAGACCCCACAGTTCTCCTCCTCCTCCTCCTCCTCCTCCTCCTCCTCCTCCTCCTCCCCAACTGGTTTGAAAATATGTATTTTTGTTGTTGTTGTTGTTTCAACGACTAGATCGAGTACGACAAGAAGAAAAAAGAGGACGGCAAGCGGGCCCGAGCCGAAAAGCAGCAGGTGTTGGACATGCTCTTCTCTGCTTTTGAGAAACACCAGTATTACAATATTAAAGACCTGGTGGATATAACTAAACAGCCCGTGGTAAGTCAACCCTAAAAATAAAATATGAGCCGAAACCACAAATAGCTTCATTGGGTTCAATCCCAGAAAACATAAATGAAAAGCATCGCTGACAGTTGCAAGGACAAATTATGTACAGTGTTGCAAAAGAGGAATCCTAGAATTGCACAGAACCCCCGGGCTGGGAGGGACCTCAGAGGTCCCCTAGTCCACCCCCGTGCCCAAGGCAGAAGACTTTATTCCACCCAGGTCCAGTCTCTTCTGAAAGCCTCCAGTGATGGAGCATTCACTGCTTCTGGAGGCAAGGAGTTCCACTGGTTAATTGTTCTCACTGTCAGGAAGTTTCTCCTTAGTTCCAGGTTGCTTCTCTCCTTGAATTAGTTTCCACCCGTTGCTTCTTGTCCTGCCTTCAGGGGCCTTGGAGAATAGTTTGACTCCCTCTTCTTTGGGGCAGCCCCTGAGATACTGGAAGACTGCTATCATGTCCCCCCTCGTCCTTCTTTTCATTAAACTAGACATACCCAATTCCAGCAACTGTTCTTCATATATTTTAGCCTCCAGTCCAGGAAGTTTCTCCTTAGTTCTAGGTTGCTTCTCTCCTTGGTGAGTTTCCATCCGTTGCTTCTCGTCCTGCCTTCGGGCGCTTTGGAGAATAGCTTGACTCCCTCTTCTTTGGGGCAGCCCCTGAGATACTGGAAGACTGCTGTCATGTCCCCCCTCGTCCTTCTCGTGCCCACACCCCAATTTGGAAGCATCCGTAGATGATAGTTCCCCGTGTAATATTGTTGTCACGCTAAATTTCCCCACCAGTTGAACAAAGAGATCTCTGCAGTGAGTTATTCTGCAATTACCTTCCGTGAAGTAGGCTTAATCACACTGCGTATTTTGCATCAGTCCCCTTGACGCTCCCGTCTTGAAGGGTCTGGAGTTGTGACTGTTTAGGAATCGGTTGCCGTAAATTGAAATGTTACTCCTGCAGCTGTCGGCCAGTTGCTCTAGAACAGAGGAACCCAACCTTTGGAGCACCAGGGACCGGTTCCGTGGAGGGAGGTTTTCCCGCGGACCGGAGGGTGCGTGGTTTTGTGTACTGCCTGCATCTCGTGGGTGTTACTTTGTGTGTTTGTGTGGACTGGTTGCTGGTAGGTCGCGGCCTGGTACCGGTTGACGGACCTGGAGCTGAGGACCCCTGGACTAGATGATCGCTTAGGACAGAGGCCCCCAACTTTTTGGGCACCAGGGACCGGTTCCGTGGAGGAAGGTTTTTCCACGGACCGGAGGGTGCGTGATTTCGTGTGCTGCCTGCATCTCGCGGGTGTTGCTTTGCGTGTTTGTGTGGACTGGTTGCTGGCATGCTGCGGCCCAGTACCGGTCCACGGATCCCTGGAGTAGATGATCGCTTAGGACAGAGGTCCCCAACATTTTGGGCACCAGGGATCGGTTCCGTGGAGAGAGGTTTTTCCATGGACCAGAGAGTGCATGGTTTTGTGTGCTGCCTGCATCTCACAGATGGGGCTTTGCTTGTTTGTGTGGACCAGTTGCTGGCATGCTACAGCCCGGTACCGGTCCACCAACTGGGGGTTGGGGACCCCTGTTATAGATGTCTCTAGTCCAGAGGACCCCAATCTTTTGGACACCAGGGACCGGTTCTGTGGAGAGGTTATTCCGTGGACCGGAGAGTGCGTGGTTTTGTGTGCTGCCTGCATCTCGTGGATGGGGCTGTGCTTGTTTGTGTGGACCGGTTGCTGGCATGCTGTGGCCCGGTATCAGTCCATGGACTGGGGGTTGGGGACCCCTGTTATAGATGGCTCTAGTCCAGAGGACCCCAATATTTTGGGCACCAGGGACCGGTTCCGTGGAGAAAGGTTTTTCCATGGACCAGAGGGTGCGTGGTTTCGTGTGCTGCCTGCATCTCGCGGGTGTTACTTTCCTTGTTTGTGCAGACTGGTTGCTGACATGCCACGGCCCGGTACCGGTCTACAGCCACGGGGGTTGTGGACCTCCGCTCTAGAGAAGGCAAATTGTAGATACTTGTTTTATTTCTCCGTGCCGAAGTGCGGCTCTCAGCCTCGCCTCGGGCAGCTCCCGTTCCAACTCCTTCACCTCCTACAAACTAAGAAGCTGACTAATTGTTTTGTTTCTCCGTGACAGATATTGATTTTGCTCCTCTCGGTAGAAAGTCAGGAAAATAGGAGAATATCGACGACGACGCAGCCAGCTGAGCCGGTGTGGGAGGGATTTGACGGGGCGTCTAACGGATGGAGAAAGCGGGAGCGTTCATTTCGAAGGATAAACAGAGACGGGAACTAATCAAAAGTCTGCCCAGTTTCCTACCTGTCTCTCTTTCCGACTGACGCTGCGGAAGGACGCCAGCCGTCGCTAGCGCTGGGCGGGGCTCCGCAGGCAGAATTTTATGCGTTGCGTAGTGGGGGGTCATCCCCTGACCTACAGCCACAGTCGTGGCCCAGAATTTACGTTGCTAAGTGAAAAGAATTTGTTTACCAGGGTTTTGCCCCGTTTTACGACCTTTGGGGCCAGTGTTGTTAAGGTGAATCGCTGCGGTTGTTGAAATAGTAACCCCGTTGTTAAGCGAATCCAGTGGACTCGGCTTGGCAGAAGGTCGCAAAAAGGGGATCATGTCACTCTCTCTCTCTCTCTCTCTCTCTCTCTCTCACACACACACACACACACATACACACACACACAGACACGGGACACTGCGACCGTCACAAATGTGAATCGGTTGTCAAGCGCCCGAAGGTAAATCACGTGACCCTGGAGGTGCTGCAGCGGTCGTAAGTGCGAAAAGTGGTCCTTTTTTCAGTGCCATTGTAACTTTGGACGGTCACTAAACGAGGACTACTTGCACGTAGTACCCACTGGACGTCTTCAGAGGTTCTTAGGCTCCACCCATCACCCAGGAGTTTACTTTAAGGTGTGGCTGTGTTGTCGAAAACGCTTGATGCTTCTTTCTGTTGGGTTGTGTGAGACGAGACGAGCTGTGAGACCCTCTTGAGACGTGATAGTGTTATCTGCGCGACCACCAACCCCCTGGATATAAGTAGCTCCTGCCTGCTAACACTGTCCAAAATACACACACACACACACACACACACACACACACACACACACACACAATGTTTGGCTTCTGGGGTCGAGAATATTACTGTTCTGCTCTTTGGCAGGCACCATCACTTGTAATATCTGTAGTAACTGACGAAGGGTCCTAAGAACGCAGGTCACAGGGCGGTTGAAGGCAAGAACGATTGCGCTGAAGTTGTGTGGCTGGTGTAACCTTGGATTGTTTGGCCGGGCCAGGAAGGAGGGAGTGTTACTTGTTGCACTTGAGGATGTTCTCAGACTTGTGGTGTTCCTGCGTGAGCTGTGTGGTCTGGAATTGCCATCCTGGATCTCCATGCTTTTGATAGGAACCCATGTGAGACCATCCCTTCCTCTTTCCACGTTCTTCTACCTTCATCATGCGTGTTCTTTGAGATCATGGATGGCTCCTCCTCCTCCTCTCCCCCCTTTCCTCCTCCTTCCCCTCCCTCTCCTCCTTCTCCCCCTTCTCTCCTCCTCCTCCTTCCTCTCCTCCTCCTCCTCCTCCTCCTCCCCCCGTCCTCCTGATGATGTTCCCTAGTTGGGTCATGAAACACCTGCAACGAAACCACCAGACTCATAGCATACTGAGGACCCCACATTCTCCTCCTCCTTCTCCTCCTCCTCCTCCTCCCTCTTCCTCCTCCTCTTCCTCCTCCCTCTTCCTCCTCTTCCTCCTCCTCTTCCTCCTCCTCCTCCCCTCTCCTCCTGATGATGTTCCCTAGTTGGGTCATGAAACATCTGCAAGAAAACCCCCAAGCTCATAGCATACTGAGGACCCCACATTCTCCTCCTCCTCCTCCTCCTCCTCCTCCTCCTCCTCCTCCTCCAACAAGTGCAGGTGATCCTCTTTGTTTTCTAAATCAACTGAGTGTCAATCCATTAGTTGTAACAGGGCCTACATCCAAACAAGTGATAAATACAGGTCTACTTAATTAAGCCTCCATTTTACTTGAAGCACCCAGTTGCAGCTCCAACCTATTTAAATTGGGACGTTCCTGCTCTGGAAAGCACATTTTCTTCTAACGGTATTTTTTTTCTGCTTGGCGAGACCAGGCAAGTGAAATGTCCTTTAATTAATCAGTTCCTCCTAATTGCTGGTTTCATCACATTGTTTCTGTCTTTCCTTTTCTTCCATAATGGCAAAAGCCTGTTTGGCTGCAGAAGAAAACCGAAGTAGAGGAAGACAGTCATTACAGAGAGGGGGGGAGAGAAAGTGAAAGAGGGACAGAGGGAGAGGGAGGGGGAAAGAGAGAGAGGGAGGGAGGAAGAGAGAAAGAGAAAGGGAGGAAGGGAGGGAGGAAGAGAGAGGGAAAGAAGAGAGGGAGGGAGAGAGGGAAGAAAATAGGAAGAGGGAGAGAAAGAGATAGAGAAAGAAAAAAAAGAGGGACGGAGGGAGAGGGAGGGGGAAAGAGAGAAGGAGAGAGGAAGAGAGAAAAGGGAGAGGGAAAGAGAAGGAGGGAGGAAGAGGAAGAGAGAGGGAGGAAGGGAGAGAGGAAAAGAGAAAGAAAGAAAAAGG
Organism: Protobothrops mucrosquamatus; assembly: GCF_001527695.2. Lineage (NCBI taxonomy): Eukaryota > Metazoa > Chordata > Lepidosauria > Squamata > Viperidae > Protobothrops > Protobothrops mucrosquamatus. The sequence goes on from NW_015386413.1 coordinate 2,964,276, forward strand.
GAGAGAGGGAGGGGGAAAGGGAGAGAGGGAGGAAGGAGGGAAAGAGAGAAAGAAAGGAGCGAGGGAGGGACATTAAACATTCCAAGTTAGAAAAGGGCAAGGATGCCTGGACAGTCCAGTCTCTCCTTTGAGAAGATCCTCAGTCATCCAGGTCATAGTTATCCCAAAAGTGCTTTTTCCAGGAGGCAACTGGACTTTTTTGTTTTTCTTTGAAGATGTTTCGCTTCTCATCCAAGAAGCTTCTTCAGCTCTGGCTGGATGGTGGAGAATGGAAGGATTTATACTCCTTGCAGACCGCTGGTCGTTTGCCTTCTTTTAGAGGGTCGCTGAGGCCACTTGGAGGCTTATCTGTGTCCTCAGGGTCACCTGAGTGGTGCAAATGGGTGGGGAGCCTTCCTGGATCTGCGGAAAGGACGGTGTGGTAGAAGGTCCCCAGAAGGCTCCACACCCATTTGCACCACTCAGGTGACCCTGAGGACAGAGATAAGCCTCCAAGTGGCCTCAACGACTCTCTAAAAAAAATGCAAAGGACCAGCTGTCTGCAAGGAGTATAAATCCTTCCCTTCCCCACCATCCGGTCAGAGCTGAAGAAGCTTCTGGGATGAGAAGGGAAACGTCTTCAAAACAAAACAAGAAAGTCCAGTTGCTTTGTACAAAAGCACCTTTGGGTTTTCTTCTGGTTCTTGACCACCAAATTTATTTATTTTTTTGGACTCCTATGGTAAGTTGCTGCCCCCTTGTGTGGAGTTGATGCTCTACTACTATATGATTAATATTTGGAGAGTTAGCATCCGCAGACGCACAGAATCCACCCATCTTAAGCATTAGCTGCTTTGAATCTACAGCTATTTTGGAAACGTGTAGAGCAGGGGTCTTCCAACTTGGCCCTTTGATGACTGTTGGACTTCAACTCCCAGAATTCCTCAGCCAGGCACGCGTAGATATGGTAGATGTGGACCCTGTCATCCAAATTAGGGGTGATTTGGGTGAAGTTTACATCCTGTTGATATTGATAATGAACTGGGAGATGTTGATAATGAAGGTCACCAGCTTTAAGATGGATGTAGAATTTAGAATAACAGAGTTGGAAGGGACCTTGGAGGTCTTCTAGTCCAACCCCCTGCTCAGGCAGGAAACGCTAGACCATTTCAGGCAAATGGCTGTCCAGTCTCTTCTTAAAAACTTCCAGTGATGGAGCGCCCACAATTTCTGGTGGCAAGGAGTTCCACTGATTAATTGTTCCCACTGTCAGGAAGTTTCTCCTTAGTTCTAGGTTGCTTCTCTCCTTGATTAGTTTCCATCCGTTGCTTCTTGTCCTGCCCTCGGGGGCTTTGAAAACCATATTGTGTTTGTAGATGCATCATTTGTATTTGTTCTTTAATTAAAAATAAAAAATTTATATATATAAAAAAAACCATATTGCTCAATATTTCCTCCCCTCACCCCCATTTAATTCTGAGGAAGTAGAAAAACGAATTAACCTCCACCTTCAACTTGGTGTAAATGTATTCTTTGAAGGGAGATTGTCCTCGGTCTGGGATAGGGGATAGGTTGGCTTTAGTTTAACCTAATGACGTCCTGTGTTCATGCCACGTTGAGTCAATCTCTCTGCTTTCTTTCAGATCTATTTAAAGGAGATTTTGAGAGAAATAGGCATCTACAATTTCAAGGGGCCACACAAAAGTACTTGGGAACTGAAGCCGGAATACAGGCATTATCAAAATGAAGATAAAAGCGATTAGCAACCCGGAAGCCATCAACTTTAAAAAACAGGAGAAAGAAAACTTCCACTGTTCAAAGAGTAAGCTTTTGTAATCAGCCCTGCCTCCATTTGCTTAAAAGATTTTTTCTGGAATGCTATCTAACTTTTTAGCGGTATGTTTATTGCATACAAATTATTTATAGAATAAACTTGGGTTTTTAATGTATGGCCTTTTCTTGCAATTTCCTTGCATTTTATAAAAATATAACCATGTTAACAAACCGAGTAAGAAGTTTTATTTAATCCTGGGCTGGTATTAGCCTCTTGAGTCAGCCCATTATATGGAACAACAGAGAAATCTGAAAATACTTTAAAGACAGATACATTTATTCTAAAAATTATTTACCTTTAGGGATCCAGTTTGTACTTTTGGTTCCAAGTGACACAGCTACACTTTTGAATACTGTTTTCCAAGAACATATCCTGGGATGGCGAATCGCCTTTACATGCTTGTCGGAATAATTAGAAGTCGGACATATTTTCAATTGGCCATAAATGGATTTTAGAATGAGCCAGGTAGAAGAAACTTTATATTTAGGCACATAGCTTGATAGTGAAAAGAAGGGAAAAATAACCCCAATTAAAAGCAAACAATTCTGGACATAATCTTAATGTTCTGTTTCCATTGAGAACGCAAATCAGCTGGCGTTTCTCTTGTGGCCTTCAAAATTAGTTCTGGAAGGTTGATGAAACGTAGAACATAGAATAACGGAGTGGGAAGGGACCTCAGAGGTCTTCTAGTCCAACCCCCTGCTCAAGCAGGAAACCCTAGACCAGAGGTGTCAAACTCACAACGTCACGTGATGTGTCATGACGTATCGTGACTTTTTTTCCCATTACCGGCAATGGGGTGGGCGTGATATTTGGCATGACGCATCCGGTCCATGGGCCGGCAGTTTGACACCCCATTTCAGACAACCTCAATACTGCTGGCAGAAAAACCTCATAGACACAGTCCTGAAAGGACTCAGGAGGCCGTACGGGTCTGGATGGGGAGGAACAGACTCAGGCTCAACCCTTCCAAGACCGAGTGGCTGTGGTTGCCAGCGCCTCGGCATAGTCAGCTGACACCATCGCTGACTATAGGGGGCGAAACTTTGGCCCCCTCGGAGAGGGCGCGCAACTTGGGAGTCCTCCTGGATTCGCGGCTGGCACTGGATGACCATTTG
>NW_015386413.1:2967417-2986815 GCF_001527695.2 Protobothrops mucrosquamatus
CCTGGCCTAGGGAGGATTTTTAAACTGGGTTTTTTAGAAATTTTAATTATCACAACATAAAAATTTTGGTTTTAATTTGGTTTTATTCGGTGGGGTGTGTGGGTCTTTCTTTGTTTTAATAATGTTGTGAGCCGCCCTGAGTCCTTCGGGAGAAGGGCGGGATATAAATTGAAATAATAAATAAATAAATAATAAATAAGGAGTCCAATGTGACGTTTTCCAGAACCCCCAAAACGTGAATAAAATGGGGGAACATGAACCAGAAAAATTGCTCCCTCTGACAGTCACATTACAATGCATTTTCTCTGATTCTAAAACTTAACTGTCGAGTAATTTTGTTGATCTATTCTATACCATTTCAGACAAATGGTTGTCCAATCTCTTCTTGAAAGTCTTCAGGGATGGAGCACCCACAACTTCTGGAGGCAAGCGGTTCCACCGGTTGATTGCTGTCAGCGTTAGGAAAAATTCTACTCAGTTCTAGGTTGCTTCTCTCCTTCTTAACTACAAAAGCAGGTGTGATGTACAAAGGGATAGTGTATGTCTTAGACATACTATACTGTTGGACATCTTCCATCTGGGTGATCAGCACAGATGTGTTGTGGCTTTGCAGCAGAATCTTGGGATTAACCAAGATGTAGAATCTGGGTCAATTTTGCAGAACATAGATGTTCCAGAGTGAACCAGTCAGAATTTAGCCTTGAGCATTGATTGGCCAAAAGTTCACTTGGAAAGAACCTCTGTTTTATCTATCCCAGAACATCCATCCTGGAAGTTACATAGGTGAAATAAGTAAAAAAAGGAGAAGTTCACATTCCCACAAAATGGGAACCCACCATTTTTGGGTTACAAAAAACTTGAATCAGGTAAGGAAAAGGACCCAACAGGATGTTAGGTATTCTATCATTTTGAAATTGGTTATCCCAAAAGGGCTTTTTTCACAAGGCAACTGGAATAGACTAGACTAGACTAGACTAGACTAGGACCTTGGAGGTCTTCTAGTCCAGCCCCCTGCTCAAGCAGGAGAACCTACACCTTCTCTGAATTCTTTCCAGTCTCTCAACATCTTTTTTGTGATATGGTGACCAAAATTGGCTGCAGTATTCGAGGTGTGGTCTTACTAAGGCTTTATAAAGTGGTACTAGTACTTCGCGTGATCTTGAGTCTATGCCTCTGTTTATACAACTCAGGATTGTATTAGCTTTTTTGGTTGCTGCTGCACACCGCTGGCTCATATTTAAGTGATCGTCCACCAGGACTCCAAGGTCCCTCTTGCAGTCACTGTTTTTGAGCCAGGTCTCGCCCAATCTGTATTTGTGCCTTTAGTTTTTCCTGCCTAAATGTAAGACTTTGCTTTTGAAACTCATTTTGTTGGATAGGGCCCATTGTTCAAGTTTGTCAAGATCTTTTTGGATCCTGTGTTTGTCTTCCGGGGTGTTGGCTACTCCTGCCAATTTGGTGTCATGTGCGAATTTGATGAGTTCTCCTTCAATTCCCTCATCTAAGTCATTTATGAAGATATTGAAGAGGCCTGGGCCTAAGACGGATCCTTGTGGTACCCCACTGCTTACTCCTCTCCATGTGGATGTAGTGCCATTGAGGACTACTTGTTGAGTACAGTTTGTCAACCATCTACAGATCCACTTGGTGGTGATGTTGTCTATTCCACCTTTTCTTAGCTTACCGAGGAGTAGGTTGTGATCTACTTTTATCAAATGCCTTACTGAAATCTAGGTATACTACGTCCACTGCGTTTCGTTGGTCTACTAGTTTAGTTACTTTATCGTAGAATGAGATGAGATTGGTTTGGCATGATCTGTTTTGAACAAACCCGTGCTGGCTGCTAGTTATGACTTGGTTTGCTTCTAGTTGTTTGCAGATCTGTTTTTTGGTTATTTTTTTCTAGGATCTTCCCAGATATTGATGTTAAACTGATTGGTCTGTAGTTTCCTGGGTCCTTTCCCCACATCTTCTTGAAGATGGGGACCACATCAGCCCTTTTCCAATCCTACCCCGGTGCTCCAGGATTTATGGAGGATGTGGTGCAACGGTTCTGAGATAACCTCTGCCAGCTCCTTCAGAACCCTGGGATGTAATCTGTCGGGTCCTGGTGATTTGTATTCATCAAGATTGGATAGGTGTTCTCTTACCATTTTCTTGCTTATTTTGATTTTTGTTTCTAGCATGTCTTTTGCTGTGTTTTTTTGGAGGTGTGTTGGGCTATGGTTTCTTTCTGTGTGAAGACTGACGCAAAGTATGAGTTAAGCAGCTCTGCTTTCTCCATGTGGCCTGTAATTTCCTTACTACCTTCTCTCTTTAGTGGGCCTACATCTCCTTTGTTTCTCTTTGAAGACGTTTTGCTTCTCACCCAAGAAGCTTCTTCAGCTCTGACTGGATGGTGGGAGAAGGGAAGGATTCAGGGAGAGCTGAAGAAGTTCCTTTGTTGGATGAGAAGCAAAACGTCTTCAAAGAAAAAATGAAGTCCAGTTGCCTCCTGAAAAAAAAACACCTTTAGGACAACCATGACCTGGATGACGAAGAAGCTCCACAACACATTTGGCTGTAGTATTATTATTTATCCTTTTTATTATCTTCTTTACTTCTCTCTTTTATTGGTCTTCTTCTTCTTCTTCTTCTTCTTCTTCTTCTTCTTCTTCTTCTTCTTCTTCTTCTTCTTCTTCTTCTTCTTCTTCTTCTTCTTCTTCTTCTTCTTCTTCTTCTTCTTCTTCTTCCTCCTCCTCCTCCTCCTCCTCCTCCTCCTCCTCCTCTGTTGTTTTGCAAGTAAGTGGAAGCAAGCTGCTGTAACCGGAGACAAATTCATGGTGTGTCTAATCGCACTTGGACAAATAAAAGATTCAATTCAATCCAGTCCACCACCCTTGCCCACGTCCTTCTCAACTAGGCTGGCCGAATCTAGCCAGAAGGACGGAATCCCAAGATGTTTGGATCCCAAGAGTGGGTGGGCTTCAAGAACCTTTTTACCCCCAAAGTCCTTGCTTTTGCTTTGCTTTGCTGGCAGCTCATCTTGCTTTGTGGATTTACAAGCCTGCTGTCTTTCATGACTTGGTTCCTTCTTATCTATCTCTCTATCTCTTATCTAAAAGGGATCTTCTAGACTCGATTCCTGGCTTTCATCCATCTTGCTTATGTGCCTGCTTCATCTTTGGGAATGGCGGCCTCAGAAGGGGCTACCACCATTGGGTTGGTGCTTCCCCATTTATGAGCTACCTTGGTTTCCATTGTGAGAGATGGAACTGAAGGCACAACGATTGAAGATGGGGGTGGATCTCATAGCAAAATATTCAGCCAAAATGAATGGCTAATAAAATAGATCGAATCCTGCTTGAGCAGGGGGCTGGACTAGAAGACCTCCAAGGTCCCTTCCAGATTATATTCAACTTCTATTCTATTCTATTCAACTTCTATTCTATTCTATTCTATTCTCCATTCCATGTTCTATTCTATTCTTTCTATTCCTTTATTTTATTCTATTCTGTATTCTATTCTCTATTCCATTCCATGTTCTATTCTTTCTATTCTATTCCTTTTTTCTATTCGATTCTATTCCTTTTCTCTATTCCTATTCTACTATTTCTATTCTATTCTATTCCTTTTCTCTATTCTATTCTATTCTATTCTATTTTCTATTCATTCTCTTATTCTAGTCTACTCTAATTCTATTCTATTGGCAGTAGGTTGTAGTAACTATCTTCAATTGGTGGTAGGGTTGTAGCAACACTATCTTTTCTATTGGTGGTAGGTGGTAGTAACTCTATCCTCTATTGGTGGTAGGGTTGTAGTAAGGCTATTGTCACAGCATGTAAAATTTTGTTCCATGGTACTTATCCCACCAGCAGGAATAAGCTGGGCTAAGGACTCCCGCTTCTAACGAGGTAACTTTTTGGAGTGATTTCTGACTAAAGAACGGGATACCCCGTTGCATCCTATTTGGAGGCATTATTTTCCGTTCCAGCGACTGAAGGAAGTGGAAAAGGTGCTTACGAACACGTCGCTTCCCCCCCCCCCCAACTCTGCCTTAATGATGGCTAATTCAAACCTGCCTAAGATTCGCCAGTTGGCTTTCTAACACCGATCTGGGCTGGCCACTAGGCCTCCAATGCTTTTTGATTTTGTAAACCTTTTCAAATTGTTGTAAACCATCTCAATATTTTTTTTTTATGGAAAGGGGTGTTTATGTATAAATAAGAGATCTTCTCACAAGAGTATATTAAACCTAATGTGGGTAAATTTATCTGGAATATTGTGTGGGATTGGATAGCAATTTTCAGGAAATGGGATCGCAAGCTGCATTAATGAAACTCTGGAGACACTTGGGGGCAAAAACAATTTTCCTCACAACGGAGGAATTTCAGATGTGTGACTCTAATACTTGACGCCCTATACTAGGGGTAGGCAACCTTGGCTCTTTTATGACTGGTGGACTTCAACTCCCAGAATTCCTGAGCCAGCCATGCTGAGGGGAAAGGGAGAGGTTTCCAAGCTGAGCCATGCTCGCTCAGGAATTCTGGGAGTTGAAGTCCACGAGTCATGAAGGGGCGAAAGTTCCCCCATGCTGGCTGAGGAATTCTGGGAGTTGAAGTCCACGAGTCATGAAGGGGCTATAGTTCCCCCACGCTGGCTCAGGGATTCTGGGAGTTGAAGTCCACGAGTCATGAAGGGGCTATAGTTCCCCCACGCTGGCTGAGGAATTCTGGGAGTTGAAGTCCACGAGTCATGAAGGGGCCAAAGTTTTCCCCATGCTGGCTCAGGGATTCTGGGAGTTGAAGTCCACGAGTTATGAGGGGGCCATAGTTCCCTCATGCTGGCTCAGGAATTCTGGGAGTTGAAGTCCACGAGTCATGAAGGGGCCANAGTCATGAGGGGGCCATAGTTCCCCCATGCTGGCTCAGGAATTCTGGGAGTTGAAGTCCACCAGTCATAAAAGAGCCAAGGTGGCCTACCCCTGCCCTATACTCTACCAAAGCCTATTAAGCACATCAGTTATCTATATAGTGCAGAAACGTCTTTGAATCGTGCCCCCAGACATGCAGAAAAGGCGTATACATTTCCATAAAAGCGTTTTATAAAATGTGGCGGTCCGAATTCCCTTAAAATTGCCAGCGCTTCAACTTTTCATCCAAAGCAAGGGTGCAAAAGACATTTACAGGTGGAACACGGAAAGGATTGAAATGTTACAATTTATAGAGAGATCGCCAAAGGGGTTCATTAAAATAAAACTAAGCCTATTTTGGAAGCGCTCAGAATAAATAAGGGAACAGTTCAAATCGGCCCCACAATTTTTTTTTTAACAAATAACGATTTAAAAATAAAAGTTTTGGCTTTAAGATGGACTCGGCGGCAAACGTAACATTTGTCTGGCTCAAAAGATTACACGTCTTGTGAAAGCTTTGCATTTGGACCTGCCAGCAAGACCCATGTTTTACACTAAAGTAACCTGAATACTCTTAGGCTAGTTCGTCTATAGGAACCTTTCTTTAAAAACCAAAATCTTAATGCTTTGCTGCCTCAGGCCTAGGTACTTAAGAACTTCATAGACATAAAAATATTTTTTTCACCCAGCTGTTTAAGCCTGGTTTTCTTGAAAACTTTCTTACCAAGAGAATAAACAGCCCAGTTGCAGTCACACAATCCGGTGGGCGACAGGATGTGGGGTCTTGATGCCCAGGAAATAGCAAAAGATTATAGCTTTGCCCGTCAATATGTGAGTAATACTTCAGAATTCTGGGGGTTTTTTTTCCCCTGGAACATTTTGAACATAAGCCCCAAAATAGGAAGTCTGCCAGGGCAATGAATAGATCTTACTCTGGCCCGTTTCTTCCATTATCCCAGCATAGTCCTTAATCAATGCTTGCTTGAATACGGTCTGTCAAGGATCGCTTCCGGTTCCAAAGACTCTTAAAACTGAAAACGCTTACGCCGTGCATACAAAAGAGCTTTTTTTTTCTCAGTAATTAAGCTCCCCTTTAGCCAAGCACCCAGGGTTTGCAGAATACAGAGTGGAAAGGAAATAGTGAGAGACTTAAAACAACACCACCCTCAACATTTAAGCTAGGAAGTGAAATGTTTAAAAGATCCACCCAAAGTCCTGCAAACGAGCGATTTCACAGGCAACGAAACCGCACAGCTGAGCCCAAAAAAAAAAACGTACACGCAAGTCACAGAAACATTTAAGCGGTTTCCAATAATACAGTCTCGATAACACTGTTTGGCTGCTTTCATGTGACCCTTTTTCAAAGAGGCTGTGAAAGGCCCCAAGAAAAGAAAAGTTAACAGATAAAAACTATCCTGCACTCACTTCTATCTGAAGGACATTCCCTCCAGTTTCCCTCTGCTGCAGGTGGCAGGAAAACATCTAGTTGCGCTATACACATATTTGCTCTTCCTTCATAATGCAAAACACACCTGTGCTCCTCATGAGCAATTTATCTTCTAATATACCCATAAGACAGGCAATTGCTTTAAGCATCATTTTAAAAAACCCCGGGGTACCATGCCGAACAGCAAAAGCTTCCAGGTGTTGGGGCTCTAAAGAACTCTGCTTTGGAGAGGGATGTCTGTCTATTTAGAATCACCTGCACAACATAACTGAAACACAAAGTGAAAATACTAGAACCACACCAAATATCCAGAGCGCACTCAAGCTTTCCTATCTTGTCAGTTACAGCTAGCAATTCCCATTAAAACCAATGCTGAAAACTTTTTAATAGTCTGACTTGCATATTTAATAATTTAAATAGGAGTGCACCTATCTATCCATCTTACTACACGTCTGCCTATCAATTTGTCTCTATCTCTACATGTCATCTATCCATCTCTACATCTACCTATCCATCTATACATCTGTATCTATCCATGTCTCTACATCTATCATCTATCTCTCTATATCCCTCTCATCTATATATATCCCTCTATCCTTCTGATCTCTCTACATCTATCCATCATCCATCTCTATCTCTACATGTCTATATCCATCTCTAAATCTACCTATCCATCTATCTCTACATCTATCCGTCTCTACATCTATCTCTCTATATCCGTCTCTACATCTATATCTTTCCCTCTCTACATCTATCATATCTATCCATCATCCATCTCTACATGTCTATAATCTGTCTCTACATCTACCTATCCATCTATCTCTACCTATCCATCTATCTCTACATCTGTCTCTACATCTATCTCTATATCCCTCATGTCTCTACATCTATATCTATCCCTCTTTCCCTCTCTACATCTATCATATCTATCCATCATCCATCTCTATCTCTACATGTCTATAATCTGTCTCTACATCTACCTATCCATCTATCTCTACCTATCCATCTATCTCTACATCTACCTATCCATCTATCTCTACATCTATATCCCTCTTTCCCTCTCTAATCTCTACATCTATCATCTATATCTATCCATCTCTAATCCGTCTCTCTATATATGTCTCTATCTCTACATCCATCATCTAGCAATCTATCATCTATCTAATCTATCTACGCACCAGTCAATGGTTAAGCTTTATAGAAAAATACGGCCATGATAAAAAGTAAAACTAACAATCAATAAGGCCATGATAAAAAATAAAACTAACAATCAACTAAACTTCCCATTCCCTAAAATAAGGCACTTTCATTTACAAAATTATGTAATCCTGTCTGCTTAGACCTACCAGCTCTTTATACACAGAATCCAGAGCCACTCAATCTGCGCTCGGTCATCCCAAACCTATGCATATTTTACTACCAGTGCTGAGCTGAACAGCTCTTGCTAGCCAGGTTGAAAGATTGTCTATCCTTGTTTACACCCAAGAGAGGTTTGATGGGGAAAAAAAAATTGAGCATTTTTTTTTGCTTAAGAGAAACACGGGCAGAGAGAGTCATCTGTGCAACTGAACTCTCAAAATTAGCATTCCAGACTTTTAGTCCTGTTAGGGCAGCACACCAGACTTCCTAGACATCATACTGCAAAGCCATTTTGTTGACCCTGGTTTCCTAGTTTGTCAGCTGAAGAATCTCTGTTGCAGGTACCCCCTTTCCCTCCAAATGGAGAGCACAGACCAGCCCCTCTCCTTTGAAGAGGCATTTGTCTTCTCCACTGCCCACTTTCTGTTACCTACAATTGCCCAGAACCCTGGTAGAAATAACTGCGTCTCTAACTGTAGTAAACAAGGTATAATAATTCTCAAGTAATCTGATATGGATCCCTGCCCTCCCACCTCCCCAATTACAGATAACTACTTGGGGGAGGGAGAAATAATCAGGATTCCAGTCCTTCAAACTTTGCACAATTCAAACTGGAAGTACACCATGCTCACTGCGTAAAGCCGTTCCCTTTGATCCGTGTAGTTTACTACCCAACTGCAGCGAAGGGCTTCAGGCTTAGGAATTGATACACCACACAGCAAATTAGTAACCTGTGATGAAATTGGTATTATACTTATGTATTTAAATTACAGTTATTTCGTTATTACAACACGTCAGCGACGCCTCGAGAAATGCGTAGGTTCTTTTGCCCGATATTCTCGTTCCCGCTGCCAGGAATTCTCTCTTCCCACTTTCTGCTCAAATCAGCGTTTGCCATGATGTGTGTTTGTTGCAAAAAAAATACACGCCATCTCTCCTCCTTCCTTTACGGGCGAAATATTCAGATTGGCGTGTGGAGCTACGCCACACCTTGTCCTCCCGAGTAGTTATTGCGATTTGTCGCGTGACGAGATGCGAAGTCCGCTTTCAGAAAGTCATCCGTCTTCTTTTATTGATTAGAAGTTTTTTCCCTCCAAGTTGTCTAAAACAACAGTTCGGTTGTGGCCAATTGGATCTTCCAGTTGTCAAGGTCCCGGTATGTGGAGACGCAACCGCTAAAGGCCACACTACAGCTTAGGGAGGTATCAAGCCATCCAAACGCACAACAGCTACGAGAATTCCCGCTCAACACATTAAACCAAGAGGCGTCACCTAATGCTGGGTTTAAATGAGTTTTTTTTTTTATTTTAGACAGCCTACAAGACAAGTTTTTTTTTCTCCTTTTTTTTAAAAAAAAAAACCCAAAAGAAAAAAAAAAACCCCAAATGCCTCCACTTCCAATTAATTCAGGGGGGGGGGGATTCAAAATAAATCAAATTAAGCTCAAGATGAAATCAAGTCCAGGTTTGCAGACATTTGTTGAGCCATGATGTTTTTTTGTTGGATGATGAATAAAGAGCAGCAGCCAATTATGATGAGAAAATGATTCGGAATGATTGGGTTTTCTTGTTACTGTTAAGAAAGGAAGGAGAGTTAAGCCAGGTTTCGTTTTGGACCCAACACCAATCAGCCGTTTCCGGCTGCTTTATAAATGTTCTCCCTTATTCAATCTGAGCTGCTACGGGGAACGGGCAGACAGAAAGCGCAGGGAAAGATCGCTATTGCATCGGGATGCAAGCCAGGCAGGAAATCAAAAGCCCTCCCGGCCTATCAGTTGATGCTTGGGGGTCAGGAAGATCTCCTCGCTCCCTTATTTCTGGGAGGGGGGGGCTTTGAAAGGAGGAAAGCGGGATGGAGAACTTCTCCACCAGACACCACTTTTTTGGGGGGGACGACGACAGGACACAAAAGGCCAACAGCAATATTCAGAACAAATTCAGATTTTTTTTTAAAAGAAATAACGGAGCTTCATCAGCCAGGCTTCGCATATGATTCTTTTAAAACCACAGGTGGTCCTCAACTTACACCAGTTCATTAATTAACTGATTTTTTAAAGAAATAATGGAACTCATCGGCCAGGTTTCCCATATTCTTTTTAAAAATCGCAGGTAGTCCTCAACTTACACCGGTTCATTAATTAACTGATTTTTATTTTTTTAGAAATAGCGGAGCTCATCAGCCAGGTTTCCCATATTCTTTTTAAAAATCACAGGTGGTCCTCAACTTACACCCGTTCATTTAGTGACCGTCGGATCTTAGAACAGCACTGAAAGAAAACGACCTAGGGCTGTTGCTTGCACTTACAACCGTTGTGGCATCCCTGATCCAAATTCACAGGCTCGGCAACTGGCTCACATTTGTGACGGCCGTGGCGTGTCCCCTGTCTCTCTGTGTGTGTGTGTGGTGTGTGCAAGACATGATCCCCTTTTGCAACCTCCTGACAAGCAAAGTCGGGGGGGGAGCTTAACAACCCGTGTTAATTTTTAACAACCGCAGGGTTTCACTTAAGTGCGGCCAGGGAGGGCGTGAAACGGAGCAAAGTTCACTTAAAGAAATGTCTCGCTTAGCGACAGAAACCGTGATCGTTATGTTGAGGACTAGTCGCATTGCTGAACTTCGCTCAAAGGTGGAAGAGCACAGCACGATAGCCGTGATGGGTCGGGAGTTAGTGTGAAGTTAATGTCAGATAAAGAGTTATTCTCTATCTTGTTTGTCCGTTTCTTAAACAGCTAGTTCTTAATTTGTAACGATTCATTTAGTGACCGTTCAAAGTTACAACGGCACCGGGAAAAGGGACTTAGGGGCGACCTCGCGGTCTTAAGATTGAAACTCAAGAGGCTTGCCAGCTGGCTCGTACTTACGACGGTCGCAGCAGTGTGTCCTGGGGGGTCACGTGACCCCCTTCTGATAAGCGAAGCCGGATTCACTTAATAGCCGTGTGACTAGTTTAACGACGACAGTGATTCACTTAACAACCGGGATGGGAAAGGTGGTGAAAATGGGGCAAAGTTCGCTTAACAAATGTGATAGAAATTTTGGTCGTAAGCTGAGGACTCACTGTAAACACCAAGCTGGCTGCTGTTACAACTGCGCTACTCTTAATAGCCTGACTCAGTTAAGACTGTGTGGTTTCCCGTCACTCTGCAAAGGCATTTTTATCCCCCGGCGCCTTGTAAAACATCAACACTTACGCATTTTTCCATCTCTAATCCATCCTTAAAGAAAATCATATAGGGGGTCACGCCATCTTCGCGGAAGTCCAGTAGCCCCACCATGCCGTCCGGATTCATGTTCTCTCCTACAAAAAACTAGAGGAAGAAATATCCCCGGTTAAAATAGGCGAGGAGGGATCTTGCTCCGTCTGCTTCTAAATAAGGAGGGTTTCCTTCCCCTGATACGGAAATAAATCTCTTTAAGAGCATTTGGAATAGAATAGAATCTGGAAGGGACCTTGGAGGTCTTCTAGTCCAGCCCCCTGCTCAAGCAGGAGAACCTATACCATCTCAGACAGGTGACTGTCTAGCCCAGGGGTAGGCAACCTTGGCTCTTTTATGACTGGTGGACTTCAACTCCCAGAATTCCTGAGGCAGCCACACTGAGGGGAAAGGGAGAGGTTTCCAAGCTGAGCCAGGCTGGCTCAGGAATTCTGGGAGTTGAAGTCCATGAGTCATGAGGGGGCCATAGTTCCCCCATGCTGGCTCAGGAATTCTGGGAGTTGACGCCCACGAGTCATGAGGGGGCCATAGTTCCCCCATGCTGGCTCAGGGATTCTGGGAGTTGAAGTCCACAAGTCATGAAGGGGCCATAGTTCCCCATGCTGGCTGAGGAATTCTGGGAGTTGAAGTCCACAAGTCATGAAGGGGCCATAGTTCCCTCATGTTAGCTGAGGAATTCTGGGAGTTGAAGTCCACGACTCATAAAAGAGCCAAGGTGGCCTACCCCTGGACTAGCCTCTTCTTAAAAACCTCCAGGGATGGAGTGCCCACGATTTCTGGAGGCCAGCTGTTCCCCTGGTTAATTGTCCTCACTGTCAGGAAGTTTCTCCTTAATTCCAGGTTGCTTCTCTCCTTGATTAGTTTCTAACCATTGTTTCTTGTCCTGCCCTCTGGTGCTTTGGAGAATAATTTGACCCCCTCTTCTTCTTTGTGGCAGCCCTCAAATACTAGAACGCTGCTATCATATCCCCCCTATTTCTTCTTTTCTTTAGACTAGCCAAACCCAAGTCCTGCAGCCGTTCTTCGTAGGTTTTAGTCTCCAGGCTTTGGATCATCTTAGTTGCTCTTCTCTGAACTTTTTCCACACTCTCAACATCTTTTTTGTGATATGGTGACCTAATTTAATAGTTTATAGAGATGGAATGGCCAGATTGGTGCGGTTCCCCAGAACATTAAACTGTGAATTTAGAGAATCTAATCTCTTCAGTCAGACTGGAACCAAAGAGGCTTTTTCAGGAAGGAACTGGACATCCTTAGTTTTTCTCTGGAGACGTTTCCCTTCTCATCTCAAGAAGCTTCTTCTGCTCTGACTGGATGGTGGGAGAATGGAAGGGTTTATACTCCATGACAGCTGGTCATTTGCCTTCTTTTAGAGTCATTGAGGCCACTTGGAGAGTCACCTGAGTAGAGCAAATGGGTGGGGAACCACCTTGGAACTGTTGCAAGGACTGTGTTGTAGACTGGAGATAAATGCACCTTTATGACCTGGATGACTGAGAATCTCCACAGACAGTCAGACGTGAAGTTAAAAAGCTGC
The DNA here is from genome assembly GCF_001527695.2 of Protobothrops mucrosquamatus. NCBI lineage: Eukaryota > Metazoa > Chordata > Lepidosauria > Squamata > Viperidae > Protobothrops > Protobothrops mucrosquamatus. Next base: position 2,979,867 of record NW_015386413.1, read on the forward strand.
CCCCACTCCCCAAATCATTTTAAAATAAAATCCAGATATTTAACAAAATGTGTTTTTAAGTCTGTTGCTGTTGTTAGTTGTGCAGTCGTGTTCGACCCATTGCGACCCCATGGACCACGTTCCTCCAGGCCTTCCTGTCCTCTACCATCTTCTGGAGTCCATTGAAGCTCACGCCTCCTGCTTCAGTGACTCCATCCAGCCACCTCATTCTCTGTTGTCCCCTTCTTCTCTTGCCCTCCATCTTTCCCAGCATTAGGCTCTTCTCCAGTGAGTCCTTCCTTCTCCTTAGGTGGCCAAAGGACTTGAGTTTCAACTTCAGGATCTGGCCTTCTAAAGAGCAGTCGGGGTTAATCTCCTCCAGGACTGACCGGTTGGATCGCCTTGCAGTCCAGGGGACTCGCAGGAGTCTTCTCCAGCACCAGAGTTCAAAGGCCTCCATTCTTTGGCGCTCAGCCTTTCTTATGGTCCAACTTTCACAGCCATACATTGCAACTGGGAAAACCATGGCCTTGACTATACGCAAATTTGTTGGCAGGGTGATGTCTCTGCTTTTGAGTATGCTGTCTAGATTTGCCATGGCTTTCCTCCCCAGGAGCAAGCGTCTTTTAATTTCTTGGCTGCAGTCCCCATCTGCGGTGATCTTGGAGCTCAGGTAGAAAAAATCTGTCAAAAAAGTCTGTAGCAAAAAGCTAACCCATTCACAGCAACACTGGGATCATGTAAGACTCGATATGTTTTGGGAGGGAAAACAAAAGAGGCCGTGAACTCACCTGATAATTTTTGAAGTTTCCCAGGATGTGCTTGACTTGCTCAGCTGCCCCGGTCATAAAAGGCTTTACTCTCTCTGGCTTAGTTTCCTCAAGTCTGGCTTTGATTCTAGAGACAGAAAACAGTTCTTCAACACCTACATACCCGTTCTTCTCCTTAAGTAAAACTCAAAAGACAGAAATTGTACGATAAAACAAAGGCTATAACTAAAGCGGGCTGGACAATATGGAAAGTCCTCTACTTAAACCAAAGTTAAGAGTCGTACCGAAGTGACTGGTCCTCGCATTTACAACGGCTGGCAGCAACACTACAGCTATGGGGTCAAAATTCAGGCCACTCTCACGTATTTAACAATGATTCTGGGGATCACCATTTGCGATCTTCCCCCAAGCTGGATTTGCCTAACATAGGGGGTCTTCCAACTTGGCCCTTGGATGACTTGTGGACTTCCAACTTCCAGAATTCCTCAGCCAGGCACGCGTGCCTGGCCGAGGAATTCTGGGAGTTGAAGTCCACAAGTCATCCAAGGGCCAAGTTGGAAGACCCCTGGCCTAACAAACGCACGATTCACTTTTAACTGCAGCGATTTGCTTAACAAAAAAATTTGTAAAATCATCCTGCGATTCACCGCTGCCTTCCTTAGCAGCAGAAATTCAGTTATGGTCGTTAAGTTGAAGATTATATAAGATCTGGGCACGTCCACAAAAGCTAGAATGGTACAGAGTTGTCTCTGACTGGAAGATGCTGGAGAATGTTGGCAAAAGGTGCACGACGGAAACCGCGTGTGATGGAACCTACGTGCGTTATTAAAACAATTGTGCCATTTGTGCAAGGGTGCCATCGCGAGACACTCGCCATCATTTTGATGCCGCTATGCAGGCACAGTTGCCAGAGATGCCCCCTCGACTGGGCCTGAATAACCAGGAACCCAAATTCCCATCAGGATAGGTTCTATTCCTGCTTTCTTTCCTTACTGCCTAACTACTGAAGGCCTAACTACACGGAGTCCTTGACTTAGAACAGTTCATTGAGTGACCGAAGTCACGGCAGTGCTGATAAAAAGTGACTTTTAACCACTTTTCACACGACTGTTGCAAGGTCAGGTTCTCCAAAATTCAGACGCTTGGCAACCGGCTTGTATTTAGGGCGGTCGCGGTGTCCCTGGGATCATGTGATCCCCTTTTGTGACCTTTTGACAAAGGGGGGAGAAGCCATATTCATTTAACAATGCCGGTTCCGGATCGCGACACTAGCGGACGCGCGGAGAGAGCTCTCTCCGCCGTCTGGTTTTTCTACTTCGAAAGACCCTGGAAAGAGTTAAAAGTCGCCCTGCAGGGGCAACCACCGTTGGAGAGGACCCTCATTAGATCGCGGAGGGGCAGCAGCCCCTCCGTTTGATCCAAGGCAGCTCCTTAGGACTGGAGAAGAAAAACAATGCCAACGTTAAGCTGGTATTGCTAACTTAACTGCAGTGGCTCGCTTAATGAGTGACGAGAAAGGTTGTAAAATGGGGCAGGCCCCACTTAACAATTGATAACCATTAATTGTAGTTGTGAAGTTGAGGAATACTTTTGTGCCTACCAAATCTCCATGCCTCCCAGTGTGACGTGATCTACAAGTTGTAGATGCCCCCCTCCCTCCATGTAGCCTGAGTGTAGAGCAGAGGGTTTGATCCACGGAGAGGGACGGGTGGCTGTGCTTGACAAGCCTTTCCAAAAGCTCTGAGGATCAAACTTCCCTTGAGCTACAAAAGGAGGGTCCACTTACGACTTCATGTAGTCCTTGATGTACTTTTTGTAAGATTCCTTGGTGAAAGAGGTCTCCTGGAGGTGGTGGTTCATGACGATGTCAACCCCGGTGATGACGGTGGCCTCTGTGCCGTCTCCCTCGGGGCCTTCGGCGGACGCGTTTCCACCAATCAGAGCATCGTCAATTTCGCCCTCTTTCCGGCTGACCATCTGGGACATGGACGTAAGCGAGAAAGCCCAATATGTAAGACGAGCACGGGAAGGATCGCAATGGACACTAGAAATCCCTTGTTTTTTTCTCTCAATCCGAACAATTATAAAGTCAGAAGATGCATATAGGTCATCCTCAACTTACAACTGTCCATTTAGGGACCACGCTGGCTGAGGAATTCTGGGAGTTGAAGTCCACACCTCTTAAAATGAGCGAGGTTGAAAAACAACGCTTTAGCTCTTTCTGAGTTAGCATTACTTCCCCCCTCAACATTATGTCAGGGGTCTTCAACCTTGGCCCTTTTAGGACTTGTGAACTTCAACTCCCAGAATTCCTCAGCCAGGCATGCTGGCTGAGGAATTCTGGGACTTGAAGTCCACAAGTCCTAAAAGGGCCAAGGTTGAAGACCCCTGATTCAAAGTTACAATGGCACCAAAAGCGTTTTTCACGCTTATGACCACTGCAGCCTCTCCATGGTCACGGGATCAAAACTCAAGACTGACTCGTCTTTATGACATTTGCCGTGTCCCGGGATCATGCGATCCCCATTTGGTGATCTTCTGACAAAGTCCACAGAGAAGCCAGAGTCACTTAACAAACCATGTGGCTGTGGTGATTCGCTTTACAACTGTGGCAAGAAAGGTTGCAAAACAGGGCAAAAAAAATCACATTAACAAATGTCTCGTTTAGCAACTGAAATTTTGGGCTCAACTGCAGTTGTAAATCAAGGACTGCCTCTATTCTGAATCAGGTAATCGTTGCCTACCCCTGGCCTATACTCTCTCCACATCTCCAAACCAAGCCCAGAATTTGGGGTGTGCGTGTGTGTGTAACTTTCAAAAGCACCTAACACACTCGTTCCATTATCCAAAATATTATCAATTAGAGTAGGTGATAATTATTTAAAGATGTATACACAACGGTCCAGAAATTTAATTATTACTTTCTGGTGTCTATCTTATTCCCTTAAAGGGCCACGATCAACTGCTCCCTCATCAGCTGGAGGTGATGACATCAGAAGGCTGGCAACATAATAGAGTGGTTATTGTCCATGTTATGGGGTGCTTTTCTGCAATTTTAGGTTGGAAAAAAGACACATCTAGGGGATAATAGTCTGTTTTTACCTTGAAACCCTCAACCCACCAGTCACAAACCCTTGATCAACCCCCCCATTCCTGTATTTAAGGTGTGTGTGTGTGCATGGGGGGGGGGGCAACTGTGCCATCAAAATTAAAATAGTAATTGTACTGTGATCTTGGGGGAGGGCAACTTGTCCTACGCTGGTAACACTAGTTGTGCAATTCACCTCTGAAGAGCTACTCAAATAGATTCAACCTCTGCATAGACAGGGAAAGAAATTGATGAATAAATTGAAATGCATTGTGTGTTCAATCACACTTGGCCAATCAAGAATTCTATTCTAAGTAAGAATTCCTGGTTGAAAAATCTTTATCTATTAACACCCCTCTTTTCAGGTCCATCCAACTACACCAGGGGTAGGCAACCTGGGCTCTTTTATGACTCGTGGACTTCAACTCCCAGAATTCCTGAGTCAGCATAGCTGACTCAGGAATTCTGGGAGTTGAAGTCCACGGGTCATAAAAGAGCCCAGGTTGCCTACCCCTGAACTACACCATGGAGCTAAACCAGGCCCCCTCTTTTCTGTCCTCTGCCCAGCTCACACCTACCTTCCCTTCCACTTCCAGGCAGAGGCCGTTGGCAACTTCTGTGATTTTGTAGATATCCGAGAACATCTCATCTTCTGCAAGAAGGAAGAAACAACACAAGAGCTTTTTTTCCCCACCATCCTTCTCCCAAACGCAGCCCACGCAGATACCCCGGGGCAGCTTGGAAAGTGGGCATCTTCTGCTCATTCGCCCCTGCTTTTCTTGGGAGAAAATAGAGCTGGAAGGGACCTTGGAGGTCTTCTAGTCCAGCCCCCTGCTCAAGCAGGAGAACCTATACCAGGGGTAGGCAACCATGGCTCTTTTATGACTGGTGGACTTCAACTCCCAGAATTCCTGAGCCAGCCATGCTGAGGGGAAAGGGAGAGGTTTCCAAGCTGAGCCATGCTGGCTCAGGAATTCTGGGAGTTGAAGTCCACGAGTCATGAGGGGGCCAAAGTTTCCCCCATGCTGGCTCAGGAATTCTGGGAGTTGAAGTCCACGAGTCATGAGGGGGCCATAGTTCCCCCATGCTGGCTGAGGAATTCTGGGAGTTGAAGTCTACGAGTCATGAGGGAGCCATAGTTCCCCCATGCTGGCTGAGGAATTCTGGGAGTTGAAATCCACAAGTCATAAAAGAGCCAAGGTTGCCTACCCCTGGCCTATATCATTTCAGACAAATGGCTGTCCAGTCTCTTCTTAAAAACCTCCAGTGATGGGGCGTCCACAACTTCTGAAGGTAATGCACATCTGAAACCCATCCCTCTGCTCTTCCCCTGTAAGGACCACCCATATTCCTACCACATGGGGCAGGGAGTCCCCCTCCCACCACCTGACATACCTAAGGTCCATCTTAACAACAGTAAATGTCTATGGAGATTCTCAGTCCTCCAGATCCTGGTTGTCCCAAAGATGCTTTTTTCAGGAGGCAACTGGACTTTCCTGTTTTCCTTTGAAGATGTTTCGCTTCTCATCCCAGAAGCTTCTTCAGCTCTGACTGGATGGTGGGGAAGGGAAGGATTTATACTCCTTGCAGACAGCTGGTCATTTGCATTCTTTTAGAGGGTCGTTGAGGCCACTTGGAAGATTACCTGTGTCCTCAGGGTCACCTGAGTGGTGCAAATGGGTGGGGAGCCTTCCTGGCTGCAGGATGTTTTCTGCCCTGGCGAAAAAACACCAGGGCAAAAACATCCTGCAGCCAAGAAGGCTCCCCACCCATTTGCCCCACTCAGGACCCAGACAAACCTCCAGGTGGCCTCAAGGACTCTCTAAAAGAGGTCAAAGGACCACATGACTGCGAGGACTATAAATCCTTCCATCCTCCATCGTTCGGTCAGAACCGAAGAAGCTTCTGGGATGAGAAGTGAAAGGTCTTCGAAGAGAAACGAGAAAGTCCAGTTGCCTGCTGAAAAAAAAAAAATAAGCACCTTTGGGACTTACCACCAGTGTAAGGAGGCCCAAGAGCTTCATGCAATAAGAGTCTGAAACCCTACAAGTTGCAAATAGGAAGCTTCAAGCCAGTCAGCCAGCCAGGAAGGACAACAGCTGTTCCCATAAGTAGGTAACCTGGGTTGTGAGTCACCACTATTCCAGGGCATCAAACTGGGTGCCAGCCCCACCCAAGCAGGCCTTCCCCACCCCCCACTGGAAGGGTCCTTAGAGGTCTTCTAGTCCAGCCCCCTGCTGTAACAGGAGACCCCAGGCATCCACTGCCCAGATGGGGGAGAAACATAGAATGACAGGATTGAAAGGGGCCTTAAGGGGTCTTCTAGTCCAGCCCCCTGCTTGAAGAGGAGACCCCAGGCCCCCACTGCCCAGATGGGGGAGAAACATAGAATAACAGGGTTGGAAGGGGCCTTAAGGGGTCTTCTAGTCCTGCCCCCTGCTCGAACAAGAGACCCCAGGCCCCCACTGCCCAGATGGGGGAGAAACATAGAATAACAGGGCTGGAAGGGGTCTTAAGAGGTCTTCTAGTCCAGCCCCCTGCTTGGAAGAGGAGATCCTGGCCCCCACTGCCCAGATGGGGGAGAAACAGAATAACAGGCTTGGAAGGGGCCTTAAGAGGTCTTCTAGTCCAGCCCCCTGCTTGAACAGGAGACCCCAGGCCCCCACTGCCCAGATGGGGGAGAAACAGAATAACAGGCTTGGAAGGGGCCTTAAGAGGTCTTCTAGTCCAGCCCCCTGCTTGAACAGGAGACCCCAGGCCCCCACTGCCCAGATGGGGGAGAAACATAAAATAAGAGGGCTGAAAGGGGTCTTAGAGGTCTTCTAGTCCAGCCCCCTGCTCAAACAGGAGACCCCAGGCCCCCACTGCCCAGATGGGGGAGAAACATAGAATAACAGGCTTGGAAGGGGCGTTAGAGGTCTTCTAGTCCAGCCCCCTGCTTGGAAGAGGAGACCCTGGCCCAAATTGCCCAGATGGGGGAGAAACATAGAATAACAGGGTGGAAAGGGGCCTTAAGAGGTCTTCTAGTCCAGCCCCCTGCTCGAACAGGAGACCCCAGGCCCCCACTGCCCAGATGGGGGAGAAACATAGAATAACAGGGCTGGAAGGGGTC
>NW_015386413.1:2986933-3007099 GCF_001527695.2 Protobothrops mucrosquamatus
TCTTCTAGTCCAGCCCCCTGCTCGAACAGGAGACCCCAGGCCCCCACTGCCCAGATGGGGGAGAAACATAGAATAAGAGGGCTGGAAGGGGTCTTAAGAGGTCTTCTAGTCCAGCCCCCTGCTCGAACAGGAGACCCCAGGCCCCCACTGCCCAGATGGGGGAGAAACATAGAATAAGAGGGCTGGAAGGGGTCTTAAGAGATCTTCTAGTCCAGCCCCCTGCTCGAACAGGAGACCCCAGGCCCCCACTGCCCAGATGGGGGAGAAACATAGAATAACAGGGTGGAAGGGGTCTTAAGAGATCTTCTAGTCCAGCCCCCTGCTCGAACAGGAGACCCCAGGCCCCCACTGCCCAGATGGGGGAGAAACATAGAATAAGAGGGCTGGAAGGGGTCTTAAGAGGTCTTCTAGTCCAGCCCCCTGCTTGGAAGAGGAGATCCTGGCCCCCACTGCCCAGATGGGGGAGAAACAGAATAACAGGCTTGGAAGGGGCCTTAGAGGTCTTCTAGTCCAGCCCCCTGCTCGAACAGGACATCCCAGGCCATTCCAGGCACGTGGTCGCCCAATCTCCTCTTAAAAACCTCCAAGGATGGAGAAAACCTATTTAAAAACCACCCTGCAATACCCCGCCCGGCCAACGGGGCGCGCGAGAGAGCTGCCCGCAGCCCCTTTTGTCGCCCTCTATCGGCCGCCGGCGGCTTTTACCCGCCGCAGCAGCAGCAGCAGCAGACTCATCCTTCCTGCCCTCCCCGCTCCCGCCCTCTCGCGCAAGCGCACTGGGGCCGGGGGCCCGGCGGCCGGCAGGCGCCTTGGCGACACACATGCGCAGACAATGGAGCGCCGTCTTTGAGGGAGGAGGAGGGGGGAGGAGAGAAGGACCGTCGAGCCCGCGCTGGCTTCCCTCTTTTTTTTTTTTTTTTTTTTACTTCCCTCCCCTTTTCCAAGGCACAAGCCGGGCGAAAGGGCGCAGGCGCAGTTCGGGCTGAGTCCGGCGCGCGCTCCCCGGCCTGGAATGCCAGGCCGCGCAGGCGCACTCGTCCCCTCCTTCCCCCCTCCCTCCCCGTAAGATTCAGAGGGGGGCAAAAAAAAGCGGCGGGGGGTTTCGGCTCACGGCTGATGCAGTCGCGGTAGATGATCATGGCTGAGGCGGCGGGCGGGCGGCGGCGGCAGGCCGGCGGTGTCGGGTGGAAGAGCGCTAGTGGCGGCAGCCCCCGGCGCGAGCGAAGAACGAGGCGGAAAAAGGCCGAGGAGGCGCCTCCGCGGAGCTCATATAGCCAGCAGGGCACGTCCCTGCCATCCGTGCGTCGCCAATCGCCGCGCTCCTCATGACGCACGAAACTGTGACGTCGGCACGCACCCCGCCGTCGCCGACCTCTTTCCCGGGCCCTAGAAGCAAAAAGGTAGACTCGCCCCAGCGCAGGAGGAGGGTGGGAATGAGCAACTTCTGGGTTCGCTTGTGAAGATTTGAGCCCATGGGAGAGCAAACGCCCAAGGGAAGGGAAGCCCATCCTCTGGAGTTGTTTATGTAGTCCCCCCCCCCAAAAAAATTAGGGGGATGTTATCTGTCTTGGAAAGGAGATTCCTTTGGATGGGTGCCCTTAAGAATCTTCTAGAGTGGACTGCAAATTCTGTACACTTGCATTATTATTAGTTTTGGGATTTTTCTTCTTAAATCTGGCCACGCTGCAGAGAATTTTAAATTGAATTGTAAAATATTCATTGCACGCAACGCCCCTGAAATCTTTCCAGGCGGCCAATACAGAGGCAAATTCAGGTAGTCCTCGACTTACAGCCAGAACCGAGCTCAAAATTATGGTTGCTAAGCAAGGCGGTCGTTACGACCTCCCCGGCCAGTTGTTAAGCGAATCGCCGCAGTCATTAAGTAAGTCACATGGCTTCCCCCATTGGCTTTCCTTGTCAGAAGGTCGCAAAAGGCGATCACTGTGACCGTCATAAATGTGAGTCAGTTGCCAAGCGCCCGAATTTTGACCACGCGATCACAGGGATTTTGCCCCGGTCGTAAGTGTGAAAAAATGGTCATAAAGTCACTTTTTTTTCAGTGAGGTTGTAACTTCAAACGGTCACTAAACAAATGGCTGGAAGTTCAAGGACTACTTGTATTTATATGTAGAGATGGTAAAGAAATGGATACAAATTTAAAATAATTGTTTGATCCAACTTGATTTCCAATGTGAAATTGTATCTTGGAAAAAACTTCCTAAGAAAAGAATGAACAAAGTTGAAAGACTCTCGTTTAAAATCAAACTTTAGGCTTCAGTTTCATTCAAAGCTTCTCTCTCTCTCTCTTTCTCTCTGTCTCTTTCTCTTCCTCTTTCTTTCTTTCTTTCTCTGTCTCTCTCTCTCTCAAGTCTCCCCTGAAAATCTTGGAACTATGTGGTAGTAAATATATTTTAAGCCTGCTTTGACAAATCATCGGGAACAATCTGGAGAAATCATGCAGACTTTAAGTAGCTTACAGTGCTGATATATATAATTATGCATTTAATTTGCAGGGGGTAGCCTCATCTGACTGATCTTTCCCAGAAAAGCTGGATTTTTACGGGCTCTCCAAAAATATCATCATGATCGGATAGGAGGAACTTTGGGAGGTAAGGACAACATTGGAAAAATAAACTGTTACTTCAGGGCCACTGGAGATTCCCATTTTCTCACCATCTCTCTTTCTCTTTTTCTTTCTCTGTCTGTCTCTCTTTTTTTTTGTTCCTTTGTCAATTTGTCTCTCTTTTCTTTCTCTTTCTGTCTGTCTTTTTTCTCTTTTCTTTCTTTTAGTTTCTCTTTGTCTTTTTCTTTCTGTCTCTTTTTCTCTTTCTTTTCTCTTTCTCTTTCTGTCTATCTCTTTTTTGTTCTTAGTTTCTCTTTGTCTTTTTCTTTCTCTGCCTCTTTTTCTTTCTTTTTCTCTTTCTTCTTTCTCTTTCTGTCTCTCTTCGTCTTTTTTCTTTCTTTTACTTTCTCTTTGTCTTTTTCTTTCTGTCTCTTTTTCTCTCTTCTCTTTCTCTTTCTGTCTATCTTTATCTTTTTTCGTTCTCTTTTAGTTTCTCTTTGTCTTTTTCTTTCTCTGCCTCTTTTTCTCTTTTCTCTTTCTCTTTCTCCGTCTTTTTTCTTTCTCTTTTACTTTCTCTATGTCTTTTTCTTTCTCTGCCTCTTTTTCTCTTTCTCTTTCTGTCTCTGTGTCTTTTTTTTTCTTTCCCTTTTTCTTTCTCTTTGTCTCTTTCTCTTTCTGTCTCCTCTTTCTTCCTCTTTCTCTTTTCCTCTCTCTCTCTCTCTCTCACACACACACACACACCCTCCCTCCCTCCTTTCTTTCCCTCCGGACTCTTTCAGCTGCCGCCGCGTGACTGCCAGCCCAGGCGAGCCCTCCGCCTCCGGGAGGCAAGCAAGGTACAGGCGGCTCTGCAGGGGACGGGACCCCGCGCCCAGGCCGGCTCCCTCCGGCCCCTTCCCGGCTGGCCTTCCCCTCTCCGGGGCGCTTCTGCGGGGCGGAGGGGGAGCCTTTCTCCAAGCCCCCGCCGGGGAGGGAGCAGCGGCGCCCGCGGGCGCCCGCTTGCAAAACCCGCCCCACCTGCCAGCCTGCCGGAGGGCGCGGCCCTTGCCGGCCGCCCCGCCCCGCGCCCCGGCTGGCTCCCGGCCCCGCCGCCTCCCCGGCCCACTCGGGAGCCGCCTGCCGGGAGGAGAGCCGGCCGTCCCGCCCGCCCGCCTGCCTGGTCTCCGCCTTGGCCGGCAGCAGCCCGGACCGGGGAGGCGAGCGGAGGTAACACCTGACCCGCATGCTGAGCTACACCTGGCTCTTGCGGTGGCTGGGGGAAAAGGTGAGCTGGGGGGGGGGGGGGATGGGAGACCACGAGGAAATCCCGGGGAAGCAACCGTCCCCCCCCCCCCGCCTTCCCATCCATTCAGTTAGCCCTTAGTGACTGAGCTGGGAAAAAAAGGGACTTAGGAGCCTTTTTTTTTTTTCCTTTCCATATCTGTGACAGTCACGTGAGCCAAACTCAGAGGCTTGGCAACCGGCATGGACTTAGGACGGTTGCGGCATCCCCTTTTTTTGTGACCTTAAGCCCAAAAGGAAGCCGGGTTCGCTTAACATCCGTGTTCCTAACTTAATGGGGGGGGGGTTTCCACTTGAGAACGGTGGCAAGAAAGATCCTTAAAGGGGGCAGAAGCCGTGTGGCAAATGTGCCGTTTAGCAGCTTAAATCTTGGGGAAGGGACCTTGGAGGTCATCTAGTCCAACCCCCTACTCAGGCAGGAAACCCTATAGTACCATTTCAGACAAATGGCTGTCCAGTCTCTTCTTAAAAACTTCCAGGGTTGGAGAAGGGAGGGAGGGAGGGAAGGAAGGAAGGAAGGAAGGAAGGAAGGAAGGGAAAAAATAGTATAATAGACTCAGAAGGGACCTTGGAGGTTGTCTAGTCCAACCCCCTGCTCAGGCAGGAGACCCTATATCATTTCAGACAAATGGCTGTCCAGTCTCTTCTTAAAAACTTCCAGTGTTGGAGGAGGGAGGGAGGGAGGAAGGAAGGATGGAAGGAAGGAAAAAAAAGTATAACAGACTCAGAAGGGACCTTGGAGGTCATCTAGTCCAACCCCCTGCTCAGGCAGGAAACCCTATACCATTTCAGACAAATGGCTGTCCAGTGTGTTCTTAAAAGCTTCCAGTGTTGGAGCATCCACAGCTTCTGGAGGCTTCTGGGATTGTGCTATTCACCAGGAATCCAGTTTGACTTAACAAAGTTTGCTTTTTATTTCTGCTTAAATGTCTTTTGTGGTATGCCAAGAAGATTAGGTCTATTTTATAAGAAAAGGAGGTTCACAGAGCACTCTAAACCAATAAAGTAACCAAACCTGCTAAGCCTCTAAAGAACTAAAGCAAGCTTAACCCTAACAGGGTTTACGGTTTGATGCCTTTAAGTCTTTTACTGATATGGTTAAGCTCATTGTCAGATGATAGGCGGCATAGTTGGATAAAAATAGACGGGTCCATGAAATATTCTGGAAAAGAACATTAGGCATGAATTGAAGACAATAACTATAATCAAAGAGGCATTTTATATTCCAGAAGTTTTCTTAAAGACACAAACTGTATTTTCTTGGGGGGGGGGGAATAAAGGGACAAATCTGAAAAGAGATTCTACAAGGTTAAAAAAAATTGCTTGTATTTAGAACTTTGCTTTAAAAAAAGAAAATTAAAGAGGAAAACCAAGAAAAAGTGCACATCCTAATACAAATATCTAAACTCAAAGAGTATATGTAAGCTTACCTTAAAAATGATAATTCCATTTCCATATTTTTCCCAGGAATGTGAAGGAAAAAAAAACCCTGTGCCTTAAGTGGTGCCATTGGTGCTTTAAAAGGTTAAATGACCCCCCAAAAAATATTTGATTTATGTGTGGCCTTTGGCTTTGGCTGTAATAAATTGGGAAAAAAAATGACTAAAATAAAGGACAATGATAAGTTTTTGAAAAAGAACTACAGCTAAAGGACAAGTGGGTTTTTTTTTAAAATAAAGGATGTGTCCTTTAAAATAAAGGATGTGGGGTCATTTTAACCTTGAGGCTAATCTGATCTCATATAAAGATTAAAATTGACCCATGGAGAGTTTTTGCTGTCTTTTAATGAACAGAAGAGAGTGGCATTAGCTGAGATTGGGTGGCTGATACGAAAATAAGGCAGGGCTAGGAATAAGGGGGAATGTGGTTTGTTTGGTTTGCACTGTGTGTTGTGTAAACCCGTGATCCCAGGATCATAAATGCAAACGCCTGGGGGCTGGGTTACTTCTCCTTGACCTGGGTTTTACAAATTGGGGGCTGGAAGAGAAAGTTGCAACAATGGGAAAAGGGTGGAGTGAACAGAGGGCTGCAGGAGGTGAGGATCAGGAGAAATATTTGGGAGAGAGCCGGGCGGGCACTGCGTGATCAAAAGCTGCCGGGAGGGAGGTAAAGGTCACACACTGGTTTTGAAACGAGCTAACCCAATCTTTTCGATGCTGGTTGTTCTCAGAGGGGTGTGACCCCGGAAACGTTTCCCAGGACAAGGCCTTTTTTCTTTTCTTTTTTAGGAACAGCAACAGAAAAAGAGAACGCAGCATACAAAATAGAATACGGAATAACAGAGTTGGGAGGGAATTCTGGGAGTTGAAGTCCTCAAGTCATGAAGGGGCCAAGGTTTCCCCCATGCTGGCACAGGAATTCTGGGAGTTGAAGACTGGAGACCCTATACCAGGAGTAGGCAACCTTGGCTCTTTTATGACTGGTGGACTTCAACTCCCAGAATTCCTGAGCCAGCCATGTTGAGGGGAAAGGGAGAGGTTGCCAGGCTGGCCCAGGAATTCTGGGAGTTGAAGTCCACGAGTCATGAGGGGACCATAGTTCCCCCATGCTGGCTCAGGAATTCTGGGAGTTGAAGTCCACCAGTCATGAAGGGGCCATAGTTCCCCCCATGCTGGCTCAGGAATTCTGGGAGTTGAAGTCCACCAGTCATGAAGGGGCCATAGTTCCCCCATGCTGGCTCAGGAATTCTGGGAGTTGAAGTCCATGAGTCATAAAAGAGCCAAGGTTGCCTACCCCTGCCCTATACCATTTCGGACAAATGGCTGGCCAGTCTCTTCTTGAAAACCTTCAGTGTTGGAGCATTCACAACTTCTGGAGGCAAGCAATTCAGAATAACAGAATAACAAAAGAGTTGGAAGGAACCCTGGAGGTCATCTAGTCCAACCCCTTGCTCAGGCAGGAAACCCTATTCCATTTCAGACAAACGGCTGGCCGGTCTCTTCTTGAAAACCTCCAGTGTTGGAGCATTCACCGCTTCTGGAGGGCAAGCTGTTCCGCCGATTTAATTGTTTTCACTGTCAGCAGTCATACATTTGCAGGAGAAAGAAAGAGGGGTAAAAAGAAAGAAAACTGATAATTCAATTTCAGTTTTATTTTTTGTAAAGCCTAAACAAAATTACCCGGCAGTTAAGTTTTAGAATCGGAAAAAAATACATTGAAATGTTATTGTCGGAGGGAGCTATTTTTCTGGTTCACGTCTCCCGTTTTATTCACATTTTGGGGGTTCGGGAAAATGTCCTTATAGCCAGGTCTTTTCAGGACTTTGCCATGTTTTTCTGCCAGCAGCACTGAAGTTGTGTGAAATGGTACCTGGTCTCCTGTTTGAGCACTGGGTTGGACTAGAAGACCTCTTGAGGTCCCTTCCAACTCATGTTGTTCTGTTATTTAAGTTGCTGGCTATTATCCCCTTAATTAGATCCCAGTTAACTTCCCAGTTTTGTTGTTGTTAGTTGCGAAGTCGTGTCCGACCCATCGTGACCCCATGGGCAACCTTCCTCCAGGCCTTCCTGTCCTCTACCATCTTCTGGAGTCCATTTAAGCCCAGGCCTCCTGCTTCAGGGACTCCATCCAGCCCCCTCCTTCTCTGTCATTGTCCCCTTCTTCTCTTGCCCTCCATCTTTCCCAGCATCAGGCTCTTCTCCAGGGAGTCCTTCCTTCTCATTAGGTGGCCAAAGGACTTGAGTTTCCACTTCAGGATCTGGCCTTCTAAAGAGCAGTCAGGGTTGATCTCCTCCAGGCCTTCCTGTCCTCTACCATCTTCTGGAGTCCATTGAAGCTCAGGCCTCCTGCTTCAGGGACTCCATCCAGCCACCTCATTCTCTGTCGTCCCCTTCTTCTCTTGCCCTCAATCTTTGCCCAGCATCAGGCTCTTCTCCAGGGAGTCCTTCCTTCTTAGGTGGCCAAAGGACTTGAGTTTCAACTTCAGGATCTGGCCTTCTAAAGAGCAGTCGGGGTTGATCTCCTCCAGGACCGACCGGTTGGATCGCCTTGCAGTCCAGGGGACTCGCAGGAGTCTTCTCCAGCACCAGAGTTCAAAGGCCTCCATTCTTCGGCGCTCAGCCTTTCTTATGGTCCAACTTTCCCAGTTTAGCTGATCCCTTCATGGTCTCCCAGCCTGCTACTAACCTGGCCTGATTTATGTTTTGCTCTGAGGCCCAGTCAAGGCCAGCCAGTTGCCACCACCAGCTGAGCTAAGAGTTTTCCAGAGGTAGCAGAAATCTGTCAAGCCTTGGTGAGGTTTTAAATAAAACACCTGGATTTTTCCCACCTTTGGGGCGAAAAGGATGAAAAAAAACAGCCTTCTCAAATTCAGCCTTTTTGCTGCTGTATGTCAGGGAGGTATAGTAGACTTCAACCACAATTGAGCTCAAAATTTCTTGTTGTTGAGCGAGACATTTGTTAGATGAGCTTTGCCTCATTTTATGACCGCCCTTGCCACGGTTGTAAGTAAATCGCGTCAGTTGTTAAGTCAGTAACACGGTTCTTAAATGAACCTGGCTCCCCCATGGACTTTGCTCATCAGAAGGCTGCAAAAAGGGATCACGTGACACCCCCCCGGGACTCTGCAACCGTCATAAGTACATGCCAGTTGCCAAGCCTCTGAATTTTGATCACGTGACCGTGGGGATGCTGCAACGGTCGTAAGTGTGAAAAATGGTCACAAGTCTCTCTTTTCCAGTGCTGTTGTCATTTTGAATGGTCACTAAAGGAACTATAGTAAGTAGAGATTACCACCTACTTTGGGCGTGTTCAAAGGGGCTGGGGCTGGAGAGCTGTACCTGGGCCCATTCCTGCCCTATCAGGAAGATGTATTTAAGAATGGAATAGAAGAGAAGAGAATAAAAATGCAGAATAGAATACAACGCAATACTTTAGAATAGAATAGAACAGAAAAGAATAGAACACAACACAATACTGTAGAATTAGAATAGAACACAACAACACAATACTATGGAATAAGAATAGAATACAACACAACAATACTGTATAATAAGAATAGAATAGAACACAACACAACACAATACTGTAGAATTAGAATAGAACAGAACACAACACAACACAATACTGTAGAATTAGAATAGAACAGAATAGAACACAACACAATACTGTAGAATTAGAATAGAATAGAATAGAATAAACTGATTGATTGAAGAATAGAATTAGAATAGAATAGAAAAATAGAATATAGAATATAGAATAGAAAAATAATAGAATGGAGTGGAGTGGAATAGAGTAGAGTAGAGTAGAATAGAATAGAATAGAATAGAATAGAATAGAATAGAATAGAATAACAGAGTTGGACGGGACCTTGGAGGTCATCTAGTCCAACCCCCTGCTCAGGCAGTCTCAGTCATTTCAGTCAAATGGCTGTCCAGTCTCTTCTTAAAAACCTCCAGTGATGAAGCACCTACAACTTCTGGAGGCAGGCTGTTCCACTGGTTAATTGTTCTCACTGTCAGGAAATTTCTCCTTAGTCCTAGGTGTGTTGCTTTGTTGCCCTGCAGAGGGAAGAGACACGGAGGAGCATGGCGGCGTTGAACTGGAAACCGTTTGTGTACGGAGGTCTGGCTTCCATCACTGCAGAATGTGGTGAGTATCTGAACCCTGAAGTAATCGGCTGAAGGATTTGCTGCTCATTTAAAAAACTACCCGGTGCAGTTGCTTAATTAACTTGGAAATGACCCGTGCAGCTCAACGTGCCTTGGCACTAAAATCTTTGCAAGATCTCTAACTAAGCGTGGCAGAGCCTGGACTCTTACAGAGAGGGGCCATAACCCAATTTAATGCTGTTGCCACCTGTTCATTTAAAAAAAAAATTATTTCAAGTAGTCCTCAGCTTACGACCACAAGCGAGCCGAAAAATTCTGTGGCTAAGTGAAACATTTGTTAAGTGGGTTTCCCCCCATTTTACGACTTTTCTCGCCACAGTTGTTCATCGCAATTGATAACTTAGTGACCCGGTTGTTAAGTGAATCGGGTTTCCCCGTTGACTTGGCTTGTCGGAAGGTCGCAAAAGGGGATCCCCTGCCCCTCCCCCCAGGATCCTGCGACCGTCATAAGTGTGAGTCGGTTGCCAAGCGTCTGAATTTCGATCGCGTGGCCACCCAGAGGCTACAACGGTTGTCCGTGTGTGAGAAAAACAGCCACAAGTCACTATTTTCAGTGATGTTGTAAATCTGAACGGTCACTAAGTGAACTGTGTTGTAAGTGGAGGACCGTCTGCATTGTGCCTGTGTCCCTATTTTTTTTTTTTTTAACAAAAAAGGCGACAGGTTTTCATTTCTGTTTTGGAATGAGCAAAATATTTAATAACTGTAACTCCCATCTTGAAGAGGAAGTTGGAAGCTAGTATTTTGCAAACCGTGGATGAAATTACTTAGCTGGGTAATGAAACGTGGTCTTATCATTAAGGTTTCCTGGAGATAAATCTTATTTTAAAAGCATAGGCAATTTACATTGCAAAAGAAGTCACGCGATGGCCACCTTAAAATAAAAGTATAACTAGATCAGGGTGAATTTATTACTTGCGTTCAGGGGCCTATTTGTAAATCCGCTTCCTTCCTTTTTAATTCCAGGAATTTGACTCTGAGGCCTGCTTGAAACAGCCAAGCGATACGTTTTGAATTTTAAAAAAGGAATTTAAAAAGGAAGACTTCTTTGCTTTGCTTTTTTGAGAAAAGGGAATTTTTACTTCTTTTTAAAACTATGTTTCTCTCGAAATAAATCTACATTGTGACTGAATTTTGATACAGTATAAACTGGGGGAAGGAAAAAGTGAAGAAGTATCCAGGGTTTTTTTTTAAAAAAAGCAGGAAATTAATACTTTAGCGCAAAAACAAAATTTCTTACGCCTGCAGCGTAACTAGATGTTTGCAAAAGCAGTCAGAAATATTATTGTACCTTGCTAGGAATGTACTTTACTATTCTCTGAAGCTTGCTCCCAGCCTGTGGAATGCAATTATGGCTCCTATTTTTCATTCAACAGCATTTGAGTTATTATCTTAACTTGTACTGTTATTGTGTTGCTAAGAGGTTGTTTTTTTTTATTTCACACTTTAATTATTCACAGTGCTTTGAACAAAAATGTGGCATGTATACAGTAATAATATTCAGATACTCTAATAGACAGCGGAATGTGGATCAACAGAGTAAAATATGAATCGTTATAGATAAGTTGAAAGGTTTGATAAAAATATATAGTTATTTTTAATGAAATTAGCTGTCTTTAAAAATTTAAGGCCCCCTCCATCCTGTGTATGCGTGTTTTTTAAACAGGCACACGTGCACGCACCACGCACAAACAGACACACGCAGAAACACAGAATGTATATTCTGCCCAATTTATGTTGGAAACTTAAGTTTGCTTCATTCTGGAATGTATATATTTCTGTAAATTTATAATTCGTGAACTGACCAGTTTTTTTTTCTTGGGCACGTAGGTACTTTCCCAATTGATCTGACAAAAACGCGCCTGCAGGTACAAGGTCAAAAAAATGATGTGAAGCATAAAGAAATTCGTTATCGTGGGATGGTTCACGCTTTAGTGAAAATATTCAGGGAAGAAGGATTGAAGGCCTTATACTCTGGGTAAGATTTCTAATCTTGACTGTTCTGTGGGTTGTTGAACTGTGCAAATGTGTTTCTACGTAGTTAGTTGGGTGACAGACTTGTGTGTAACATGCTATATTTTTAGTTCTTGTCTATTTAATCATATGCAGTTCTCAGAGACTGTCTAGACCAGGGGTAGTCAACCTTGGCTCTTTTATGACTCGTGGACTTCAATTCCCAGAATTCCTGAGCCAGCTTAGCTGGCTCAGGAATTCTGGGAGTTGAAGTCCACGAGTCATAAAAGAGCCAAGGTTGACTACCCCTGGTCTAGACAAATTTTTGCAAATTTCTTGGCAAGTTTTTTCCAGAAGTGGCTTGCCATTGCTTCCTTTTTAGGGCTGAGAGAAAATGACTGGCCCAAATCTCCTGGTTTCCAATCTGATGCCTTAACCAGTACCCCAAACTGGGGTTTTAGATTATCTTACCTAATTCTGAGTCACGCCCTAGCTTATTTTCTGAATGGGCTAATTTGCATTAACCTGGCATTTTCTCATGAGAAAAAAGGCTGCTGGATTGTAAACAAAACTGTGCACCTTTTTAGGTGCGACCACTGCTTTTAAAGTTTGGGCTGTTCTAAATCTTTTCCCCCTGTTGTGTGCGTTTACACGAACACACACACACATGCAATACAATCCCAATCAGATTGGTTAGGAATGTCCTAAACAATTCTTAAAAAGCTTGGTATTCTCTATTTTTTTTCCTCTGGAACATCTAAGCCCAAAGTTCTGAAATAAGATCTTTTGGAAAAAGTGCGTTCCTGTCTCTCCTGCTTTACACACAACTGCTGGTGATTTCTGTATTTATAGATTCTTCATAACTTCCCCTGGGAGTCAAACTTGGGTCTAAGTCAGGGGTAGGCAACCTTGGCTCTTTTATGACTTGTGGACTTCAACTCCCAGAATTCCTGAGCCAGCATGGGGGAACTATGGCCCCCTCATGACTCGTGGACTTCAACTCCCAGAATTCCTGAGCCAGCATGGGGGAACTATGGCCCCCTCATGACTCGTGGACTTCAACTCCCAGAATTCCTGAGCCAGCTGTGCTGAGGGGAAAGGGAGAGGTTTCCAAGCTGAGCCATGCTGGCTCAGGAATTCTGGGAGTTGAAGTCCACGAGTCATAAAAGAGCCAAGGTTGCCTACCCCTAGTCTAAGTTGATGGAAATCCATCTTCCTAGCCAAGAACTTTTCCCAGCAATAACTAATTCAACCAGTAATAATGGATAGAAGGGAGCCAGTTTGGTGTAGTGCTGAAGACCCCATACAAGAAATCAGGAGACTGTGAGTTCTAGTCCCGCCTTAGACATGAAATCAACTGGGTGACTTGGGGCCAATTATTACCTTGCAGAAGAAAAGGAGGAGGAGGAGACATCGTTTCGGAAAAACCTTGCCAAGAAAACAGCAGGTCCTAGTCCAGGGGTGGGCAACCTTGGCTCTTTTATCACTCGTGGACTTCAACTCCCAGAATTCCTGAGCCAGCCATGCTGAGGGGAAAGGGAGAGGTTTCCAAGCTGAGCCATGCTGGCTCAGGAATTCTGGGAGTTGAAGTCCATGAGTCATGAGTGGGCCATAGTTCCCCCCTGTTGGCTCAGGAATTCTGGGAGTTGAAGTCCACAAGTCACAAAAGAGCCAAGGTGGCCTACCCCTGGACTAGGAGGCTCACCGCTTAGAACAGGAGGACGTAGGACAGGGGTAGGCAACCTTGGCTCTTTTATGACTGGTGGACTTCAACTCCCAGAATTCCTGAGCCAGCCATGCTGAGGGGAAAGGGAGAGGTTTCTAAGCTGAGCCCTGCTGGCTCAGGAATTCTGGGAGTTGAAGTCCACGAGTCATGAAGGGGCCATAGTTCCCCCATGCTGGCTCAGGAATTCTGGGAATTGAAGTTCTTGAATCATGAAGGGGCCAAAGTTTCCTCCATGCTGGCTCAGGAATTCTGGGAGTTGAAGTCCACCAGTCATAAAAGAGCCAAGGTTGCCTACCCCTGTCCTAGTCCAAACAATGACCAAGACACTATCAAGGGTACCAAATAAACAAACATAAGTCTCAATTAATTTGTGCTGGTGGTCAACCATCCTTGGAGACCCTGAGCACTTTTGCTGAAACCAAGGTGGTCATAACTTCTTCCCCTCCATGTCTTTGGAGATTCTCCATCCTCCAGGTCATGTTTCTCCCAAAGGTGCTTTTCCAGGAGGCAACTGGACCTTCTTTTTTCTCTTTGAAAATGTTCCCCTTCTCTTCCAAGAAGCTTCTTCAGCTTGGTAGCTTTGTAGAACTGAAGAAGCTTCTTGGAGGAGAAGCGAGACGTCTTCAAAGAAAAACAAGAAAGACCAGTTGCCTCCTGAAAAAAAAAACAACCACCTTTGGGATTCCTCACCTGGCGTATTAGCTGCTTAAAAGACTGCAGGACAGCCAGACCCCTGATTTTATGCCCATTTTTTTTCCCCCTCTTGCAGCATCGCCCCGGCTATGTTACGCCAGGCTTCTTATGGAACCATCAAAATAGGCACTTACCAGAGCTTGAAAAGAATATTTATCGAACGGCCAGAAGGTAAAGCCAATTTTTTTTCCTCCCAGATAATAAGATAAGATAACCTTTATTGTCATTTTTTATACTGTGGGCACAACGGCACACCATCAAAAATGAAATTTAGTTGCCCGCTCTCAAAGTGAAACACATACATGACACACACCTAAAACATACTATATACAACATATGTAAAGGCCCACATCCCTACATATACATAACAAATAAATATTAAATATTGTCCATCTTGAATATATAATGGAAGGAGGAAGCTTGAGAGTTCACAAGGTTAATGCTGTATGGAATGAAACTATGGCTGAATCTGGATGTTCTGCTACGGATACCACGGAGCCCCCTTCTCCCAGAAGGGAAGAAGGAAAACAGGTTGTGAAGAGGATGTGTAGTGTCCCAGACAATCTTGTGGACCCTGCTCAAGCAGCGCTTCTGTGCCATGTCCTGGATGGGAGGGAGGGAGCTGCCAATGATCTTTTCGGCCGTCCTCACCACTTACTTAGATAGATAGATAACCTTTATTATCATTTTTTTACTGCCAGAAGGTAAAGAAGATTTTTTCTCCCAGATAATAAGATAAGATAACCTTTATTGTCATTTTTTTTTACTGTGGGCACAACGACACACATTAAAAATGAAATTTAGTTGCTTGCTCTCAAAGTGTACACACACATAACACAAATTTAAACATATTATATACAACATATGTATAGACCTACACCCTTACGTAGAAGTAACATATAAATATTAATCACTATCCATCTTGAATACACAACGGAAGGATGAAGCTTTAGAGTTCACAAGGTTAATAGTGCCTGGCACAAAACTGTGACTGAATCTGGATGTTCTGCTTCGGATACCATGGAACCTCCTCCCAGAAGGTAACAAGGAAAACAGGTTGTGAAGAGGATGTGTAGTGTCCCATACAATCTTTTGGACCCTGCTCAAGCAACGCTTGTATCCTATGTCCTGGATGGAAGAGAGGGAACAGCCAATAATCTTTTCTGCCATCCTCACCACTCTCTGCATTGCCTTCCTGTCTGAAACAGTGATGCTTCCAAACCAGACTGTAATACAGTATGATAGGATGCTCTCAATCATCTCTCTATAGAAAGTGGTGAGGACAGGGGAAGGAAGATGTGCTTTTCTCATGTGACGCAGAAAATGCAGGCGCTGCTGTGCCCACTTCACCAGTTTCTCACTGTTGAGCGACCAAGCCAGCCTACTCGTTAGCTGCACACCCAGGAATTTGATGCTGGTAACCATCTCCACAGGTGAATCATTGATGCACAGAGAAGTGTGGCTGTGGGAGCTGCATTTCTTAGATCAAAGATTGGTTAGAGCAGAGGGCGAAGGGAGCTAGGAGAATTTCAATGCAGGGGTCAGCTGTACTAAGACACTTCAAAAAATGTCGCCAAGAAAGCTGATAGAATTTAAACCCGAACTGTTTCTACTAGGAATACTAGGATCTAATTATGGAAAAGAGAATTGAGTACCTAATATTACATGTATTAACAGCTGCGAGAATAGCATTTGCCCAATTTTGGAAAAATGGAAAGCTACCACCTGACCACATTATTATTACAAAGATATTGGAATGTGCAGAAATGGATAGACTAGCTTTAGAAATCAAAGAGAAAGAAGACACAATTTATTTTAAAACATTGGGAAAAAAATCTATCAATGGTTAGCAACACGAGCGAATGAGAAAAGGTTATGAAATTAAATAGGGTAAGTGATACTTTTTATTCAACTTTTATGTTATCTGATTGCTGTGAATACTCTTCTATTTCCGATTTTACCTATAAGTAATTATAATTAATAAGCAGTATATCAGTATTTATAAGTAATTATATTCAATTAGTAATACATTATTAATAGTACATTAATTGTTATTCGTAGAATGAATGATATGTATTGGTTAATTTCTCATTCTTATTATTAGTGATAAATCTATTTAACATTGCTGTTTAGTATTATATTAACTACGGACATTTAACATGTACATCCGGACGGTAGTCTGTTTGCTAAAGTGTCGATTTATTGTTGGGGGTAACCCCACTATTGTACCTATCCCTACCTTTGGTTTAATCCTTGTTCTTTACCCTATGTTATACCCCTACCTATTTCATTCCCTCCCCATCCATATAAAATCTAATAATATGTATGTATGTATGTATGTGTATATATATATGTGTGTGTATGTGTGTGTATATATATATATATATATGTGTGTGTGTATATATATGTGTGTATATATATATATGTGTGTGTGTGTGTATATATATGTGTGTGTGTGTGTGTGTGTATATGTATGTATGTATTTGTTTTCGTAGATTTTCACGGGTACAGGTATGCAGGTCTTGGCGTATCTTATACGGGAAAAGACCCAAATACGCCAAGATCTGCATATGTATGTGTGTGTGTGTGTGTGTGTGTGTGTGTGT
The DNA here is from genome assembly GCF_001527695.2 of Protobothrops mucrosquamatus. Classification (NCBI taxonomy): domain Eukaryota; kingdom Metazoa; phylum Chordata; class Lepidosauria; order Squamata; family Viperidae; genus Protobothrops; species Protobothrops mucrosquamatus. The sequence goes on from NW_015386413.1 coordinate 3,003,365, forward strand.
GTATATAAAGAAAACTGCAGGGTTTCATCAGAACTGATTTGGACCCCCAAAGAAGAGTGTAATGATTTTTTTTTCCCCCTGAAACAGATGAAACGTTGGCTGTCAGTGTATTCTGTGGGGTCCTGTCTGGGGTCATCTCATCTTCCATTGCTAACCCCACTGACGTCCTGAAGGTACGTTCTTAGCCTTCTGTCTCATTTTGCATCAAAAGGGCCAACAATGTGTCAGAGGAAGCAGCAGGCAGCTAAAGTTGATGGCGAATTTTCAGAGTAACCCGAAAACTTTGTAAAGGTATAAAACACAAAACCCAAACTGCTTTTGATGTAATGAACCGAAGAGGGTTGGGGATTCTGACTTCGACTGAACCACAGTCGGTTTAGTAACGGTTCAAATTTACAAGATCACAGAAAAAAGTGACTTATGACCGTGTTTCACACTTACGACCTTTGCAGCATCCACAGAATCACGTGATCAAAATTCAGAAGCTTGGCCACTGATTCGTACTTACGACCGTTGCTGTGTCCCAAAGTCACGTGATCTCTTTTTTTGGTTGACCTTTTGACCAGCAAAATCCATGGGGAAAGCCAGATTTATTGGGGATGTCTAGTTTGACGAAGAGAAGGACGAGGGGGGGGACATGATAGCAGTGTTCCAATATCTCAGGGGCTGCCCCAAAGAAGAGGGAGTCAAGCTATTCTCCAAAGCGCCTGAAGGCAGGACGAGAAGCAACGGGTGGAAACTGATCAAGGAGAGAAGCAACCTGGAACTAAGGAGAAACTTCCTCACAGTGAGAACAATTAACCAGTGGAACAACCTGCCTCCAGAAGCGGTGAATGCTCCAACGCTGGAAGTTTTTAAGAAGAGACTGGACAGCCTATTTGTCTGGAATGGTATAGGGTTTCCTGCCTGAGCAGGGGGTTGGACTAGATGACCTCCAAGGTCCCTTCCAACTTTTTATTATTATTATTATTATTATTATTATTATTATTATTATTATTATTATTATTATTATTATTATTATTATCATCATCATCATCATCATCATCATCATCATCATCATCATCATCATTATTGTCGTCATCGTCATTATTATTATTGTTATCATCATCATCACCATCATCATTATCATTATTATTATTATTATTATTATTATTATTATTATTACTTAACAACTGTGTTACTAATTGACCAACTGCAGTGATTCACTCAAGGTCGTAAAATGGGGCAAAACTCAACAGATGTCTCCCTTAACAACGAAAAGTTTGGGCTCAGTGGAGGACTACCTGTGTAATAATTGTCAGCCTGCCTTTAAAGCCCAGCCAGCCTCAGCTCCTTGTTAGACCTTTTCCCAGGACCTTACAAGGGGCAAACAGCTAAGCTCTTTCTTAAATATCACCATCTGGCATTTGATATCCTGAGCCATTCCCACTTTCTGAGTCACCTCTCCGGAATGAGCACGGAGGTTCCAGACGTGTCTCAGATTTTGGCCCAAGAAGTAAGGGGGGGGGGAAAAGACCCTGCGCCATCATTTGACCGATGGATGCTGTAAAATTTCGTCTCTGAGCTCAGAGAGCACCAAGGACTCCCTCATTTCGTCTCTGCTCTGAGTAAGGAGAAAATATCACTTCCTATTAAAGTGGAATCCAGCATCACAATGAGAATAGACGCTGGAAGGGACCTTGGAGGTCTTCTAGTCCAGCCCCCTGCTCAGGCAGGAGACCCTAGACTCGGGGTAGGCAACCTTGGCTCTTTTATGACTCGTGGACGTCAACTCCCAGAATTCCTGAGCCAGCATGGCTCAGCTTGGAAACCTCTCCCTTTCCCCTCAGCATAGCTGGCTCAGGAATTCTGGGAGTTGAAGTCCACGAGTCATAAAAGAGCCAAGGTTGCCTATCCCTGCCCTAGACCATTTCAGACAGGTGGCTGTCCAGTCTCTTCTTAAAAACCTCCAGTGATGGAGCGCCCACGATTTCTGGTGGCAAGCTGTTCCACTGGTTAATTGTCCTACCTCTATCTCGTGGAATCCAATATTAATTATTCCACCTAATTGTATCTCCCCATAAAGCAGCCTTGGTCCTTTTTAAGCGTGGAGCAGCAGTCGGGACTTTCTATATACAGGTTGTCCTCGACTCATTTAGTGACCATTCGGAATTGCAACGGCCCTGAACAAAGGGACTTTTGACCATTTTTCACGCTTAACGACCGTTGCGGCATCCCCACGGGTCACGTGTTCAAAATGCAGATGCTTGGCCACTGGCTCACATTTATGACGGTCACAATGTCCCACGGGGGGGTCACGTGACCCCCTTTTGCGGCCTTCCGACAAGCGGAGTCGATGGGGGGAAGCCCTGTTCACTTAACAACCGGGTGACTCATTTAACAACTGCAGGGAAGGCAGGTCATAAAATGGGCCATTACACGTTTTAACAACTGTCTTGCTTAGCAGCAGAAATGCTGGGCTCGTAAGTAGAGGACTTCCTGTTCAGGAAGTCCTCCACTTAACAACTTAACAGGAAGTCCTCAACTTAACGCCCGTTTGCTAACTGAAATCTCTTTCACAGGGTTAAGCCAGAGAAGACATTTTAAATTCCCCTCTCTGTCACACCAGCTCCTCTTTTTTGCTTTTCTGGTGTTGTTAATATGTTAATATATCCCCAAGGGAACACTCTGCTGGGGTCATCGTAGGGAAATACAACCTGTATTACAGCAGTGTCACAAGAAGAAAATAGCTGAGCATGTTAATAGTATCTAATTTAAGACCCCGGCTACATTTTCATTCCTCTGGCTTTCTATTATACCAGCTGTGAGGTCAATCCATTGCTTAAAGGGCCTCCAGCATTCTTTAAAATAAAAAATAACCTTTTATTAGATTGTAGAATAAAATACAAAAGTAGAAAAGCGAATAATAGGATACAGTGGGGAAGGGAAAAAGAAAAGAGAGGAGGGGAAGGGGGGGGGAGAAAAGACATTGACTTCTGTCTCCCTCTGTTGCAGTAGAATGAAGCCTAAACCTTGAAGCATCAACTTTTTACTTTTCCATAACAGTATAACAGTCTTCCAGCCTGGCCCTTTGATGATTTGTGGACTTCAACTCCCAGAATTCCTCAGCCAGGCACTAGAACTCCCAGTCTCCTGGTGATTGGCCCAAAGTCACCCAGCTGGCTTTCATGCCTAAGGCGGGACTAGAATTCCCAGTCTCCTGGTGATTGGCCCAAAGTTATCCAGCTGGCTTTCATGCCTTAGGCGGGACTAAAACTCACAATCTCCTGGTGATTGGCCCAAAGTCACCCAGCTGGCTTTCATGCCTAAAGGTGGGACTAGAACTCACAATCTCCTAGTGATTGGCCCAAGTTATCCAGCTGGCTTTCATGCCTTAGATAGGACTAGAACTCACCGTCTCCTGGTGATTGGCCCAAAGTCACCCAGCTGGCTTTCATGCCTAAGGCAGGACTAGAACTCACCATCTCCTGGTGATTGGCCCAAAGTCACCCAGCTGGCTTTCATGCCTTAGATAGGACTAGAACTCACCATCTCCTGGTGATTGGCCCAAGTTATCCAGCTGGCTTTCATGCCTTAGATAGGACTAGAACTCACCATCTCCTGGTGATTGGCCCAAGTTATCCAGCTGGCTTTCATGCCTTAGATAGGACTAGAACTCACCGTCTCCTGGTGATTGGCCCAAAGTCACCCAGTTGGCTTTCATGCCTAAGGCAGGACTAGAACTCCCAGTCTCCT
>NW_015386413.1:3008468-3013124 GCF_001527695.2 Protobothrops mucrosquamatus
TCCTCCTCCTCCTCCTCCTCCTTGAATATCACCATCATCTTCTCGTTTTCAGTTCTTCAAGAGCAGTGTTTCCATGTCTGGGGAAAATAATCCATGTTTATCTTATCTCAATAGTTATCGTGATCACCCTGGAAGAAGATCTTCATCTCCTCCTCCTCCTCCTCCTCCTCCTCCTCCTCCTCCTCCTCCTCCTACTCCTACTCCTACTACTACTACTACTACTACTACTACCCTTCCCCTTCCCTTCCCTTCTTCTTCTCCTCCTCCTCCTCCTCCTCTTCTTCTTCCTCTTCCTTTCTCCTCTTCTTCCCCTTCCTTTCTCCTCCTCCTCTTCCTCCTCTTCTTCTTCCTCTTCCTTTCTCCTCTTCTTCCTCTTCCTTTCTCCTCCTCCTCCTCCTCCTCTTTTTCCTCTTCCTTCCCTCTCCTCCTCCCCCCCCATTTCAAAGTCATCAAATATGGCAGGGGTGTCAAACTACCGGCCCGCAGGCCGGACGCGTCACAAGGAAACCGCCCCCACCCCATTGCCGGCAATGGGGAAAAAGTTCCGACACGTCCCGCGACATCACGTGACGTCGCGAGTTTGACATGTCTGAAGTATGGGAAACGCTGCCCTACGGCATCCTTTGAGGAAGCCGAACAGTCACACTTGCTGTTGCCTTTTCTCGTTTTCCGAGACGGCCGTTTTGAACGATCCTCTGAATTTCTCCTCTCAGGGCCAGCTTTACCTGCGGCTTAGCGGGAGCGCTGGCATCCAACCCCATCGATGTGGTGAGGACGCGGATGATGAACCAGAGAACCGTACGAACCGGGCCCCAGCCCGGCTACAAGGGAACTCTAGACTGCTTGCTTCAGGTCCGTAGACGTCCTTCAAGAACAACGTTAGATAAGAGATCTTTATCCCGAACACAATTTGCAGGGTCCGGTGTTGCAGAATGAGGGGGTGTGTGTGTGTGCCTGTTTTGTACCGTGACTGAAATCGCGATGTGGTTCAACCCTCCTGAGTCCCAACTTTCAGAGGCGAGGGACGATGGGAACACGTGGTCCAAAACATCTGGATAGCATTCTATTTGTTCCTTATTGATAAGCTGACCTTTAGACCAGGGGTAGTCAACCTTGGCTCTTTTATGACTCGTGGACTTCAATTCCCAGAATTCCTCAGCCAGCATGGGGGAACTATGGCCCCCTCATGACTGGTGGACTTCAACTCCCAGAATTCCTGAACCAACATGGGGGATCCATGGTCCCTTTATGACTGGTGGACTTCAACTCCCAGAATTCCTGAGCCGGCCATGGCTCAGCTTGGAAACCTCTCCCTTTCCCCTCAGCATGGCTGGCTCAGGAATTCTGGGAGTTGAAGTCCACCAGTCATAAAAGAGCCAAGGTGGCCTACCCCTGGCCTAGGCCTAGGCCCCTTCATGACTCGTGGACTTCAACTCCCAGAATTCCTGAGCCAGCATGGGGGAACTATGGCCCCCCTCATGACTCGTGGACTTCAACTCCCAGAATTCCTGAGCCAGCCTGGCTCAGCTTGGAAACCTCTCCCTTTCCCCTCAGCATGGCTGGCTCAGGAATTCTGGGAGTTGAAGTCCACCAGTCATAAAAGAGCCAAGGTGGCCTACCCCTGGCCTAGGCCCCTTCATGACTCGTGGACTTCAACTCCCAGAATTCCTNCCAGCTGGCTTTCATGCCTAAGGCGGGACTAGAACTCCCAGTCTCCTGGTGATCGGGCCAAAGTCACCCAGTTGGCTTTCATGCCTAAGGCGGGACTAGAACTCCCAGTCTCCTGGTGATTGGCCCAAAGTCACCCAGTTGGCTTTCATGCCTTAGACAGGACGAGAACTCCCAGTCTCCTAGTGATTGGCCCAAAGTCACCCAGCTGGCTTTCATGCCTAAGGCGGGACTAGAACTCCCAGTCTCCTAGTGATTGGCCCAAAGTCACCCAGTTGGCTTTCATGCCTAAAGGTGGGACTAGAACTCACAGTCTCCTGGTTCCTAGCCTGCCGCTTTAACCTCCAGACCAAACTGCCTTTCCATTTTTATGCTCATTTTTTAAGCATAAATGGAAAGGCAGCTGGGTAACTTTTGGAGGTGAATTTTGCCTTTTATATTCCACTCAGCGTTTCCTTTGGAATCAAATCGGTGCCCGGCAACGTTTTTGTGTTACGTTTTCCTTTCCAGCCAGTGAGAAAGGTTGCTTCCCAAAACAGTTGGTTGTAAAACACATTACAGAAGAGGCAACTTTTATTCTGGAATCTCCCATCTTAGATAGGACTGAGACAAGAGTAAGTTGAGCCGTAGCCAAAAGTTGGCAGAAAAAGCACGTTCTTTTCCTGTGTGTCTGTGTGTGTGTGGGGGGGGTGGGGTTGGGGGGGGGAACATGTTCTTACTCTTCCCTCCCCCCCAAAAAAGGGCAAGAGACCTACATGATCTCTCAAAGGTGCCCTTTGAAATTAAGCTGCCCATCTCTGGTTTAGGGTTACATCTGAGCCCAACGGATGTCAGTTTTGATTGATGCTCTCGTTTCATCACGGGAAAACTGCACCCCGATCCATAGGTGACACCTTTTCTTTTTTCTGTTCTCTTTTCTTCTTTCCTATCCCCGATAAATCCTAGATCCGGATGCAAGTTCAAGGAAGCCTCGTGGCGGGTGGAATGCTTGGGAACTTCATGAATATTTATCAGAAGGAAGGCACCCGAGGCTTGTGGAAGGCAAGTGAACTCAATCCGTTTCAGAAACCGTGCCAAATTCTCCTGGTTCCAGCTGAGAAAGTTCCCAGGACGAGGGCTGCGAAGGAACTCCATCTGGATTGTGGATGTTTTCCTCCAGACTGGGCAAAACCTAAGTTTTTTTGAATTTAAAGTTGAAACGTTGCATCTGTCGTGTTTATAGATAGGGAGAAATGCTTCTTAATTTGTGGATTTATGGGAATCTTTTGCACCGAAAGTTTCTAATGCGGCCAAGAGCACCGTCCTGTCCGTGCCACGACCTGGGAATCAGCGAAGCGAAGCTACCCATCGTGAAAGAATCTGAATTATTTTTATTCTCCCAACAGAACACCCAAAGCAGGACCTGCAGATTGTAGGAAACACATTGAATCTGTAAGAGGGGAGAGAGAAATTCCGGTTTGTTCCTCATTAGCGTCCAATCTCTGTGATTCTGAAGTATAGTAGTGGCCAACATTGTGGAAACCTTTTGGGAAAAGTGTATTTTTAAGGTTTGATGGCTAATAACACCCCCCTTTTTTGGGGGGAGTAGTACCATAAAATTATATATCAATGGAAAGATAATTTAATCAAGAATGTAATGCAACATAGTTTGTTCAATTATCTGTACTGTATTCTGTGAAAAGTTAGAGCCAAATAACCAGAAAAAGGAAGCACAACTTGCTCAGGTTGATCTCAGGTAGCTTTCCTTCACCTGATTGTAGCCAATGAGCATGAGTGTTTAGAGAGCCAATCGGGTGTCATCTTGTTTTGGCCATGAGCCAATCAGATCACAGTAGGATCCAGTTATTGATGTCCTGTATTGAAGCTGAGAGGAGGACATTTGTCAGTGTGTTATGTGATCGCTATCAAGTTGGTTGGGTTTTTTTGTGTTCTTTCATTGAGTGAGCTTGTAAAACGTAATAAAATTAAAGTAACGGTGCAAAGAGTTGACTGGTCGCCCAGAAAGCGATGTAAAATAGTATTTATTAAGTGAACGAGGCTACAGTTATAAAGAAATTGGAAGAAAAATGGGTGGAAACTTCACCAAAGGGGGCATTTCTACTGTACCCTTTTCCCAAAACGTTTCCACAATGTTGGCCACTCCTGTATTTGGGAGAACATTTGCAGGTGGTTTTTTTTCTAAGGAGAATTATTAACGGGAAAACTGGGTAGGTGGGAGAACTCTAAGAATTATTAACAGGAAAACGGATGGATGGAGAATTTCTGGTATTCGACAGATTCTACCTTGGACTTTCTCTTGGGGAAATAAAAATAAATTCAGCTTCTTTCGCGATTGATTTATTAAAAACACCGGTCCCATCTTTTCAGAATCACTGTAAGGGTTGTCCCAGAGTAGAATAGCTCAATAAAGAAGCTAATATCACAGATAAAGCTGTAAATTGTTTGTTAAAGGACAAGTTGCTTTGTTTTGACTCTACGGGTGTGCTCTTCTTTTTCCAGGGAGTCTCACTTACCGCTCAGAGAGCGGCGGTGGTGGTTGGCGTGGAGCTGCCCGTTTATGACCTTACCAAAAAGCATATCATCCTCAGTGGCTACATGGGAGACACGGTGTACACTCACCTGCTGTAAGTCCTGAAGGGGAAGGGCAGCCCTGTTTTCAGAGAAGGGACGGAGAGGATTGCCCCGAGGGTTTCTGAGGTTCCAGCTTGAATCCGTCTGTGTAATTATCACCGGAAGGGAAAGGTTGAGACATTTTTCAATGACATCTTTCTTCTTCCTCTTCCTCCTCCTCCTCCTCCTCCTCCTCCTCCTCCTCCTCCTCCAATATCACCATCATCTTCTCGTTTTCAGTTCTTCAAGAGCACTGTTTCCATGTCTGGGAAAAACAATCCATGTTTATCTTCTCTCAATAGTTATCGTGACCCCCCTGGAAAAAGATCTTCTTCATCTCCTCCTCCTCCTCCTCCTCCTCCTCCTCCTCCTCCTCCT
>NW_015386413.1:3015260-3016768 GCF_001527695.2 Protobothrops mucrosquamatus
CCCCCTCATGACTCGTGGACTTCAACTCCCAGAATTCCTGAGCCAGCCTGGCTCAGCTTGGAAACCTCTCCCTTTCCCCTCAGCATGGCTGGCTCAGGAATTCTGGGAGTTGAAGTCCACCAGTCATAAAAGAGCCAAGGTGGCCTACCCCTGGCCTAGGCCCCTTCATGACTCGTGGACTTCAACTCCCAGAATTCCTGAGCCAGCATGGGGGAACTATGGCCCCCCTCATGGCTTGTGGACTTCAACTCCCAGAATTCCTGAGCCAGCATGGCTCAGCTTGGAAACCTCTCCCTTTCCCCTCAGCATGGCTGGCTCAGGAATTCTGGGAGTTGAAGTCCACCAGTCATAAAAGAGCCAAGGTTGACTACCCCTGCTTTAGACTCTCTTTGCCTCCATCCTTGGTGCCTGTAAGGGGAAGGAGAAGATTCCTGCTTTTGTTTTAAATCAGAATTCAGTTCTCTGTTGGAAAAAGCCTCTCCAGACCTCGGTGTCAACTCGTAAGGATTAAACTTGGTGGGGAAGACGTCCCTCCCTTGTGCGCAAAGAGGCTGAAGCTGCAGATGGTCCCTGATTTCAGGCTAGTTCTTTCCTAGGAATTAATTTGCGGAGAACTTTTCAGCAGGAGATCCCCACCTTCTGATGGGGCCGGCTTGTAGACCCCCTGGCCAGCTGTCTTTGAAGGGAGACTCTTGACCGTTAGTGCAAGGCCCACCATCCAGTCTTCCTCCGTCCTTCGTCTGTGATTACGGGACGGGATGGGAGGTGCTTCTGTTTGCAGAGAGGGAGAGAGAGACGGCGTCTCCTGCGCCGAGCGTGGATTATGGAATATTCAGAGGTTTTTCTCTTTATTTTTTGTAGACCTGGAAGAACGAAGGTTTTTTCGCCTTGTACAAAGGATTCTGGCCCAACTGGTTAAGGCTTGGGCCTTGGAATATCATTGTATCCTTTTTCCATACGTTTTCTTTTATTCATTTATTCCCTGCCTTTATTATTTCTGCAAATCACTCAGTTCAGCAAATATGTCCGACACACATTTTTCTTCCTATGTTCCCCACAACAGCAACAATAACCTTGTGAGGTGGGTGGGGCTGAGAGAGGGTGATTGGCCCAAAGTCACCCAACTGGCTTTCATGGATAAGGCGGGACTAGAACTCCCAGTCTCCTGGTGATTGGCCCACAGTCACCCAGCTGGCTTTCACGGATAAGGTGGGACTAGAACTCCCAATCTCCTGGTGATTGGCCCAGCTGCTTTCACGGCTAAGGCAGGACTAGAACTCCCAGTCTCCTGGTGATTGGCCCAAAGCCACCCATTTGGCTTTCATAGATAAGGCAGGACTAGAACTCCCAGTCTCCTGGTGATTGGCCCAAAGCCACCCATTTGGCTTTCATGGCTAAGGCGGGACTAGAACTCCCAGTCTCCTGGTGATTGGCCCAAAGTCACCCATTTGGCTTTCATGGATAAGGCGGGACTAGAACTCCCAGTCTCCTGGTGATTGGCCCACAGT
>NW_015386413.1:3016859-3047163 GCF_001527695.2 Protobothrops mucrosquamatus
TGGCCCAGCTGCTTTCACGGCTAAGGCAGGACTAGAACTCCCAGTCTCCTGGTGATTGGCCCAAAGTCACCCATTTGGCTTTCATAGATAAGGCAGGACTAGAACTCCCAGTCTCCTGGTGATTGGCCCACGGTCACCCAGCTGGCTTTCACGGATAAGGTGGGACTAGAACTCCCAGTCTCCTGGTGATTGGCCCAAGGTCACCCAGCTGGCTTTCAGGGCTAAGGCGGGACTAGAACTCCCAGTCTCCTGGTGATTGGCCCAAAGTCACCCAGCTGGGTGTTATGGCTAAAGCAAGACTTGAACTCACAGCCTCGTGCTTTCTAGCCTGGTGCCTTCGCTGGCTCTATATTTTCAGACGTTTACATAAAATGTAAAATTATCTAAACAAAAAGTAAGTGAATATCCACTCATGCCAAGCGAACATAATATCTGCTTTGCTTTCTCTGTCTTAACATCTTTCTGCCAGTTACCAATTTATTGCGGGGGTTTTACAATTCGAAATAACTGTACTTTATTCAGCGATAAGAATCTTGCACTGATGCCTAGCCCTAGGAGAGCAATGGGTTTCTGCATTTTCATTTACTCAAAATTCGTTCGTTTTTCTTCACTGGTAATCGCGGGACCATCATAGCAAGTGTATGCACATTTTCATTCCCCTGCACCCATCTTGCAGCAACATCGCCAGAAACCCAATTGCGTTTGCACCTAATATCCTTATATAAACAATGTCCTATTATTGCTTCCCCCCCCAACTTTAATTTCCCATCAATATTCAAGAAAACACTATTATTTATGATTTCCAAGTACTTTATGTTTATTTGACCAAAGGTTTCCCTTATCCCAACTTCTCCCTTTTTCCCTTTTCATACCAAAGTCTAATAGTCTAATTACACATCTTACCTATTTAATTATAATGTTACTCTATTTTCTGAAAGTTATCTATTTTCCGCCATATTCAACCATCTAATTAGTAATATAATATCCCCTCTAATAAACCAAAGCCATTATTTTCTTCAGCCTTACTCTGGCTTTCTTCCTTTGCCAGTTAACCTTCCATGTCAGTGCCTTTGAATCATCAAATAGTTCTCCCTCTATTTATATATATATTATTTGGAATAAGAAAGACCATTTGGTTGAATTTTTTGGGGGGAAGAACGAGCCCATTGGTATTCATTAAATCGCCTCTCTATTACTCCAATTTCCCACGATTGTCCTGATAGGTTTATCTTCCATTCAGTCTGTTCTTCCTTTTCCTAAAATTTATTCTGATTTCTTAATTTGTAAAAAGTCTTTTCTTTTATAAAAAGGATGCAAAATTCTATCTAAATATACTCTACAGGGCCAATCTGGTCAAGTCACCGCAAGAGGAGTGAGCAGATTTGCTGGAAAAACTGGAGGAAAAGCAGCTAAATGTAATTACGGACCCTTTTTCATTTAGTAGTAAGATTCAACTCTGCCTGTTTTTTTTCCTTAACAACACGCACTAGTTCTTTGTGACGTATGAACAGCTGAAGAAATTGGATTTCTGACAGCCTGAAACTTGAAGAGGCCAGTTCTTCCGTCGGTGATCTTGACCCTCAAGTGCTCTTTCCGGTATTCAAGCGTGCAGAATTGATGAAATTAAAGTGTTGGTGCAAAGAACGTTGACGTTCTCAAGCATTACAGAACAGCGTGTAACTTGAAATTGGAAAAGATCGTAGCATTGGTCCCGAATTTCATCTTTCATAAATATGACGAACATTTCACTATTGACATGTCTGAATGGGGAGCAAGTGAACAATAGTTAGGGGCGGGTCTTCGGTCAGTTTTTGTTTATTTAAAAACAGGCTCTTTCCAACAGCCACTGGTTAATGAGTTCACAACCTTGACAATCTGTATTTTATACCAAAGGCACGACTTTTACGAAGCATCCTGTCGTACGGAACAGCATTGCATAAATAATGTGCAAAACCTTATTTGCAAAATAATGTTGAAAATCCTTTTTTCTCTTGGAAACCCCTCAGTGGCGTTTTTTTTTTCTTTTAGAAAAAAAAATGAGCAGGACATTAATGCCGAATTAAATTCATTGCTGTGAGGTTTCAGCGGTGTCTTTAATATTTTGCCCCTATCTAACGATTTGAGTAGACCTAATCTTATATATTTTTTTATTTTGAAAAGACTCAGTTGTGGGCAATAGATGAACTCTTCCACAAATACTACTTGACTGGGCTTTTCTGGGAAAGAGTTTTATCGCTGCTCTTCATGTTTGGGCCAATAATAATACAAAACATTGCAAGCAATGTTGACATTATGAAGACTCATTCATAAATGACAAGTTATTACAGGTACATTGTGTGCCTGAATAAACCTATTTTTGTCTTCTACTTCCCTGGACTGTGTTCAGAGAATCCAATAGCAAGCACAGATAATTCTTAGTGGTTGTTACAGAGAGTACACAAAGTCCTCACTTCCCAAAGACGGTGCTTTATGTATAAGCAAGTCTTTCTTCCCCAAAATATTGAGAAATAGGATTGTCATGGTTATGGGCCTACGTGGGACCACTGCTTTGGGAAAGCTTCTACCTGTCTTGATTTCACCGATGGATAACACAGAGTTGTTCCAAACAAATAGGAATTTTATGTATATTTTCATTTCAGCATTAAAAATAGTTTTCATACAGGATCGTAAAGTTTGAGCAGGCAGCGATAGTTTGAAATTGCTCCATTTTGCTCCAAGAGACTTTTTGTCAGGAGAAGAAACTGGAGAATCAACTTGAGACGTCAAACCAGGCCACCTTAACAATATATATATATATATATATATATATATATATATATATATATATATATATATATATATGCGGGTGTTTGTATGTAGGTCTTTGGTTAATCGGGTTTTCTCCCGCGTAAAATTGGCAGTGTCTTGGGAAGACACAGCCAATTTTACGCGGGAGAAAACCCGATTAACCAAAGACCTACATAAATATATTTATTTATATATGACACACAAAGGACAGTGTTGTGTCTTTTTGGAAAACTGTATACTGACCAGGTCAAACTTACTAAAAGCAAAGTTCAATAATGTGTTGGTTACGTTACGTTTTTAGATTCTGTTTCCAGAGAGCATCCTTGTAGGATATGAATGTAATAATAGTTTGTAAGTAGAAACAAAGATTTAACTATTTATATGGAAGCGGTTGAAATTGTTTGTAAACTCCAGCAATTCAGAGTTTTAAGGAATGTTGGTTTTCTATGCAGTGTTGAAAGTGCACAGTGTCTTCCATGATAGGATTGTAAAGGTTAAAGTGACCGATTATGGTCACTTTATTAGAAGTTATGTGCGCAAACGGGTACAATATTTTTCGTCTGAATTGCAAAACGAGTCGAGGTTTTAAATCCACGCGGAGGGTCCATGGATTTTGAATTCGAAGGTTCAGACCAATTTTTAAATGGTTCAAATGCTTTCCATCAATTGTTCCACAGAATACACGGCGGCAAAACTAGAACAATTTTTTTTTTAAAAAAAAATAATAATTAGAAAACAAGCTAGTTTTATTGTTAATAAGTCTATGCTGAATTCATGTTCCATCTTCAAGGGCACAAACAGCTTGAACGGAGTTACGTGTTCTTCATTTTTGTTTGACCAGCAAAGAAAAAAGTGTCACATGTTTTTTATTAATAATAGATATGCAGTAGATGTCTGATGCAAGCCACATGTGTTACTTAGCCCTCCTTCTGTAGAAAACGTCCTTGGTCCTTCCGTACCAAAATGTAATCTGTCTTTTTCAAAAATATCTGATTTTTCTATGGTGTATGCAGTAGGTTCAGCTCTACTGTTCCCACCTATATCAGAAGGAATGGTTTAGTACAGGGGTCTTCCAGCTTGGCCCTTTTATGACTTGTGGACTTCAACTCCCAGAATTCCTCAGCCAGGCACGCGTGCCTGACTGAGGAATTCTGGGAGTTGAAGTCCACAAGTCATAAAAGGGCCAAGTTGGAAGACCCCTGGTTTAGTACAAGGCTATCCATCCTTGGCAACTTTAAGACTTGTGCTGGCTGGGGAATTCTGGGAGTTGAAGTCCACAAGTCATAAAAGGGCCAAGTTGGAAGACCCCTGGTTTAGTACAAGGCTACCCATCCTTGGCAACTTTAAGACTTGTGCTGGCTGGGGAATTCTGGCAGTTGAAGTCCACAGGTCTTAAAGAAGTTGCCAAGATTGGACAGCCAAGGTTTAGTAGTGTATTGGACTGGATGAACCTTGCAATAAATGTCCAAGGGATCGTGTGAGTGTCACCTGGCAGTTCATCCTGGGCTCAACGTTCCAGCCAGCTTCAAACCGTTGTGTGTTTAGCAACGTCCTTCATGCAGAAGTTGCCACACACCCATCCGAAGAACCAAGACGATCTAAGATTCAGAACATAGGGAATGTAAAGTATGGAAACCTCTTCTGGAAATCAGGCCAAAATATTAAATTCTGAGTTATCAAGTACTCTAGACGTTTGGTTTTATAAACAACGCAAGCTAGCGGTTCAGAACTGTTTCTCCGAATTACATTTGGGAGATTTGTGCCTGAAAGGGACTGTTGTGTTCCATGAAACCACATTCTTGCTTAATTAAAATGTTAATTCCTTCTCTCCCTGCTCCATCGAATTGTTAGAAGGCCGTATTAAAACGAAAGCAGTTGGTTCAATGCCACATTTCTCCCCCCCCCCTCAAAATTGTTAATACGTCCACGACAGCTATTATTCCGCTAATGCCCATTTTAAATGTTTTATTTGCCAGACCGTTAATAGTTGTTGCGGTGGTGCTATTTATTTGTGCACATTCTGCACTGTTTTGTTAATAAGCTTTCGTTGTTTTGAAGGTTTGGACTTTTATTTCAGTAAGAAGATCATCTAAATGTTTTTTTTTTTAAGATCATACAGACGAACATTGAAATGGCTGGAGTGAGTATGTTTGTTAATGCCTTCCTATCCGAGGGAATGTTTGACTTGGATGTACCTTTGTTTGCAAAAAATAAACCTCATTATTTTGTTTTACTTAACGTTGTTTGTCAGATTCATTTGCTGAGAAATATTTTTTGCGCATGCAACCAGACACAAAACATTAACAGAATAACAAGAGTTGGAAGGGACCTTGGAGGTCTTCTAGTCCAACCCCCTGCTCAGGCAGGAAACCCTTACAAAATCATAGAATAACAGTTTTGGAAGGGACCTTGGAGGTCTTCTAGTCCAACCCCATGCTCAGGCAGGAAATCCTTACAAAATCATAGAATAACAGTTTTGGAAGGGACCTTGGAGGTCTTCTAGTCCAACCCCCTGCTCAGGCAGGAAACCCTATAGTACCATTTCAGACAAATATTTGTCCAATCTCTTCCTAAAAACCTCCAGTGATGGAGCACCTACAACCTCTGGAGACAATTCTTGGAACAAATGTAGAATAATATATATATATATATTTGCAGTGATTAACATTTATTGTAGTGATTATTCTTCAGGGATCTCTTAGTTGTCTAGAGGAATTTTGGGGTTGATCTTGGGCCAGTCACTTCTGGACTTCAGGATGGTGCTGTGAATAAAATGGTAGTGCTCTCACTTGTACTACCTAGAACTCTCTAAGGCCGTGTTTCTCAGCTTTGGGCAACTTTAAGAGAGGTGACTTCAACTCCCAGAATTCCCCAGCCAGCTATGCTACCTGTGTGAGCTGTGCTGGCGCAGTGGTTAGAATCTGCCCACCGCCAGGAGTTCGATCCTGACCTCAAGGTTGACTCAGCCTTCTGTCCTTCCAAGGTCGGTAAAATGAGGACCCAGATAGTTGGGGGCCATCATCACTATGTAAACCACTTAGGGCTGAAAAGCACTGTGAAGTGGTATATACAGTAACTCTTGTGCTATTACCTTTCCTTCCTTCCTTCCTTCCTTCCTTCCTTCCTTCCTTCCTTCCTTCCCTCCCTCCCTCCCTCCCTCCCTCCTTTCTTCCTGCCTCCTTCCTTTTCTCTTCTTCCTTTCCTTCATTCCTTCGTTCCTCCCTCCCTCCTTTCTTCCTGTGTCCTTCTCTCTTCTTCCTCCCTCTCCTTCCTCTCTCTCCTTCTTCTTTTCTTCTTTCCTTCCTTCTTCCCTCCCTCCCTTCTTTCTTCCTGCCTCCTTCCTTCTCTTCTCCCTCCCTCTCCTTCCTCTCCTTCTTCTTTTCTTCCTTCCTTCTTCCCTCCCTCCCTTCTTTTTTCCTGCCTCTTTCCTCTCTTTTTCCTCCCTCTCCTTCCTTCCTCCCTCCCTCCCTGCTAGAATGCCTTATTGCAGGCTAATTCTGCTACCTGCCAATTCTTCCATTCTGACCGGCTCAGAGTTGACTCAGCCTTCTGTCCTTCCATGGTCAGTAAAATGAGGACCCAGATTGTTGGGGGCAATATATGCTGACTCTGTAAACCGCTTAGAGAGGGCTGTAAAGCAGGGAAGCAGTATATAAGTCTAAGGGCTATTGCTAGTGCTATTTCAGGCCTCCACACCTGGCATCTAGCCCCGAAACCTAAAAACACGAGAGAAACACCTGGGCTGCCTTTTCTAGCAATCTATATAAATAAAAATGTAAATGTTCGTTTGTTCAAAATCTTAAATCTCTGAAAGTTCTTCACCAATTGCTTTGAAATTTTGACACAACGTTGCATTCGAATACGCGCGTGTTTCTATATATCTACTATTATATAGATATCACACCTGTGACAGGTAAAAACAT
Source organism: Protobothrops mucrosquamatus (assembly GCF_001527695.2). NCBI lineage: Eukaryota > Metazoa > Chordata > Lepidosauria > Squamata > Viperidae > Protobothrops > Protobothrops mucrosquamatus. The sequence continues at coordinate 3,023,570 of NW_015386413.1, forward strand.
GCTTTTTTAAAAAAACCAGCGCCATCTGTTCGCATTCCTATGATTCCAGTGGATATGCCATTTCACTTTAAGAGATTGCAATTCCCAATTCGATTGGCGTTTGCAATCACCATCAACAAAGCTCAGGGCCAATCTTTAGAATTGTGCGGTTTAGATCTAGACACGGATTGCTTCTCACATGGACAATTATATGTTGCATGTTCTAGAGTCGGCAAACCAGACAATCTCTATTGTCCCAATCTCTCAGGGGTTGCCATAAAGAAGAGGGAGTCAAGCTATTTTCCAAAGCGCCTGGAGGCAGGACAAGAAGCAACGGGTGGAAACTAACCAAGGAGAGAAGCAACCTGGAACTAAGGAGAAACTTCCTGACAGTGAGGACAATTAACCAGTGGAACCACCTGCCTCCAGAAGCGGTGAATGCTCCAACACTGGAAGTTTTTAAGAAGAGACTGGACAGCCATTTGTCCGAAATGGTGTAGGGTTTCCTGCCTGAGCAGGGGGTTGGACTAGATGGCCTCCAAGGTCCCTTCCAACTTTATTATTATTATTATTATTATTATTATTATTATTATTATTATTATTATTATTATTATTATTATTATTATTATTATTATTATTATTATTATCTGCACAGACAATGGAACAACAAAAAGTACTGTATACCCACAAGCATTGTGAAATTAAACATATTAGAAACGTGCGCTTTCTCTTTTCTTTTTTTTCCATTTAACCAGACTGAGCCACAGCAACGTGTGGCCGGGTACATAAAAGATAAAAATGGAAAAAATTAAAATCATTTTCAACAAAGCTGCCTTCTTGCTATGTCCTGGAGAGACTTTAGACTGGATTCAGCCATTCCTTTCCTTCTTGGGAGATTGGCAAACGGGGGGGGGGGGGGGGGAAGCCCAACCTTTGTTTCAAAAGAAGAACAGGCAAAATACAAACACACACACACAACACACAAACACACACACACACACAACAAAGCATTTTATGTGTTTTGAGTTTCAAAAGACGAAGAAGGGAGATGCAATGAGACGCAGGACCGAAGTGTCTGGGCAGCGTTTGGCCTGGAAACCTGGAAATGGGTTGTGGTGAGTCTCGATTGATTTGAAATGGGATTTTTAAAATAATGGAATGAATGCTTCCCTCACCTGGAAAACGGTTTTTCTGGGGGAAAAAGTGGCAAGATGGAACACAAGAGGGAGCCAAAGATTAGAATTAAAAGAGAAGGACTCCCCTTTGAAATGTTAATATAGTATAAGGCAGGGTTCTTCAAACTTGGCCCTTTGTTGACTTGTGGACTTCAACTCCCAGAATTCCTCAGCCAGCATGCCTGGCTGAGGAATTCTGGGAGTTGAAGTCCACAAGTCATAAAAGGACCAAGTTTGAAGACACCCCCCCTGGACTTCAACTCCCAGAATTCCTCAGCCAGGCACGCTGGCTGAGGAATTCTGGGAGTTGAAGTCCACAAGTCATAAAAGGACCAAGTTTGAAGACACCCCCCCTGGACTTCAACTCCCAGAATTCCTCAGCCAGGCATGCTGGCTGAGGAATTCTGGGAGTTGAAGTCCACAAGTCATAAAAGGACCAAGTTTGAAGACCCCCCCCCGGACTTCAACTCCCAGAATTCCTCAGCCAGGCACGCTGGCTGAGGAATACTGGGAGTTGAAGTCCACAAGTCATCAAAGGGCCAAGTTTGAAGACCCCTGGTATAAGGGGTCCCTGACTTACCACAGTTCCTTTAGTGGCTGTTCGAAGTTACAACAGCGCTGAAAAAAGTGACTTATGACTGTTTTTCACACTTGCAGCATCTCCGGGGTCTTGTGATTTATATTCGGATGCTTGACAACCGACTCACATGTATGTCTGTCACAGTGTCCTGGTGTCACATGATCCCCTTTTTGCAACCTCCTGACCAGCAATATCCACTGGGGAAGCCAGATTCTCTTTACAACCAGGTTACTAATTTAACCACTGCAGTGATTCGTTTAACAACTGTGCCAAGAAAGGTCCAAAAACGGGGCAAAAACCCACTTCCCCAATTTCTCACTTAGTGACATAAATTCTGGGCTCCCTTGTGGTCGTTAAGTCGAGGACTCTCCCTAGAATGTCTGGTTAGAGATTTAATTTAATATTTATTTGTTATGTATATGTAGGGGTGTGGGTCTATACATACGTTGCACATAGTATGTTTAGGTAAGGTGACCAACTTTTTTATAATGAGAAGGAGGACACAAATCAATTGGAAGAAAAAAATATCGTAAATAAAACATTTTATTCATTGCAACAATACAGAATACACTATAATATGATAAATGCATAATAAAAAAAACATTTGTAACAATAACATTTTATATTGTAATTATGCTTACATGCCTATTAATTATTATTTAAATGAGTACAAAAGAAGGACTGTCCTCCCTAAAAGAGGATGATTGGTCACCTTAGTTTAGGTGTGTGTCATGTATGTGTTTCACTTTGAGAGCGGGCCACTAAATTTCATTTTTGATGTGTGCCGTTGTGCCCACACTAAACAAAATGACAATAAAGGTTATCTTATCTTATCTTATCTTATCTTATCTATCTTATCTTATCTTATCTTATCTTATCTTATCTTATCTATACATATGTTGTTCATAGTATGTTTAGGTGTGAGTCATGTATATGTTTCACTTTGACAGCGGGCAACTAAATTTCATTTTTGATGTGTGCCGTTGTGCCCACAGTATAAAAATGACAATAAAGGTTATCTTATCTTATCTTATCTTATCTTATCTTATCTTATCTTATCTTATCTTATCTTATCTATACATATGTTGTTCATAGTATGTTTAGGTGTGTGTCATGTATGTGTTTCACTTTGAGAGCAGGCAACTAAATTTAATTTTTGATGTGTGCCATTGTACCCACAGTATAAAAATGACAATAAAGGTTATCTTATCTATACATATGTTGTTCATTATATATTTAGGTGTGCATCATGTATGTGTTTCACTTTGAGAGCGGCCAACTAAATTTCATTTTTGATGTGTGCCGTTGTGCCCACATTATAAAAATGACAATAAAGGTGGCCTTATCTTATCTTATCTTATCTTATCTTATCTTATCTTATCTTATCTTATCTTATCTTATCTTATCTTATAATCTATACATATGTTGTTCATAGTATGTTTAGGTGTGTGTCATGTATGAGTTTCACTTTGAGAGCGGGCCACTAAATTTCATTTTTGATGTGTGCCGTAAAAAATGACAATAAAGGTTATCTTATCTTATCTTATCTTATCTTATCTATACATATGTTGTTCATAGTATGTTTAGGTGTGCGCCATGTATGTGTTTCACTTTGAGAGCGGCCCACTAAATTTCATTTTTGATGTGTGCCGTTGTGCCCACATTATAAAAATGACAATAAAGGTTGCCTTATCTTATCTTATCTTATCTTATCTTATCTTATCTTATCTTATGTTGTTCATAGTATGTTTAGGTGTGCATCATGTATGTGTTTCACTTTGAGAGCGGGCCACTAAATTTCATTTTTTGATGTGTGCCATTGTGCCCACAGTATAAAAATGACAATAAATATTATCTTATCTTACCTTATCTTATTCATACATATGTTGTTCATAGTATGTTTAGGTGTGTGTCCTGCATGGGTTTCACTTTGAGAGCGGGCCACTAAATTTCATTTTTGATGTGTGCTGTTGTGCCCACATTATAAAAATGACAATAAAGGTTATCTTATCTTATCTTATCTTATCTTATCTTATCTTATCTTATCTTATCTTATCTTATCTTATCTTATCTTATCTTAATTTAAGAGTGCAAAAAATGCCGAGCGCCACCAGGGGGCGCGAAAGACCCAGGCCGGCCCTAAGTCTCTCGGCTGCCCCCAGCGTCCACCTTGGGCATTGCAGCAGATGCTTTAATCCAAACCCAAAAAAAAAAGGCGCCTCTCTCTTTTTCTTTTCGAAGAAGAAACGGAGGGCTTGTCTACCCTTTCTAAGTCTCTGATCCAGACGGTCCCGCCCCCTCTGTCGCGGCTGCCCATTGGCCGAGCCGCACGGCCGTCAAAGTTCCCGTCGGCGCTCGCCCGCTATTCCCCGGGGCGTGGGAAGCATCTCGCGCGGCACCCGGGCATTCATCGTGCGCTGCGCTTGCAGATGCTGGGCGTCTTCGGGATTGGAGGTAGCTTTTTTTGGGGGGGGGGCGAGGGGCGCAGCGGGGCAGGTTGCTCCCCCTTTGGGGGGGGCGGCGGCGGCTTTGCAGCGAGGCTCGTGATCAGTTTTGCAAAATTGGGGGTGGGGGTGGGAGAGAAATCCTGGGGAGGGGGCGCTTTTTGCAAAAGAGAAGGGGGGTGCAAAAGAGAAGAGAGGTGCAAAAGAGAAGGGGGGGTGCAAAACAGAAGAGAGGTGCAAAACAGAAGGGGGGTGCAAAAGAGAAGAGGGGTGCAAAAGAGAAGGGGGGGTCCGAGAAGGGGGTGTCCCCACCCGGTTGCAACCCTCTTCTGAGTTTGCACCGTGCCAAAAAAAATCCAGCCTGCGCCTTGTCTAAAAAGCATTGCAAAACGGGGCGACGTCTTGCAACAACAAATTGGGGGGTGGGTGGGTGGGCTTCTTTGGTTTTTTTTGTGCAATGTGGGGGGGTCGATTTGCCCCCCCTGCCCGACTCATGGAGCCTCTTTCCACTGCTTTGGAAGAAGGCCCGGACTCCGTTGATGCGTTGGCTGGGGAGGGCAGGTTTTGTAGTCCTTAGGAGGGGGTGGGGGCGGATTGGTGGCTGTGGTTTATTATCCCTTAAGTAAGGGGTTTGTCCTCTGAAGTCTGGGGAGGGGGCGGGGGGGGCTACACGTGGGTTTCTGGGTGATCAGGGAGACAGGTTTTTTTTTTCACCCCAGGAGGTAGAAAAATTACAATTGGTTGTAATGTTCCTAGCTCCTTTGGGTAAAAAATTGCCTCCCTATAACCCAAGGGGTCTTCAAACTTTGACGACTTGTGGATTTCAACTCCCAGAATTCCTCAGCCAGGCACACGTGTGCCTGGCTGAGGAATTCTGGGAGTTGAAGTCCACAAGTCCTCAAAGGGCCAAGTTTGAAGACCCCTGCTCTAACACCTTCCTGATCATCCAGAAAAATTAAAATGAATTGCAAAATTAGGTTTCTTGGGCAGAAGCTGCAGAAAAGTGGAAACATTTTGACTCAATATATGGGTGGGTTGTGGCTTGTTTGTTTGTGGCCTTGGAAATCTGGAAGTTGCAATTGCAACAGTGTTGAGCGGACACAATGTTTTCTTCTTGCCTTTTTTCACAGTAATCCTTGGGCTTAATAATTATGTCTTTTATAAGGCAACCCTTGCCAGTTGGGTTTACCTGTGAGTGTCTGGGAAACTCATTTCTAAGAAGTCTGGCTTTTGAACCAAGGTGGCGGAGGAATATTGGAACATATTGTATCATACCAACAAGGACAAAAAAAAAAATATCAGAATACTGTTATTTGCTCTTCCACCGCACCCTGTGCGGTATTGTACAACAATTGATTTGAAATGCTTGGGGATGTGCCAGGCTCTCTGCCACTTTGTGTGTGTCGCTCCATTATGGTATATTGTGTATCGCTGTATTATTTGGTAATAGGTTCAGTCAAAATGTGCGATTGTGTATTGCACTAGCGCTGGGTTTTTTCCAAAAGTCTACAATTCCACTGTCTTTTATGAACTTCATTCTAACATTGTAAATTAGATTTTAGTTTAATTTGGGGGGGGGGGATAAGTATTGCTAAAAGTGGTTTTTTTTTAAAAAAAATATATGTTGTGGGTGGTTTTGGGCTACTTTAAAATAGGTGGCCATAGCTGAGTTTCAAATTTGAGGGAGTTTGATAAAAAGCCAACATTACGAAGAAAAGGGCCTAAGCTTAGAAAACAATGCCTGAGCAGAGGGGTTCCCATAATAATAATAATAATAATAATAATAATAATAATAATAATAATAATAATAATAATAATAATAATAATAATAATAATAATAATAATAATATGATGATGATGATGATGATGATGATGATGATGATGATGATGATAAAGTTGGAAGGGACCTTGGAGGTCATCTAGTCCAACCCCCTGCTCAGGCAGGAAACCCTATACCATTTCAGACAAATGGCTGTCCAGTCTCTTCTTAAAAACTTCCAGTGTTGGAGCATTCACCACTTCTGGAGGCAGGTTGTTCCACTGGTTAATTGTTCTCACTGTCAGGAATTTTCTCCTTAACTCCAGGTTGCTTCTCTCCTTGATGAGTTTCTATCCGTTGCTTCTTGTCCTGCCTTCAGGCGCTTTGGAGAATGGTTTGACTCCCTCTTCTTTGGGGCAGCCCCGAGATACTGGAAGGCTGCTATCATGTCCCCCCTCATCCTTTTCTTCATTAAACTAGACATCCCCAATTCCAGCAACTGTTCCTTATATGTTTTAGCCTCCAGTCCCCTGATCATCTTTGTTGCTCTTCTTTGCAGTCTTTCTAGAGTCTCAGCATCTTTTTGGACTAGAAGACCTCCAAGGTCCCTTCCAACTCTGTTGTTGTTATAAAACTAGCTGGGGTGTGCCACTTAGATATGAATCATTATTAGTTATATTTATATAGCAGCTTTTCTCCAGGAGCCCAATATATATTAACACCTCTCCTGCCGCTAATTTTTCTTCACATCTTGGCATTAATCCTTGTGATGTTGAATGGATAGAGAGTTCAACTAACAGAATAACAAGAGCTGGAAGGGACCTTGGAGGTCTTCTAGTCCAACCCCCTGCTCAAGTAGGATGCCCTATGCCATTCCGGACAAATGGCTGTCAGATGTACTGTAGTATGTATGTATGTATGTATGTATGTATGTATGTATGTATGTAACCGTCCATTTCCTCCAGCTAAGAATGACTTTTCTTAGACCTAGGCCGAAAACTTAACTACACACCCACTTTCCATTTAATGTGGCATAAATCATGTGTGGGCCCAAATTAATACAAGTAGACCTCAGCTTACAACCTCAACTGAGACTAACATTTCTATCGTTAAGCGAGACGTTTGTTAAATGAGCTTTGCCCCCTTTTACGACAGCCCTTGCCACAGTTAGGTCAGTCACTGCAGTTATAAAGTGAGTCACGAGGTTGTTAAGTGAGTCTGGATTCCCCTTTGACTTTGGTCGCCAAAGGGGATCGCGTGACTCCGGGGCGCTGCAACAGTCATAAGTACATGTCAGTGGCCAAGCGTCCAAATTTTGATCACGTGACCGCGGGGATGCTACAAGGGTCATAAGTGTGAAAAACGGTCATGAGTCTTTTTTTTCTCAGTGCCGTTGTAACTTCGAACGGTCACTGAACGGACTGTCGTAAGTCAGGGACTAGCTGTATTCCTTGCTGGAGCCAAACTGTATCAAATAAAACAGCTTTCCATGCTGGAAAACGTAATTCTGCTTCGTCAAGGAAGGAGGAGATAATTTTGATGGCTACCCAGGAACAATGACCGATAGGACAGCTGACCGTCAGAAGGTGGGGCAGGATGTTGACCTCCACCAAGGAGCCTTGAAAACCCATCTATTCCATGCGGCCGGCCTGGCGTAGTTTTGATTGTGTTTTGGTAGGGGTTTTTATAGGGGGTATTTTAGAGCAGGCTTTTTATTTAATATTTATTGTGATTTTTATTATTGCCTGTTCACCGCCCTGAGTCCTGTAAGGGAGATAGGGCGGTATATAAATTTAAATAATAATAATAATAATAATAATAATAATAATAATAATAATAATAATAATAATAATAATAATAATAATAATAATAATAGCAGCTGGGATTGCAACCTGCACCCCTATTCTGTTTCCTCTTGATGCAAAAAACATGCTTGGGAATATTGTTACGCTGAGGTGCCCTTCCCTTTTTCTGTTAAATAGTGGGTCTTGCAGGATTCAGCCTGGGACGGTCACCAAGGTGGGTCTTCACTGCTGCTCATGTTTGACAGCGTTATCCTGGTTTTACTCTTTACTTACTTATTTATTTTTTTTAGCTTTTGTCCTTGTAGTAGAGAACAGGAGTCCCAAAATTGCTTTTTCAGGAGGCAACTGGACTTCCTTTGTTTTTAATAATAATAATAATAGTAGTAGTAGTAGTAGTAGTAGTAGTAGTAGTAATAATAATAATAATAATAATAATAATAATAATAATAATAATAATAATAATAATAATAATAATAATAATAAAGTTGGAAGGGATCTTGGAGGTCATCTAGTCCAACCCCCTGCTCAGGCAGGAAACCCTAGACCATTTCGGAAAAATGGCTGTCCAGTCTCTTCTTAAAAACTTCCAGTGTTGGAGCATTCACTGCTTCTGGAGGCAGGTTGTTCCACTGGTTAATTGTTCTAACTGTCAGGAAGTTTCTCCTTAGTTCCAGGTTGCTTCTCTCCTTGATCAGTTTCCACCCGTTGCTTCTTGTCCTGCCTTCAGGGGCTTTGGAGAATAGCTTGACTCCCTCTTCTTTGGGGCAGCCCCTGAGATACTGGAAGGCTGCTATCATGTCCCCCCTCGTTCTTCTCTTCATTACACTAGACATCCCCAATTCCAGCAACCGTTCCTTATATGTTTTAGCCTCCAGTCCCCTGATCCTCTTTGTTGCTCTTCTCTGCCTTCTTTCTAGAGTCTCGACATTGTATCTCTTAAAATGAGGAATAAAATGATTGCATCAGCGGAACTGTCCTCTGTTAAATGTCTTTCATTATTGGTCAGAATGCTTTTATCATATTCAAGGGCCAACGTAAGGGGTCACACAAGCCAGCCAGCGTGTGCTGGCTCTTAAACTGCTCATTTCTCTTAAATCTGCTCTAGAAGGAAATTTGGGTTTTATGTGTGCTAAAGGAGAGGGGCAGACGTCAGAAAAAGGAAGTTAGCTGTTTTAAGTTTCCTGATGAATCAGTTTCTTGGCTGCTGTAGGAAGCTGATTGATATAAATCTAGAACTCCTTCCTTTTTTTGTTCCACGCTGTGCCTGTTTTGTTCTTTCCCACTGTTGTTGCTTTTGCTGATATAAATCTGTCTTCCCCCATTAATTTCGCTCGTCAGACGTTTGCAAAGGGGGAATCACGTGACCTGGGGACTCTGCAACCATCATAAGTACATGCCAGTAGCAAAGCGTCTGAATTTTGATCACATGACCGTGGGGAGGCTGCAAAAGCCGTGTGAAAAATGGACATAACTCCCTTTTTTTCCCCCCAGTGCCATTGTAACTTTGAACAGACAATTAATGAACTGTTGTAAGTTGGGAACTAACCGTAATGCCTTTGTCTTGCGTCGTTATTTACTGTCTGTCCCTGGGATTCGTTTGGAGATGCTAAATATAAATCATTTTAACTATTTTTCTTTGCAAGCAGTGCTGAGGGATGAAAAGGCCTTTTGGGGACCATGTTCTACCTTTGTTACCCATGAAGATGAAAAGACCAGCCTGTAATCTGAAAAGTGGTTTCAAGTAAGTGTCTCTGTCCAGGAGGATGAAAAATCACTATTTATCTTTTTGAGGATTTTCTTTTAAAAGCATTTCTTTATAAAACTGGGCCAAAACATTGAAAGGACCAGAATATCAGTCCTTTTACTTCATTCTTGAATTGTAGCAGATAGTGACTTAAAAAACTCAATTTTTTGGGGGGGTGGTGTAAAAGTTTTGTTGGTTTTTTTTACAATAACAGCCTTAGTGCCTGGCGTACAGCGTGTTGTCTTGGTTCACAATTTTTTTTTAGAAAAGAATATACAATTAATAATAGTTAACAAACAATCAATAATAATTAATTGTTATATTTCCATAATTAATATATCAATCTATAATATATTTCCTTGGATCTTCTCTCCACCCAGTAGTATTCTCCTTTTACAACATTCAACAAATACAATTTCTAATATTTGATATTTTCCATATTTAAATCTATATAAATAAAAATGTAAATGTTCGTTTGTTCAAAATCTTAAATCTCTGAAAGTTCTTCACCGATTGCTTTGAAATTTTGACACAACGTTGCATTCGAATACGCGCATGTTTTTATATACCTACTATTATATAGATGTCACCTGTGACAGGTAAAAACATGCTTTTTTTGAAAAACAGCGCCATCTGTTGGCTGAGTGAACGAGAGCCACAGCAACGCGTGGCCGGATACAGCTAGTGATTAAATAAAAACATTTTCTTCTATAATTATACCAACAATAGTAGCGTCCACGTATAGCATTTTTTCTTATCTAGCTTATGTTATTTTCGTAAGATTCATCTTATTGATTCACCATGTATCTTATTTTCATCAATCTTGTTTAAGCTCAATTTCTCCATAATATTCGAACAATTCTTGTCAATCATATTTTTCCCAGTATTTAACATCTAAATATCCAAATTTTCCATTTAAATATATCACCCCAGTATTTCCGACTTTCATATATTATAGAAATACTATACTACTTATCTAGCATAACATCTATCCATAACATCTTTCTTGTCAATTTATATTTCACTTCTGTTTGTAAAAATTAGTTAAATCACTATAGATCCTTTTTTTCAAGAGTTCTTATTAAGCCTAATTTCCCCTCAATATTTCAATCATTCCTTAATCCTAAATCTTTTCAAACTTAATTTGTCTTTAACATTCAAACTTTTCCTTCACTTACAACATCCTAATATTTTTACATTTTGTATCTTATCAAAAAAAAAAAGTATATTCTTATATCTCTTATCCCACTTATTCTAAAATCCCTTTATGGCCAAAGTTATTTGTTTATTTAGCTATATTCAAACTAGTGTTTACTCATATAATATTCCATCTGGTAGGGCGAATCCAGTCTCTTCAGCCTGTCTCTAATCTTTTTCCTTTGCCAAATTGTTTTCCAAATTAATATTTTCAACTTGTCCAGAGTTCTTGTATTTTTGTAGTTATTGTTAGGAGTAGAGGATACATAGTAGATAGGATGTATGCTTTTTGTCTCCCAAACAGTGATTCTCCTAGCAGTGTCCATTTTGTTAAGCCTTCTTTCTTCTCGGGTTTATTTTAATGTTCGAATGCATAAGGTATCTTTTCCATATTTATTGTTGTATCCACGTCTTGTAAATTTTTTCTTGTTTGTATTAAGTTATAATTCCCTTCATTTGTAACTTCACCGGTTGAATCATTTTTTTTTCTAGTTCACATTCTGTTGTCTGGATTGTTTGTTCATTCTGTGCCATCATTCTCTGGATGTTTTTTGATTGTAGATTTAAGTTCGAAGTATATTCACTTATAGTATCAAAGTTACGTTTAATCTCCTCGTGGTTTAAGTCTATTGTAGTCTTATCTGTCGTAGGAGTGTCTGGGAGGGGGTGTTGGTGAGGTGGGCTGCAAGACCTGAGAGCGGCACCATGGCAGACCTGTCTTTTGTGACACTAGCCACAAAATGATTCTTATGTAAAAGGAGCACTCGTCCTTGGATCATCCCTACGGAATTACAGAACAACAAGTTGACAGTATTGATCACTCCCCATGTATCTGATGCAGTGAGGATAGTCTTAGAAAAGATCTTTGATGAAGTGAAGGTGGTGGATGTTTTGGACGGTGGTGATTCAGCCCATCTTGCACTATTGAAAAGGCCAAAACATATAAGGAACGGCTGCTGGAATTGGGTATGTCTAGTTTAATGAAGAGAAGGACGAGGGGGGACAGGATAGCAGCCTTCCAATATCTCAGGGTTTGCCCCAAAGAAGAGGGAGTCAAGCTATTCTCCAAAGCGCCTGAAGGCAGAACAAGAATCAACGGATGGATATTAATCAAGCAGAAAACCAACCTAGAACTAAGGAGAAATTTCCTGACAGTTAGAACAATTAACCAGTGGAACAACCTGCCTCCAGAAGCGGTGAATGCTCCAACACTGGAAGTTTTTAAGAAGAGACTGGACAGCCATTTGTCTGAAATGGTATAGGGTTTCCTGCCTGAGCAGGGGGTTGTACTCGATGACTTCCAAGGTCCCTTCCAACTTTCTTCTTCTTCTTCTTCTTCTTCTTCTTCTTCTTCTTCTTCTTCTTCTTCTTCTTCTTCTTCTTCTTCTTCTTCTTCTTCTTCTTATTCTTCTTCTTATTATTATTNTTCTTCTTCTTCTTCTTCTTCTTCTTCTTCTTCTTCTTCTTCTTCTTCTTCTTCTTCTTCTTCTTCTTCTTCTTCTTCTTCTTCTTCTTCTTCTTCTTCTTCTTCTTCTTCTTATTATTATTATTATTATTATTATTATTATTATTATTATTATTATTATTATTATTATTATTATTATTATTATTATTATTATTATTAAAACTCCACTGCTGGGAACTAACACAGTATTCAAAATGTGTGTTTATGGATGCAGATACAATGGTCTTCTCAAACATCGGTGAACTTTTTTGAAAGAGAAGAACTTTCTGCAGCCCCAGATCCAGGCTGGCCTGACTGTTTCAATTCAGGAGTTTTTGTCTACAGGCCTTCCATTGAAACATTCAATCAACTGTTACAATGTGCCACAGAGAAAGGCACCTTCGATGGTGGGGACCATCAGTTGGGCAGCTATAGCTATTAGCAAGCCTCTCCCGTTTATTTATAACTTAAGCAGTATTTCTATTTACCCCTACCTCCCAGCGTTTGGGATAAATGCTAAAGCTGTGCACTTTCTGGGCAGAGTGAAACCACAGAATTTATACATATGACTCCAAAGCAAAAAGTGTCAAGGAAGATGCTCAAGATCTCACAGTGATTCATCCAGAGTTCCTCAAAATGTGGTGGGACACTTTTGGCACAAATATCTTGCCATTATTGCAGCAGGGTGGTGTAATCAAAGATACAGCTACTGGTGTAAAAGCGGAAGAGGTAATGTTGTGGCTCCGTCTTGTGAGCCCCTCTTATCGGAGGAAGAAGGCTCCGAACATGAAGGAGGGGAGATGGCCAGGCCTTCCTCTCCAGGACCCTCCTCTCTGGCAATGCCTCAGGTGTCTCCCGACGGAGAAGAGATTGACCAGGAGCCGGGTGTTTCTGAGATTGGCTAGGAGCCAGGTGTGTCAGATAATGAGGAAGAAAAGTTGTGGCTGGATCCACGCCAGCGTAGGAGCGACAAGCGTGCGCAGCAGAAAAGGAGACGTGCCAGAGATTAAGCTGAGTCACTGGACCACACCCCACAGGCTATAAAAGGGAGGTGGTGGCCATTTGGACCTCTGTGACGGACAAATCGACTTAGAGACCGCTTCATCAAACGACACCGAAATTTGACACACATAAGTTTTTTGTTTCTGTGTGCTTGGAGTAAAAGGTCTTGGCAGGCAGCTACGGAGCTGCTGCCAAGTTTCTTATCTGTGAAGTGGTGTCTGGAGAAGTCTTTAACCCTCGGCTGGCTGTTTGGGTGTGTGGGTCGGAACGGGGACAGAACAGGTAACAGAGGCAGTGTCCCACCTGTCCCTTTCAGCAGCAATGCCACTTTTGCCACCTCACTACCAGCTACATCCTCAGAAGAACGTTCTTACTACTCGCAAGGGGGAGACAACATGGGAGCAGACAGCTTTGACAACCTCAAGAAAAAAAACGTGACACCTACTTCCGGTAAAAGCACTTGTATTTGCTCCCCCAAATATCAGCAATAAAAGGACTTGTTTCAGAGCCGTAGCAACTAGACGTCAGCTAGGGTCAGTTAAGTTTGCCAGCAGCATCGCTGCTGCTCAACTGAAGGCTTTTGGTAATATTGCGGGTAAGAAATGAGCAAAAGCTGTTTCAAGTATGAGTTCTTGCGCCCGTCCTGTGTCCAGCAGTCAGATCTTTTTCTTTTGCTCAAAAAACTATGAATAAGCCCGCCAAGAATTTGAGAACAGGACACTGGACTGGCCTGAAACATACTACTCAGACCTAAAAGACTGTGCATTTACCTCTCCTTCCTTTCACACACATGCACACCAGTATCTGTTGTTGTTAATTGCGAAGTCGTATCTGACCCATTGCGACCCCATGGACAACGTTCCTCCAGGCCTTCCTGTCCTCTACCATCTTCTGGAGTCCTTTTAAGTTCACGCCTCCTGCTTCAGTGACTCCATCCAGCCCCCTCCTTCTCTGTCGTCCCCTTCTTCTTCTCTTGCCCTCCATCTTTCCCAGCATCAGGCTCTTCTCCAGGGAGTCCTTCCTTCTTCTCATTAGGTGGCCAAAGTTCTTGAGTTTCAACTTCAGGATCTGGCCTTCTCAAGAGCAGTCGGGGTTGATCTCCTCTAGGACTGACCGGTTGGATCGCCTTGCAGTCCAGGGGACTCGCAGGAGTCTTCTCCAGCACCAGAGTTAAAAGGTCTTAATTCTTTGGCGCTCAGCCTTTCTTATGGTCCAGCTTTCACATCCATACGTTGCAACTGGGAAAACCATGGCCTTGACTATATGCACTTTTGTTGGCAGGGTGATAATGTCTCTGCTTTTGAGTATGCTGTCTAGATTTGCCATGGCTTTCCTCCCCAGGAGCAAGCGTCTTCTAATTTCTTGGCTGCAGTCCCCATCTGCAGTGATCTTGGAGCCCAGGAAGATAAAATCTGTCACTACCTCCATTTCTTCCCCATCTATTTGCCAGGAATTGAGAGGGCCGGATGCCATGATTTTGGTTTTCTTAACGTTGAGTATCTGTCATAGTGTTGCATAAATTTCATCTTGGAAAGTATTTGTCTTGTCTTTTTGCTGAGGATGTCATATCCATGTTGTCTCCCCCTTTCAAGTATAAATCACGATTTCAAGTATAAATGCCATAGTCCAGTGATGGCGAACCTTTTAGGGACGGAGTGCCCAAAAACTGGCCCCACCCCTGCCCCGCCCTCGCTCCGCCTCACCCTGCCTGCGCGCAGGGCCACTCACCGCCTCCAGGGCCCGCCGCAGATCGCCCAGGCAGCCCAGCAGCACCATAGCGGCCACGCCCTCTGTCCACGCCCCGCAGCATCCACTGTGCGCATTGGGGCGTGAGGGCAGAGTCCTGTCTACGCTGCCTGGCTGCCATGTCCTTGGCTGCGCTGCTCCGCATGGGCCACGCTCAGGGGCAACTCTCCTCCAGGGGGGCTGCTGGTGAGGAGCGGGTCGCGGGCGGAGGCAAGGCTGGAGCAACGGCACATGTGCCCACAGAGAGGGCTCCGAGTGCCACCTCTGGCACCCGTGCCATAGGGTTCGCCACCACTGCCATAGTCTCTGTAATTAGTCTCTATAATTAGCCTTGTCAAGCTAACCAAAACTCAAAATCCATACAGTCCAATTTTGTCTAGTTCTCGGTTTTATATATATATATATATATTGTAATCCACTGTAGTTTTCAGTTGTCCAGGTTTCAGTAAAATCAATGTTTTATAACAATTCTTCCTTTCGGGAGTCAACTGTCAATTCAATATATTTAGCCAGCTTAAATCCTTCCTGTGGCTTCCCTTCTCAATAATTTATCGTAGATCAAAGTTTTTAAACAGTTCACGGGTCTGAAGTCGCCCCAGACCGGTGACTGCGAAGGAGGGGCGTCCCGTGGATCACGAAGCAACGGCAATCGCTCCGTTTGATCCTGGCAGGGCGAAATTAGTCTTAAAAAACTAAAATTCTGTTTCAGGCGTAAAGTAGTATTGTTTAGTTATTTAGAATAGTTATTTATTTATCTGATTTTTACCCTGCCTCTTATTGTTTAATAATAATAATAATAATAATAATAATAATAATAATAATAATAATAATAATAATAATAATAATAATAATAATAAAGTTGGAAGGGACCTTGGAGGTCATCTAGTCCAACCCCCTGCTCAGGCAGGAAACCCTACACCATTTCAGACAAATGGCTGTGCAGTCTCTTCTTAAAAACTTCCAGTGTTGGAGCATTCACCGCTTTGATGGCGCCCTCTGCGCGGTTTAACTGCACCCCACGGAGTGGGCTGGGCTGAGCGCAGGACCGAGTAGGGAGCGTGCATTGCGTGCTCTGGGGCCTCGATTGTAGGAACGGGATCAGTCCGTGAACGCCTCTCCTCTCTTTGCCCTTTTCAGACTCATCCTGATCGTTGTGACTGCTCTTTGCTTTCTTTACCTGATCAAGACAAAATACGTCACCAAAACATGCCGGACACGAAGGGCTCCTGAGATCGACCCTGATCACGCCAAGGTTAGCCCCAGTAATAAGCGATGCTGTAGGAAGGGGTCATGGAGCAGATACAGTACTGATTCTTCTTCCTCTTCCTCCTCCTCCTCCTCCTCTTCTTCTTCTTCTTCTTCTTCTTCTTCTTCTTCTTCTTCTTCTTCTTCTTCTTCTTCTTCTTCTTCTTCTTCCTCTTCTTCTCCTCCTCCTCCTTCCTTCCTTCCTTCCTTCTCTACCTCCTCTTTTCTCTTCTTCCTTCTCCTTCCTCCTCCTCCTCCTCCTCCTCCTCCTCCTCCTCCTCCTCCTCCTCCTTCTTCTTCTTCCTCTTCTTCTCCTCCTCCTCCTCCTCCTTTTTCTTCTCCTCCTCCCCCTCTTCTCCTCCTCTTCCTCCTCCTCTCCTTCTCCTCCTCCTCCTCCTCCTCCTCCTCCTCCTCCTCCTCCTCCTCCCTCCTCTCCCTCTTCTCCTCCTTCTTCGCCTCCTCCTCTTTCCTGCAATTCCCATTCCGTTTTACTCCTGATGATGTTACCTAGTTGGGTCATGAGACATCTGCAAGGAAAAAAACAAGTTCCGAGAGCACCAGGGACCCCACAGTTGTTGTCTTCCTCCCTCCTCCTCTTCTCCTTCTTCTCTTCCTCCCCCTCCTCCCCTCTTCTTCTCCTTCTCCTCCCCCCTCCTCTTCTTCTCCTTCTCCTCCTCCTCCTTCTCTCCTCCTCCTCCTCTTCTCCTCCTTCTCTCCTCCTCTTCTCCTCCTTCTCCCCCTCCTCCTCCTCCTCTTCTTCTCCTCCTCCTCCTCCTCCTCCTCTCCTCCTCCTCCTCTTCTTCTTCTCCTTTTTTATCTCCTTCTCCTCCTTGTCTTTTTTTGGGTTCCTTTTGCTGCAGAACAACAGGGACTCTTGTTGCATAAAAAGCCAGGCAAAAAGAAATAGAATTTCGCATTATTTTTCTGTTATTTTTGTTTAATTAATTTCTGAAAAGAGATACATAACTTTTACTCAGTGTCTTTTGAAATATCCTCAAATCTCATCGTCTGCCCTCGCCAGATTGCAATTAGAGGAACTGCTTTATAAAATGTTGCCTCTTTTTTTAAAAAAAAAAATGTTGGCAATCAAGGGACAATTCTTAAGCCCATGGACCATTCAAGTAATTCTGGAGAATACCATTTTTTTATTTTATTTTTACGGACGGGTTTTTTTTGGGAGCCGGGGGTGGCGGAGAAGACATACGTTAATTGCGTGAAAGATCGGACATCAAAGCAGAACAGATTAAAAAAAATAAATTGCATGCCCCATGACCAGGTTGTGTTGACTGCACATTCTTATCACAAAGACGGCTTCCTAACCGGCTGGCCCATGTTGCTGTTCTAGAGAGCTCAGAAATACGCCGAGGAGATTTCACGAGCCGAGTGTCGTCCATCTTTTGCGAGGAACAAGTTGAGCGAGTTGTATCTGGACAGCTACAACCTGGGTCTGCTTCCCTTTGTGACGAAAGATACTGAATCTCAACCCGATGTCTTCAGATACCCGCCTCCGTTTGGGTTCCGGAATTTGGGGGAGAAGCTCCGAGACTTAGTCCAGCTTCTACCCGAAGACGGTGTGCCAGCAGACCTGCAGTCTAAGCGGTGTAAACGTTGTGTAGTTGTGGGGAGCAGCAGCGTACTACGAGGATTGAAGCTGGGACCCTCCCTGAACCACTTTGATGTTGTGATAAGGTAGGGCTTGGGATGTGTGTGTTTTTTGTCTAAGGTCACAAATTAGCCTGCGTCGTTAATAAACAGGAGAGTTGGAAGGGACCTTGGAGGTCTTCTAGTCCAACCCCCTGCTCAGGCAGGAAAGCCTACACCATTTCGGACAAATGGCTGTCCAGTCTCTTCTTAAAAACCTCCATTCACTGCTTCTGGAGGCAGGTTGTTCCACTGGTTAATTGTTCTAACTGTCAGGAAGTTTCTCCTTGATTCCAGGTTGCTTCTCTCCTTGATTAGTTTCCACCCGTTGCTTCTTGTCCTGCCTTCAGGCGCTTTGGAGAACAGATTGACCCCTCTTCTTTGGGGCAGCCCCTGAGATACTGGAACACTGCTATCATGTTCCCCCTCGTCCTTCTCTTCCTTAAACTAGACATACCCAATTCCAGCAACCGTTCCTTATATGCTTTAGCCTCCAGTCCCCTGATCATCTTTGTTGCTCTTCTCTGTACTCTTTCTAGAGTCTCAACATCTTTTTTACATCGTGGTGACCAAAACCGGATGCCATATTCCAAGTGTGGCCTTACCAAGGCCTTGTAAAGTGGTATTAATACTTCACCTGATCTTGATTCTATGATGATGTCGTATCCCTCCCCTTCTGTTCAATTTGGATCTAGATGACATCTTGGACCCCTCTTTCAAACCAGCGGTCCTCTCTGTCCAAAATGTGGACTTTGCTATCTTCCAAAGAAGGGCTTCTGTCTTTTTTCAAATGCAGATGGACTGCTGAATCTTGTCCTGGTGGGTTTTGTGTTCCCACAACTTCTGGAGGCAGGTTGTTCCACTGGTTAATTGTTCTCACTGTCAGGAAGTTTCTCCTTAGTTCCAGGTTGCTTCTCTCCTTGATCAGTCTCCACCCATGATCCAATGTAAAATTCTGGCCATGCTCTCAATGAAAGATGTTCTGTTTCACAGCGAATCTTAATTTGATGCTTGCCTCCAGAAGCGGTGAATGCTCCAACACTGGAGGTTTTTAAAGAGAAACTGGACATCCATTTGTCTGAAATGTTGTAGGGTGTCCTGCCTGAGCAGGGGGTTGGACTAGATGACCTCCAAGGACTCTTCCAACTATGTTATTCTGTTATCCATGCATTTTTGGGGTATGATCCATGTGTTAGTTGTATGTTCAGTTCCACGGTACATTTTGTTTTGCAGGTTAAATAATGCACCCGTTCGGGGGTACACAAATGATGTCGGTAACAAAACAACAATAAGAATGACGTATCCCGAAGGAGCCCCTTTATCTCAAGATGAATATTTCCCAAATAGCTTGTTTGTGGCAGTATTATTTAAAACTGTTGATTTTGCATGGATAAAAGCAGTGGTGAAAAACGAAACATTAGTAAGTAAGGATGGTAAATATTGCATTTGTGTGTAATAAGAGATACCGGAATTGTATTGTTTGCGTGTTTACTACAGCCAGTTTCCATTTTGAATTTTTTTTTTTTTTAGCTGGCCCACTGCTAGCATTGCCTAAAGATTTTGGCTTTAGTGGAAGTGATATGCCTAATGTATTATTACTGTGTAGGTTATGTGGATGTCAAAATTAAATAAATTGCTATGAGCATTAAATATATTGGCACCCTTTAAGCCACCTTTAAGTAGTATACAGTGAAAAATTAGAAATAGACTAAAACTCAATCCAACCGAAACAAAATCTAACTATAGGAGATGAATTGAGTTCCTATTGAATATAGATGTTTTAGAAAAATATTTGTACTTCTCCTTAAAGGCTACGTATGCGTCCATAGGCACCCAATCCCAATTTTTACGTTATTTTTTTTCTCCTGTTGTATACTGCTTTGTAATTTGATTTTTATGACTTTTTTTCCCTTGTTTAAAAATGCCCAATAAGTTCCTTAATTCATTGCCTCCTCTGTGGATTGGGAGGAAATGGGAAGATGCCTTAAACTAGCATCTCATTTTAATTTGTCTCGAGTGCTCCTGTTAGTTAGTTAGTAAGTTTAGTTTAAGTTAGGTCAGTTAGTTTAGTTAGTTTAGTTAGTTAGGTTAGTTCATTAGTTTAGTTAGGTTAGTTAATTAATTGGTTTAATTAGGTTAGTTAGGTTAGTTCATTAGTTAATTAGGTTAGTTAGTTAGGTTATTTCATTAGTTGGTTCAGTTTAGTTCAGTTTAGTTAGGTTAGTTCATTAGCTTAGTTTGGTTAGTTAATTTAGTTAGTTCATTAGTTTAATTAGTTAGGTTAATTCATTAATTGGTTTAGTTAGGTTAGTTAGGTTCATTAATTAGGTTAGTTAGGTTAGTTCATTAGTTGGTTCAGTTAGTTTAGTTCAGCTAGGTTAGTCAATTTAGGTTAGTTCATTAGTTTACTTTGGTTTAGTTAGGTTAGTTCATTAGTTTAATTAGCTTAATTCATTAATTGGTTTAGTTAGTTTAGTTTAGTTAAGTTAGTTCATTAATTGGTTTAGTTAGATTAGTTAATTAGGTTAGTTCATTAGTTAATTAGGTTAGTTCATTAGGTTAGTTAGGTTAGTTCATTAGTTGGTTCAGTTAGGTTAGTTCATTAGTTTAGTTAGGTTACTTTGTTTGTTAGGTTAGTTAGATTAGTTAGTTAGGCCTTTTTCCCATCTCTGGCTGGAGATACCAAATTCAGCCATTTTGAAAATTTCGCTATGGCCTTACATTTTGGAAGGCCTAGTAACCCCTGGGAAAGGAGGGATTACAAATAAACCTCGCTTAACGACTCCCCAGCTTAATGACTACTACAAATTATGGTGGCGCTGAAAAGTAACTTTGCGACCAGTCCTCCATTTATGACCGATGCAGCTTATGACAGTCACACGATCGCCGTTACACACTTCACAGCCAACTCTGAGAAACCAAGAGTTGAAATTGCAGCGCTGAAATTGTGTCAGGTTTGGCCACACAATGTCTTGCTTAACGGCTTGCATGACTCTCTTAATGGGAAGTGCCAACGTAACTCCAGCACGGTCCTGGGGTCTTTTGATTCGCAATTGTGTCAGTTTAGTGATTAAGTCTCAGCAGTGGTCACTAAGCGAGACTATTATTCCCCCCCCCTAATTAAATACTTCATTGAAGTAATTGCTTCACATTAGGGCGGTTTTGAAACCTTGTCGTAATTTGTATGTTTTTGTGTGCTGTTGTTGTTCTCGTTGCTCAGCCGCTCTGGATGCACTTCTTCTTTTGGAAAAACGTGGCTATGAAAATACCTTTGGCACCCAGGAGGTTTCGGATTTTGAACCCGGCCATCGTTAAGGAGACAGCTTTGGATATTCTGCAGTACCCTGAACCTCGACTCTTGAATTGGGATCAGGTAGTGTACCCTTTGCGAAAGAAGGAAAATGTGTTATATTTCTCTCTGCTTTTGTCTGGGCCTCGTTGGTGACGTTCATTCACTTAAGTGTAAAATATAGGGAGTCCTTGACTTACAACAGTACACAACAGCACTATCTAACAAAATGAAATTCAGTGGTGAAAAAAGCAAGGTTGTACATTTAGGCAAGAAAAACCAAATGTACAGGTATAGTATAGGGGGTACCTTGCTCAATAGTAGTAACTGTGAGAGGGACTTCGGAGTCCTAGTGGACAATCCCCTAAATAGGAGCCAGCCGTGTGCTGCAGCTGCCAAAAAGGCCAACACAGTGCTGGGCTGCATTAACAGAGGGATAGAATCAAGATCACATGAAGTATTAATATCACTTTACAAGGCCTTGGTAAGGCCACACTTGGAATACTGCATCCAGTTTTGGTCACCACCATGTAAAAAAGATGTTGAGACTCTAGAAACAGTACAGAGAAGAGCAACAAATATGATCAGGGGGACTGGAGGCTAAAACATATAAGGAACGGTTGCTGGAATTGGGTAGGTCTAGTTGAATGAAGAGAAGGACGAGGGGGGACATGATAGCAGCCTTCCAATATCTCAGGGGCTGCCCCAAAGAAGAGGCAGTCAAGCTATTCTCCAAAGCGCCCGAAGGCAGGACAAGAAGCAACGGGTGGAAACTCATCAAGGAGAGAAGCAACCTAGAACTAAGGAGAAACTTCCTGACAGTGAGAACAATTAATCAGTGGAACAACCTGCCTCCAGAAGCGGTGAATGCTCCAACACTGGAGGTTTTTAAGAAGAGACTGGACAGCCATTTGTCCAAAATGGTATAGGGTTTCCTGCCTGAGCAGGGGGTTGGATTAGACGACCTTCAAGGTCCCTTCCAACTTTATTATTATTATTATTATTATTATTATTATTATTATTATTATTATTATTATTATTATTATTATTATTATTATTATTATTATTATTATTATTATTATTAAAAAAATATATGCTGAGTATTGTTATTTTGGGGAAAAAATGCACTCGGGTATCCCATTCAGATTGCGTTTCCAATTTTTGCTAGTTCCTCCCCACAAATCTCTCTTTGTCTCCTTTTTTGCCATTTAATGGTAGAATACTCTTTTCATAGAACATGGAATAATAGGGTAGGAAGGCACCATGGAGGTCTTCTAGTCCAGCCCAAATTTCAGGAGAAATAGCATTAACTGTGTGCGTGGGAAAGCTTTTCCACAGAGGTCCAATCTGAATCCACGCTTCTGTTTTACTTTCAAACTAAAAAAAGTCCAGCCTTTTTTTTTTAAAAGAAACTGCTTACAGTGAATTATATCTTAATTAATTTGTCCCAAAGGCGCTTTTTCCAAAGGGAACGGGACTCTCTTTGTTTTTCCTTGAAGAGGTCTCACTTCTCATCTGAGAAGCTTCTTCAGTTCTGACTGAATGGTGGAGAATGGAATCCACAACTCTCAGAGAGAGCGCCAACGATCCAATGACTGTTTAGGAACATAAATCCTTCCGTTCTCCACCGTTCAGTCAGAACTGAAGAAGCGTCTTAGACGAGAAGCGAAAAAACCAAGAAATTCCAGTGGCCTTTTGGAAAAGCGCCTTTGGGACAGCCACGACTTGGATGATGGAGAATCTGGACAGACTTGAACACTGGGTGCTATCTAACAAAATGAAATTCAATGGTGAAAAAATTAAAGTTCTACATTTAGGCAAGAAAAACCAAATGTACAGGTATAGTATAGGGGGTACCTTGCTCAATAGTAGTGACTGTGAGAGGGATCTCAAGAGTCCTAGTGGACAATCGCTTAAATAGGAGCCAGCCGTGTGTTGCAGCTGCCAAAAAAGCCAACACAGTGCTGGGCTGCATGAACAGAGGGAAAGAATCAAGATCACATGAAGGGTTAATACTAGTTTACAATGCCTTAGTAAGGCCACACTTGGAATCCTGCATCCAGTTTTGGTCACCACGATGTAAAAAAGATGTTGAGACTCTAGAAAGAGTTCAGAGAAGAGCAACAAAGATGATTAGGGGACTGGAGCCCAAAGCATATAAGGAAAGGCTGCTGGAATTGGGTATGTCTGGTTTAACGAAGAGAAGGACGAGGGGGGACATGATAGCAATATTCCAATATCTCAGGGGTTGCCCCAAAGAAGAGGGAGTCAAGCTATTCTCCAAAGCGCCTGAAGGCAAGAGAAGAAGCAACGGGTGGAAACTAATCAAGGAGAGAAGCAACCTGGAACTAAGGAGAAACTTCCTGACAGTTAGAACAATTAACCAGTGGAACAACCTGCCTCCAGAAGTGGTGAATGCTCCAACACTGGAAGTTTTTAAGAAGAGACTGGACAGCCATTTGTCCGAAATGGTGTAGGGTTTCCTGCCTGAGCAGGGGGTTGGACTAGATGACCTCCAAGGTCCCTTCCAACTTTATTATTATT
>NW_015386413.1:3047723-3049947 GCF_001527695.2 Protobothrops mucrosquamatus
GGGATTGGCCTAGGGAATTTTAGTGGGGTTTTTAAGAGAAATTTTAATTATATAGGCCATAACAAATATTTCTTTTTAATTCGGTTTTAAATTAGGTATTTATTGTAGTATTGGTTTTATAAGGCTGTCAGCCGCCCTGAGTCCGGTAAGGAGAAGGGCGGGATATAAATTGAATTAATAAATAAATAAATAAATAAATTTAATATTTGGCAGACGTTTCGCAAAAGATGGGTCATTGCTTCTTGAACTGTGCTTCAACCGGAGTTGTATAGGTCAGTGGTGGCGAACCTACGGCACGGGTGCCAGAGGCGGCACTCAAGAGCCCTCTCTGTGGGCACACACGCCATCGCCCCAGTCCTAGGCCTTCAGCTGGGTTTTATAAAACCTTTTCGCTTTAGGCCTCCGCCGCCGTGTGCAAAAAAAAAAAAAAAAGGTTCAATCAGTCAATTTCAACTTCTCGTGGGAAAAAAAAGATCTTGCAAAGTTGGAATTGATTGATTGAACTTTTTAGTCCCACCCAGTCTGCTGTTACCACCGCAGCCACGCCCACCCAATGGGCCACGCCCACCCAATGGGCCACGCCCACCCGGCACCCGACGATGCATAAGTGGGTTTTGGGTTGCAATTTGGGCACTCGGTCTCTAAAAGGTTCGCCATGACTGGTATAGGTCATTGTTAACGCACAGCACTTTTGGATGTTTTTGTTTTGGGTAATATATATGCTTTCTTGAGAGTGGGCAACAGAGTGTCTTTTTTTTTTAATGTGGGTCAGTGTGCTCAAAAAACAACCCAGGTTTATCTTGACACGTAGTCCTTAATGGTAGTCCTTGACTTATGAGCACAATTAGGGCAAGAAATTCCACTACTAAGCAAGGCGCTTTGTTGAGCGCCTTGCGCCTGATTTTATGAGCTTTCTTTCTTTCTTTCTTTCTTTCTTTCTTTCTTTCTTTCCTTCCTTCCTTCCTTCCTTCCTTCCTTCTTCTTTCTTTTTCTTTCTTCTTTTTTTCATTTCTTTCTTTCTTCTTTCTTTCCTTTCTTTCTTTTTCTTTCTTTCTTTTTTCTTTTTCTTTCTTTCTTTTTTCTTTCTTTTTCTTTCTCTTTCTTTTTTCTTTTTCTTTCTTCTCTCTTTTTCTTTCTTTCTCTTTCTTTCTCTTTCTTTCCTTTCTTCTTTCTCTTTCTTTCTTTCTTTCTTTTTCTTTCTTTTTCTTTCTTTCTTTCTTTTTCTTTTTCTTTCTTTCTTTTCTTTCTTTTTTCTCTTTCTTTTTTCTCCTTCCTTCCTTCCTTCCTTCCTTCCTTCCTTCCTTCCTTCCTTCCTTCCTTCCTTCCTTCCTTCCTTCTTTCTTTCTTTCTTTCTTTCTTTCTTTCTTTCTTTCTTTCTTTCTCTTTCTTGCAATGGATGTTAAGCGAACCTGTGCCGTTTTTAAGCGAACCCAACTTCCCTCCGTTGACTTTGCTCGTCAGAAACCGGCTGGGAAGTTTTCAAATTTTTATTTATTCACCAAATTTGGAAGCTGCCTGTCTCCTTCCCAGAGGGACTCTGGGTGGTGCGGAAGTAAAACATCAAAACGTAAAAATTATATAAACAGTTTAGGTAAGAGGCAAAGGAGGGTTTAAATTCAAGACTAAAAGTTAATGAAAAGGTGTGTGGGGGTCGTCTTTGGGGTGCTAACCAGCTCTACGCAGTGTGCTTGTCTCTTGAGAACTAAGCAAAATGGAGAACCAGAGGTTCTCCATCATCCAAGGTCCATGGTTGTCCCAAAGGTGCTTTTTTCAAGAGGCAACTGGACTTTCTTGTTTTTTCTTTGAAGACGTTTGTCCTCTCATGCAAGAAGCTTCTTCATTTCTGACTAGTTGGTGGGGGAGTGGAAGGATTTATACTCCTTGCAGACCGCTGGTCCTTTGCCTCCTTTTAGAGAGTCGTTGAGGCCTCTTGGAGTTTTTTTTTTTTTTTTTTTCAAAATTTTTTATTATTTTCAACATAAAAAAGAAAACAATCATAAGTACATCACAATTAAGAAAACCCCCCCCCCACCCCCCACCCGGACTTCCCAAACCAAATCCCAGGATACTATTCATCTAAAAGTAACCTTATATTAATATCCCTAACTCCACAAAGTATAATTCTACATAATAGGTGAAATATATATATATATATAGAAAAGGAAAATTTTTTTATCTAAAAACCTAACCTATATTCCACCATTCTATGCTTATTTTGAATATA
>NW_015386413.1:3053898-3075452 GCF_001527695.2 Protobothrops mucrosquamatus
GCGGTGACGGCAGCTTCTAGCTTCGCTTATAGCGAAGACGTCCTGGATCGCGGAGAATCCCGAGGCTCCGGAGGAGTTCTCACCTACATCGTCCACAAGGGACGACTCGGGAACTCAACTCCTACCTCAGGCAGCTCACCTTTCCCCCTATGCCCAGGGGAAAGGTATCAAGCCGTTTGACAGCTGATGCAGGCTGTCAGAACGGCTTTTACGCAGAAACAGGCGGGAGCAGCAAACAGCTGCGTCCAGCGAAGGCGCCTGCCACCGGAAGTCCTCTCTTGGAGTTTTATCTGTGTCCTCAGGGTCACCTGAGGGGTGCAAATGGGCGTGGAGCCTTCTTGGAACTGCCCAAAGAAATGTGTTGTAGACTGGAGATAGATGATGTCAACAACTCTCTAAAAGGAGGCAAAGGACCAGCTGTCTGCAAGGAGTATAAATCCTTCCATTCTCCCACCATCCAGTCAAAGCGGAAGAAGCTTCTTGGATGAGAAGCGAAACGTCTTCAAAGAAAAAACAAGAAAGTCCCGTTGCTTTGTGAAAAAAGCATCTTTGGGACAATGATGACCTGGATGACTGAGAACCTCCATGGACAGGTTGAAGATGCTTTGCTAAGTAAAGTAGTACAACTTTGAACCGGGTCCGAAAAAATCAACTGTATCTCTCAGACAGACGGATCGTCTTGTGTTACCTCCATTTGTAACCTACTTTGGACTAACTGAAGTTTCCAGTCTTGTTCAGAGATAGAATGACATTCCAGTAAATTAAACCAAATTTTACCTCTGGGTGTATAACTGATACCCACCTGTTCTCCGCCCAGGATGTTTTCTAGCTCATGCATGAGTCTAAACACTCAGCTGATGCAGAAATACGAAGAGGGGTCAGACAGGGATGTATTCTGTCTCCACCGTTGTTCAATATTTACTCTGAGTCCATCTTCAACGAGGCACTGGAGAACATCGATGCTGGCATCAAAGTAAACTGTGTTTGGATCAACAATCTTAAGATATGCCGACGATACAGTTCTGCTTGGCAGCGAGCATGAAGACCTTCAGCTCCTCATCAACAGAGTCACAGAAATATCTGAAAAAATACGGCTTGAAGTGTAACCCCTCAAAAAACCAAGATCATGGTCGTCAGCAAACGACCCGTTGATTTACCAACCAATACATTCGGAAGGAATATCATTAGAAAAAGTTGAAAGGATCACGCACCTCGTTTCTAATTTACATGAAAGCTGGGACATGACCGCTGAAGTGAAGACAAGGATAGAGAAAGCTCGAAAAAGCATTCTTCAAAATGAAAAAGGTCTGCTGCAGTCACGACATAAGCCTAAGACTGAAAATCAGGCTTGTCAGATGCTATGTTTTTTCCTATCCTGCTCTATGGAGTAGAGAGTTGGTCTCTGACAGAAGGCCACCCGAAGAGAGTAGAAGCATTTGAAATGTGGATTGACAGGCGGCTGTTACGTATAAGCTGGGTTGACAAGATCAGAAATGAGGAGGTGATAAGCCACCTGGGAAAGCCGAGGGAAATAATCAAAACAATTAAAAAAACCAAAATTAGAATATTTCGGACATGTGATGCGACACCCAGAAAAATACGGCACACTCCATTTAATCCTCCAAGGAAAGATTGAAGGCAAACGAGGAAGAACATCGTGGCTTCAAAATCTAAGGGACTGGTTTGGACAAAACTCAGCAGCACTTTTTCGTGTGGCTGCTGATAAAAACAGGATCGCCAACGTCCGATAATGTGGCATAAGAAGAAGAAACATCTATGGAGATTCTCAGTCACCCAGGTCACAATTTAATAATAATAATAATAATAATAATAATAATAATAATAATAATAATAATAACAACAACAACAACAACAACAACAACAACAACAACAATAATAATAATAATAATAAAGTTGGAAGGGACCTTGGAGGTCATCTAGTCCAACCCCCTGCTCAGGCAGGAAACCCTATACCATTTCAGACAAATGGCTGTCCAGTCTCTTCTTAAAAACTTCCAGTGTTGGAGAAGGGAGGGAGGGAGGAAGGAAGGAAGGAAGGAAGGAAGGAAGGAAGGGAATAACAGACTCAGAAGGTACCTTGGAGGTCATCCAGTCCAACCCCCTGTTCAGGCAGGAAACCCTACACCATTTCAGACAAATGGCTGTCCAGTCTCTTCTTAAAAACGTCCAGTGTTGGAGCATTCACCATTTCTGGAGTTGTCCCAAAGCTGTTTCTTTCAAGAGGCCACTGGACTTTCTTTGTTTTTCCTTGAAGATGTTTTGCTTCCCATCCAAGAAGCTTCTTTAGTTCTGTCGGAACCGGAGAAGCTTCTTGGATGAGAAGGGAAACGCCCTCAAGGAAAAACAAAGGAAGTCCAGCGGCCTCTTGGAAAAGGCACCGTCGGAGCATCAATCTAAGCTGATATCAGGGCATCATCTCTAGCCTTTGTAAACTGTGCCTGCCCCCCCCAAAAGGAACAACACAAAACTGTGCCCTAACAACAACTATTAATAAGCATTTGCGGGCGAAGCTTACGCACAAGGTAGCAACCTTTGGCTATTTATTTTGGAGAAATAAATTGATCTTGAGTATTTAACTGAAGGTGCAAATAAAGAATGACCTGGAAGTTTAAATAAAAAAGAGATAATTAACTGGTGGGGGATGTTCTTGTAGAACTGGCAAGGGATTCGCTGAAAAAAGTGATTTATGACCGTTTTTCACACTTAACGACCTTTCCACCATCCCCGTGGATCACCTGATCAAAATTCAGAGGCTTGGCAACCGGCATGTACTTATGGCGGTTGGGGAGTCCCAGGGTCACGTGACCCCCTTTTGCAGCCTTCGGACAAGCAAAGTCCATGGGGGAAGCCAGAGTCGTTTAAGAACTGAACAACTGAAGCGATTTACTTAACAACCGTGGCAAGGACGGTCGTAAAATGGGGCAAAGCTCACTTAACAACTCTCGTTTAGCAACGGAAATTTTGGGCTCCATTGTGGTCGTATGCCGAGGACCACCTGTCTGCGTCTCCCAGGGGTAGAAAGCTAAATTTATTTGGCTTTACCTCAGATAGAAAATGGGAGATGCAAATGTGAAGAACGGCTGAGGGACTTGGGTTTGGCTAGTCTAAAGAAGAAATAGGGGAGACATGATAGCAGCGTTCCAGTATTTGAGGGGCTGCCACAAAGAAGAAGGGGTCAAACTAATCTCCAAAGCACCAGAGGGCAGGATGAGAAACAATGGTTGGAAACTAATCAAAGAGAGAAGCAACCTGGAATTAAGGAGAAACTTCCTAACAGTAAGGGACAATTAACCAATGGAACAGCTTGCCACCAGAAATTGTGGGCGCTCCGTCACTGGAGGCTTTTAAGAAGAGACTAGACAGTCACTTGTCTGAGATGGTATAGATTCTCCTGCTTGAGCAAGGGGCTGGACTAGAAGACCTCCAAGGTCCCTTCCAGCTCTTATTCTATATATAAAAATGTGGGGACTGAACATAAAGGTCTCAGATAAATACCTCAAAGTCGGAGGAACAAACAGGGTGAACTTAAAGTCCTAGTACAAGAGGACAGGTGTGATATTGTTGTTATGTGGGATGAAAGCCATGAATGCAATGTACTGATAGAAAGATATAAATTGTTCAAAAGAAAAAAAAACAATCCTAACAAGAGAGGAGACAGAATTGCTTTCCTCGTAAGAGACCACGATGTCTCTACAGAAATGCATCGAAATAAGGACCAAAGCCGCCTTGAATGCGTTTGGGTTAATATAAAAGGAGGAAAAAGAAGGACAGTGCCGTCGGCGGAGACTACAAGACACCCAACCGAGCAGAGGAAATAGAGGAGCGTTTTGCTAAATCGGCTAATTAAAGTGTAAAATCTTCTGAACTGGAACTTCATGCCCGATCCTGATGCTTCGGGCCCGACAATGGTAGACGTTAATACGTTTTGAAAGCCCGCTTCCTCCAGGATTCTTTCCCGATTTTCTTTTTAAACAAACAGCTTCCCAGAGACCGACCCCTTTGCAGAAAAATAAAGAGCAACAGCATAGGTCAGGTCAGAGCTTTCAGAACGACATAAATTTAAACTTTATAAGGACCAATCGGCAAGAAAAAGTGTCGACTGACGTAACTACGATTACAGACACGGAGAAGGAAGTAGAAAAATAACCACAGACCAGAGTTCCTTTCCTGGGGAAAAGGCAGACGGCAAGCCCGGAAACAGCCGGGGAGGACTGCCATCAAGCCTCAAAGTGTCCAAATTCATTTCTCTTATTTCACCCCTCAAAGCAGGTGCCTTGGCTCATGCGTGCTGAGCTAGGACTATCCCGTCTTCCTTTCCCACCCCAGGCAGGTGAGAACGTGGATGTCCCAGATTGGGGCTCAGGGAAAGGAAATGACCCTGGCAGAGTCCAAATATTGGCTTAGTTGAAGTGGACATGGTTGGTTTCCCAGGAAAGATGCTCTGTTTCTCTAAAAGTTCTCCTCCTCCTCCTCCTCCTCCTCCTCGAATATCACCATCATCTTCTTGTTTTCAGTTCTTCAAGAGCACTGTTTCCATGTCTGGGGAAAATAATCCATGTTTATCTTCTCTCAATAGTTATCGTGATCACCTTGCAAGAAGATCTTCTTCATCTCCTCCTCCTCCTCTTCTCCTTCCCTCCCCTTCCCTTCTCCTTATCCTCTTTCCTTCCTCCTCCTCCCCCCACCATTTTTACTAAAAGTCAGGGTGTCTAGTACCCCAAACGGCCAAAGTCACTTAATAATAATAATAATAAAGTTGGAAGGGACCTTGGAGGTCATCTAGTGCAACCCCCTGCTCAGGCAGGAGACCCTATACCATTTCGGACAAATGGCTGTCCAGTCTCTTCTTAAAAACTTCCAGTGTTGGAGCATTCACCGCTTCTGGAGGCAGGTTGTTCCACTGGTTAATTGTTCTAACTGTCAGGAAGTTTCTCCTTAGTTCTAGGTTGCTTCTCTCCTTGATGAGTTTCCATCCGTTGCTTCTTGTCCTGCCTTCAGGTGCTTTGGAGAAGAGCTTGACTCCCTCTTCTTTGGGGCAGCCCCTGAGATACTGGAAGGCTGCTATCCTGTCCCCCCTCGTCCTTCTCTTTCCAGCAGCCGTTCCTGGAACCCTGCAACCATCTACTTCAGCCAGTTCAGTCTAATGAACTGCCTTTTTCTGGCATCTTAAGCTTCAGACTAACGGTCAGGGCATGGCTCACTGGCCCATATCTAAGTGTCAGATCCTCCAGTGAGGAAGACCGTCAAAGGATCCATTTCCCTCCCCGAAGAGAGAAAACTAGTATTGCCAGGATTCTGCTGGAACAGTAGGAAGAAGAGGCTTGAGTAAGATGAGGACCTCTTAAGAAGGAGAAACTATCGCTGCCTCCTGCACGTTCAGCTCCTTCAAGAAAACCAGAAAGGTAGATTTGGAGCAGATGAAAACGTTATTTTTTTTCTGCACTAACATTACCTCAGCAGACAGATCACTCAAAAGTGCTTTAGGTACTTCAGAGGTTAACACCTCCAGAAGTGGTGGGTGCTCCATCACTGGAGGTTTTTAAGAAGAGATTGGACAACCCTTTGGTATAGGCCAGGGGTAGGCAACCTTGGCTCTTTTATGACTCGTGGACTTCAACTCCCAGAATTCCTGAGCCAGCCATGCTGGCTCAGGAATTCTGGGAGTTGAAGTCCACGAGTCATAAAAGAGCCAAGGTTGCCTACCCCTGGTATAGGCTCTCGAGCCTGAGTAGGGGGGTTGGACTAGAAGACCTCCAAGGTCCCTTCCATCTCTGCTATCCCTCTTATCTCGCGTTCTGAGTCTCTCTTTGGTTATGTGGCATAACAGACACCAGGTGGCGCTGTTGGGCTGTTAACTCAGAGGTCTTCAAATTTCTGGGCTGTAACATTTGCAAAGTTAAAATATTTTAGAATAGAATAGAACAGAAGGAATGAAGAATAGAATAGAATATGGAACGGAAAGGAATAGAATGGAATGGAATGGAATAGAGAAAAGGAATAGAATAGAAAATATGGAGAATAGAATAGGAATAGTATAGAATAGAAATAAGAATAGAATAGGAATGAAGAATAGAATAGAAAATATGGAGAATAGAATAGAAATTAGAATAGAATATGAATAGAATAAGAATAGAACAGAATTGAACAGAAGGAATGAAGAATAGAACAGAATAGAATAGAATAGAATATGAATAGAATAAGAATAGAACAGAATTGAACAGAAGGAATGAAGAATAGAACAGAATAGAATATGAATAGAATAAGAATAGAACAGAATTGAACAGAAGGAATGAAGAATAGAATAGAATAGAATAGAATAGAATAGAAGGAATGAAGAATAGAATGGAATAGAGTAAAGTAGAGTATATAGAGTATAGTAGAATAGGGAATAGAATATGGAATAGAATAGAATAGAATAGGGAATAGAATAGAATTGAATAGAGCTGGAAGGGACCTTGGAGGTCTTCTAGTCCAGCCCCCCCCCCGCTCAAGCAGGAGAACCTATACCATTTCAACTAAGTGACTGTCTAGTCTCTTCTTAAAAAACCTCGGTTTTTAACTGGGTGCAGGACCTCTACAACATTTTGGCCAGGTGGTTATCCAGATCTGTCCTAGCTGCTCTCGAATTTCTTCCATATCACCTTTGTCAATTATTGGAACAGGGCTATCTCGAATTTATCTCTCTTTTTTTTTTTTTATTACCTTCATCCCTTTTCTTTAAGCCAGCCAGATTGTTATGAATTTTAGCATTTGGATTCACTGTTCAACACGAGGCCATTGAACACTTAAAACAGGGGTCTTCAAACTTGGCAACTTTTAAGACTTGTGGACTTCAACTGGCTGAGGAATTCTGGGAGTTGAAGTCCACAAGTCTTAAAGCGGCCAAGTTTGAAGACCCCTGACTTAAAACTTTCCAGGAACGTTTGGAGGAAGAAAGGATGAGTTTCAAACTCACCATTCTGGCTGCCATCTTGATGTTTTTGCCCTGCCCTCTGGCTAAATCAGGAGAGGGTGAGATTTAATCAGAAGACTCCCCTGGTGAGTATTCTGATTTTTCAATGCCTGACCTGGAAATATCACACGTTTAATAAAATAACCCAGGTGACTTGTGCTGTGGCATCCTAAATTGTTCCTTGAATTCCATAGACCCCACCAATTGGAATCATTTAACCAGTGGGGTGTAGGAGAAGCAGTGACAGAACCTGGGGGGGCGGAGTCAAAAGAGGAACCAGCCTAGAATCCCTAGGTAGCCGTAAACGAACCCCTCTTAAATTCCATTGATTCTGATCCTAACTCCAAGCAGGTATCCATCGTTGGTTTAACAGCGGTTCTCAACCTATGGGTCGCGACCCCATTTGGGGTCGATCGACCATTTCACGGGGGTCGCCAAGCAAGGCTGTCCGCCATTTTTTTCCCCTTTTCTGGTGGGTGTCTTACCTCCCTTGAGCTGGGCCAGCTGGTAGTCGGCCTGCTCCGTCTCTGCCGCTTGCCAGCTACGCCTCGGCC
Organism: Protobothrops mucrosquamatus; assembly: GCF_001527695.2. Classification (NCBI taxonomy): domain Eukaryota; kingdom Metazoa; phylum Chordata; class Lepidosauria; order Squamata; family Viperidae; genus Protobothrops; species Protobothrops mucrosquamatus. The sequence continues at coordinate 3,061,426 of NW_015386413.1, forward strand.
GGCGCAGGGGGCGGAACCATGCATGCGCGGCGCTCCCGGGCAGGGAAAGTCCTCAACTTACGACCGGTTGGGTAGTCCTCAACTTATGACCGGTTTAGTCCTCGACTTACGACCGGTTTAGTCCTCGACTTACGACCGGTTGGGGATTGCGGCATTAAAAAGGTTGAGAACCACTGGTTTAGAAGATTCCTGAGCAATAAATTCTGGGCAATAAATCAGTTTAATTGGACCTGATCTTTCATGCTTGATTGGAGAGGGGGAAAAATTCCTGGAAACAGGCAATGAAATTTACTGATGGATTGCACTTTGAAAATATTTGGAACTTCCTTCCTAAGCTTGGCATACATATAATTTTAAAAACAAAAAGATAAAAACACTTGACATGGTGATTCCAGAATGTTAACTGGACACATATACGCAGCACTTAACGTTTGAAAACAGGCATGGATTTTTTTTCCCCCCTTGCTAGCATAAACTCCTTAAGAGTGCATAACCTCTTGAAATTATGGTCTGTTGTTAATTAAATACTTAGCGGGTAAGGAAACCTTCAACATTTATTTAAAGATCCTAAATCTTCTCGCGTAACAATGCCATTGTTTCTTGCAACAAATAAGAATCCACATCCCAACCTTCCCATCGGAGATAACTTTATTCCACTGCTGAGTTGCTAATTTTCACGGAATTTCTCCGCCTGTCACAGACAGAAGTTGTATATACTTGCATTTTAGTCTTTCCTCCCTGGCTCCAACCTCAATTTGAAGGACCGTAAAACTTTGACTGGATTCCAGTAGCGCTGTGGTTTACAGGGGGAAAGCATACGGCCAGTCTTTGAAGAAGAATATTTGCATTTTCTGAGCATGCATGGCATTGAAATGCCACCTCAAAATATTGAACAGGGTATAAAAAATGGGGGAAGAATTTAGTCCAGAACTGTCCACCAGCCTCAGAATATAAGTTGAGCAGAGTATCTTCTTTCTAGATCATAAGGTTAATTTATGCATCCTGTCAGATGTTGCCCATAGGCTTGGATACTACATTGCCTAAAAAAGCAAAATTTAAGATACAGATAGACCTCAGTGTTGTGCATCCTTTGACCATATGCTCTAGAGGGCAGTGATGGTGAACCTTTTAGAGACCGAGTGCCCAAACTGCAACCCAAAACCCATTTATGTATTGTCAGGTGCTGGGTGGGTGTGGCCCATTGGGTGGGCGTGGCTGCGGTGGTAACGGCAGACTGGGTGGGACTAAAAAGTTCAATCAATCAATTCCAACTTTGTGAGATCTTTTTTTTCCCACGAGAAGTTGAAATTGATTGATTGATTGAACCTTTTTTTTTTTGCACACGGCGGAGGCCTAAAGCGAAAAGGTTTTATAAAACCCAGGACTGGGGCGATGCTGGGCATGCCCACAGAGAGGGCTCTGCGTGCCACAGGTTCGCCACCACGGCTCTAGGGATTCACCACATTCTGCACAAACAAGCAAAGCCCCATCCACAGGATGCAGGCAGCACACAAAACCACGCACTCTCCGGTCCACAGAAAAACGTCTCTCCACGGAACGGGGTCCCTGGTGCCCAAAAGATTGGGGACCTCTGAGTTGGAAGAATGAAATTGTGTAGAAACCTTTCAGTGAAGAATGAGCAGCTTACCAGCCCGCCATTAAATGCAGTAATCCTCAATTTACGGTCATGGTTGAAAAGCAGAATTTCCACGGCGAAGCGAGGCCGTGGTGCACGGGTTGCACCCAATTTTTGGAGCATTGTTTTTGCCACTTTTGCTAAGTGGATTCCATGCGGTCGTTAAGAGGGAATCACACGGTCATTAAACGAATCTGGCTCCCCTTATCGGAAGCCATCTGGGAAGGTTGCAAATGGGGATCATAGGATCCCCCCTCCCAGGAAGCTGCAACCATTGTTAATACGTGCCAGTTGCTAGTTTCTTGAACGTTGATCATCGTAGAAACTCTGCAATGGTTTTAAGTGTGAGGAACCAGTTGTAAATCACTTGCAAGTCGAGAACAACCTGTATTTAGGACTAAAATTCAAAAATGGGAGATCTTGCTGCTCCAAATGGGAAAAAAAAGAGTTACAGGCTTGTAAGATCTCACCGCAATCTCTCTCCCGCTCAACTTCGTTAATGAAAACGAAGCGCAAATGCTTTATACTAAAAAGAACAGAAGGTTAAATTTAGCGGCAGTGCACAGCCGTTGTGCTTTGTTTGTCCTTTTGCCCCAAATCCAGCAATCTTTCCTTCAAAAGGCCGCCTTCTTTTACCGTATCACCGCATTATATCCTTCATTGCAAGCAGATGTCTCACGCGCGGCATGCATTATTTATAAAACTTGCGTACGCCGAGCGAGTTTCTCCATACGTTGTTTTTTGTTTCCCGTTTTTACTTCAATTTGAAGTGAAATATACAGCAGAGTGTTCGAACGCCTTTGCGTGAGGCAGGCGCGAGCATTTCCGAAATTCTAAAACGTGACATTATAAAGCTTTCTGGAATATTCTGCTCATTGACACTCTGGCAATTTTAAGCTTCCTTTTCTTTGATAATATACATCAGGGGTAGTCAACCTTGGCTCTTTTATGACTCGTGGACTTCAACTCCCAGAATTCCTGAGCCAGCTAAGCTAAGCTGGCTCAGGAATTCTGGGAGTTGAAGTCCACGAGTCATAAAAGAGCCAAGGTTGACTACCCCTGATATACATTGTAATCGATCAGGTTAAATGGCGTTTTTTGTTTTTTTAAAAGAAAAAAAATTAGAAAGAAATCATCCCTTGTAAAAAGCTGGCTCTTTTAAATAAGCCAAATTTGGTAAAGGTGAAGGGGGGAAAAATGTGTGGAACAATAGCGCCGTGTAGGAAAAGGAGCATCAGAACTTGGGGGGTGGTGGAGTCAAAAAAGGAATCAGCCTAGAATCTCTACGTCGCCACAGATGGACTTAATCCAATCTCCCTTGAATTCCACTGATCCTGATCCAACTCCAAGCAGGTTAAAAACATTCCTGTGCGTTGACTTTTTTTTTTTTTTTTAGCGATAAATCAATTTGATTGGACTTTCCCATGTAGATCTGGTCTTTCCCACCCTTTAGGGCTTCAGTTTTCAAATAGAACTGTTATTTATTTACAGAAAATTTTGCCGTTTTATTTACAGGAAGCATGGCCAGCTCCGTAGCCATCACTTTAATCAGGCTTTGCCAACCTTTTCCTCTACACACACCTGCCCGTTTTGAACGTGTCACCCACGGAAAGCAACCACGGCTTCTTCCACCTCTCCACAGACCCCTGATTTATACTGCTGGCTACTGCAATTTACAGAACGTACAGATCGTAATCTCTGGGTTTGAGATTATACAGAAACACAACCAGTTCTTTGGCACTAGCAATGTCATTACAAAGGGGATGGTCTTTCCTAAAGGAGCAGCGGGAGAGGTTCCTCCCTACGTCGCAGATACTAACACGAGATTGGCCGGAGAAGAAATGACAAAAGAAAAGGCCTCCATCTTCTCCAAAAGGATGTCAACACCCAGAGTGTTTCCATAGCCGTTCTTCAAATGACAGATGCTTTCTGCTCTCTCCCACGGGAACTTGGGTACTTTTGAGAAGATAGGACGAAATATCTGCTCGGTTCTTCTGCTCAATCCACCCTTCGTTCGTCATTCCTGAAATAAAAGGCGACAGAATCAAAGAAACGGAATGTGGAATCCCGGTCATTTGACAGCCTTTTATTTGGCGCTGGTGTCCCTGCACTCCATAAATAAGTTGGAAGATCTGTGAAGAACATTACGTCCTTCATCGCGATGAAGCAGTCAACTAAAAGTAGAAACACTCGTTGTTGCCATGGTCCTCGGCGTACTTAACTTTGCATCTATGGAATGTCAGCTGGAGATAAGCGAGTTGGATGGACATAACTAACAATCCCAATTGTTTAGGACCAAACCTTCTCCTCCTGGATTGATTACATGCACCTCAGCTCATCAAGTTGTGGTTAACTTTAGTCAGGATAGCATAAGGAAAGAGTAACCAGGTTTTTTTTCATCTCCACCACTCATACTTCAGATCAGGGGTAGGCAACCATGGCTCTTTTATAACTCGTGGACTTCAACTCCCAGAATTCCTGAGCCAGCCACGCTGAGGGGAAAGGGAGGTTTCCAAGCTGAGCCATGCCGGCTCAGGAATTCTGGGAGTTGAAGTCCACAAGTCATGAAGGGGCCATAGTTTCCCCCATGCTGGCTCAGGAATTCTGGGAGTTGAAGTCCACGAGTCATAAAAGAGCCAAGGTTGCCTCCCCCTGCTTTAGATGATTATTATCTGAGAAAAGCAGGCAACTTAGAAAGATGTAAGTATGAAAAACGGTCATACATCACTTTTTTTCAGTACTGTTGTAACTTCTAACAGTCACTAAATGAACTGTTGTAAGTTGAGGACTGCCTGTACTTAAGCAAGTGTGGAGCCTTTTTCATCACATGATAGCAGGGTTCCAATATCTTGCGGGCTGTCATGGAGAAGGCGGGGGGGGGGGGGTTTCAACCTGTTCCCCAAAACATCTGAAGGCAGGAGAAGAAGCAATGGATGGAAACTAATCAAGGAGAGAAGCAACATGGAACTAAGGAGGAATTTCTTGAGAAGTAGAACAATTAGCCAGTGGAACAACCTGCCTCCAGATGTTGTGGGGGCTCCAACACTGGAAGTTTTTAAGAAAAGACTGCACAGCCATTTGGCTGAAATAATATAGGGTTTCTTGCCTGAGCAGGGATTGGACTAGATGACCTCCAAGGTCCCTTCCAACTCTGTCATTCTATTCTATTCTATTCTATTCTATTCTATTCCATTCCATTCCATTCTATTCCCTATTCTATTCCCTATTCTATTCTATTCTATTCTATTCTATATTCCCTATTCCCTATTCTATTCTATTCTATTCTATTCTATTCTATTCTATTCTATTCTATTCTATTCTATTCTATTCTATTCTATTCTCTATTCCCTATTCTATTCTATTCTATTCTATTCTATTCTATTCTATTCTATTCTATTCTATTCTATTCTATTCTATTCTGTAATTTTATTCTATTCTACTCTGTAATGCTATTCTATTCTATTCTATTCTATTCTGTATTTCTATTCTATTCTATTCTGTATTTCTATTCTATTCTATTCTATTCTATTCTATTCTATTCTATTCTATTCTATTCTATTCTATTCTACATTCTATTCTATTCCATTCCATATTTTATATTCTACTCTACTCTACTCTACTCTACTCTACTCTACTCTACTCTACTCTACTCTATTCTACATTCTATTCCATTCCATTCCATATTTTATATTCTGTTCTATTCTGTTCTGTTCTGTTCTGTTCTGTTCTATTCTTATTCTTATTCTCTCCCAAGCAACAGAGTTTTGTAGATGATGGGAAATGGCTTAAATGGTGAGGAGACGAGCTGAAAATAAACCCAGGACTTTATTAACATGGACACCATGTTTTGGAGTGAGGAGACAACCTTCAACTTTCCTGCCTCATGTTTTGTGATCCAAAAGGGAACATGGAATGTTGGCTACTCTACGTCTTAGACATCTTAGCACATTTAGTCGAAGCTAAGGTGTATTTTTTAAGCAGGGGTGGCCTGTTTTTAGGTAAATAAATCAGGCAAAAAAGGATGGGGAACTTGGCATTGAGATGTTGAGAGTAGGACAGGGGCATTGGGTGGCCTACTCGGAGCTTACAATACGCTTTGCTATCTTTGCAACCTTGAGATAGATTCAACAGATCCTTGCAGCTGCATTTTATGCCTTAGTTAGCAAACTTTCATGGACCCAGCTTAATTTAAATAGTTCTAACTTCTTCCATGTATCGGATCTTTTTTTTAAAAAAAAAAGTAGAATTGTAGTAGACTCAGGTCGACCGATAGAACATTTCTTTTAAATGCAGCCTTGACCCAACACATTAACTTTTTGATGTCAGCTTCTGAATGTCAGCAACAGATTGCAGTTGAATACAATCTATTCTGAACTGCCAGATGCATTAATTGAGGTTATTCCAAGGGACATATTTCCTTGCCTCTAACCGTGAAGATTATCTTCCTGTAGGGCAAATATGCAGAGTCAGGGGAAATAATACAGTCAAAACATTTATCTTTATGGAGACAAAACCCTGATTTAGTTCTTGCAATGAATGCATTCCAAGCTTCTCTTTTGCACATCGCCAAGACATTCTGATTGAATGATCTAAAATGAACAACTTAATGCTAATATTTTTAGATCACTAATATATCCTTTGCCTCCTGAATACTAAACAAATTTTTCATAACATTCATAATTAAGGAACCTTGGAGTGGCCAAGATTAATTTATCATAATTCCTTTTATTTGGTCTGCCCCTGTTTAGTAGGACTTTACAATGTTTGAACTGGACAGAATCCAGGAATCAGGGTAAAGTAAACAGAAATTTGGTTCCAGATCAATGTTTCTCAACCTCGGAACATTTCAAGTGGCATGGACTTCAACTCCCAGCATGCTGGCTGGGGAATTCTGGGAGTTGAAGTCCACAAGTCTTAAAATGGCTAAAGTTGAGGAAAACCTACTGTATATACCACACCCAGGTTGCTGCCATCCACACCAACTCTACTTTCAAGGACAGTCCTGGGTCAGGTGCATCACAATAACCTCAGCTGGTTAACCTGGACCAGGTTCCATCATTCCTTGGGGTTCAAAGATTGTCTTGAACTCTTCGGTTAGGTCCCTCTTCTGCTAATGAATCCCTTAACTGGAGTTTATTCTTTGAACTGCCTCTGTCTGTCTGTCTGTCTGTCTGTCTATCATCCATCCATCCATCCACCTACCCACCTACCTACCTACCTACCTACCTACCTACCTACCTACCTACCAACCACCTATATCTGTCCGTGTATGTATGTATGTATGTATGTAGGTATGCATGCATCTGTCTATCTATCTATCTATCTATCTATCTATCTATCTATCTATCTATCTATCTATCTATCTATCTATCTATCTATCTATATCTCTGTCCATCCATCATCTGTCTGTCTATCTCTCTGTCCCATCCATCCATCCATCCATCCATCCATCCATCCAATCTATCTATCTATCTATCATCTATCTATCTATCTATCTATCTATCTATCTATCTATCTATCTATCTATCTATCTATCTATCTATCTATCTATCTATGTCTCTGTCCATCTCTCTGTCCCATCCATCCATCCATCCATCCATCCATCCATCCATCCATCCAAAGATAGATAGATAGATAGAATCTATCTATCTATCTATCTATCTATCTATCTATCTATCTATCTATCTATCTATCTATCTATGTCTCTGTCCATCCATCATCTGTCTGTCTATCTCTCTGTCCCATCCATCCATCCATCCATCCATCCATCCATCCATCCATCCATCCATCCATCTATCTATCTATCTATCTATCTATCTATCTATCTATCTATCTATCTATCTATCTATCTATCTATCTATCTATATCACTGTCCATCCATCATCTGTCTGTCTATCTCTCTGTCCCATCCATCTATCTCTATCTCTGTCCATCCATCCATCGTCCGTCCGTCCGTCCGTCCGTCCGTCCGTCCGTCCGTCCGTCCGTCCGTCCGTCCGTCCGTCCGTCCGTCCATCTATCTATCTATCTATCTATCTATCTATCTATCTATCTATCTATCTATCTATCTATCTATCTATCTATCTATCTATCTATCTATCTATCTATCTATCTATCTATCTATCTGTCCCACTGAAGAAAGTAACTAGAACAATGGAATTGGGGCTTTTGATTAAATGCATAAATCAATGGGGCCAAAGGAATAGACCTTCTTCAGAAACTCAGTTTCTTCCTTAGAAACGTTGAGTCTAGTAGCTGAAGGTTCCAGGGATGGGCTGGTCAAATAAAGTCATTACGGCCACCACAACTGTCCCATGGAAGTGGTTTTTTTTGACATGCTTTGATGGACATAGAAAAGGGAAGGAGCTTTCATCATATGAAAGATATCATCTTAAACTTTTTCATCTCCCTAGAGGTTTCCCCCCCCCCATCCTTTGTACCCATCCACCTGTCAGGTCTTTATCTCCTTGTACTGTTGTGTGAGCACAGCAGAGTTGCCACTGGTACCACAACAGTGGAAAATAACCTGACTATGGAAACAATCTTATTATCCACATATATGTGTGTACTCACAAACACATCCTCAATGTACCACAGATGTAGAAGCAGGGGGTTGGACTAGAAGACCTCCAAGATCCCTTCCCACTCTGTTATTCTATGATCTACTGCTTGAGCAGGGGGTTGGTCTAGAAGATCTCCAAGGTCCCTTCCTTCCCACTCTGTTATTCTATGTTAGAAGGGGGGAAAAACCCTGCAAAAAAGAAATGCCTCTGCCAGAGGGAAAAAAGGTCTTAAAAATCCTACATTTGTGAGACACTCTCACCCCAAGAGTGTCTGATCAGGGTATGCAAACCACTTGTTTTAATTTCTTTGTGGAAGTCAACGCATGCAAGGAGTTTGAAGGAGTTTGCTGAAAGAAGTCACCGGAGATGGCCAAGGACATGGATTGGAATCACAGATTTTTTCAGCTGTCCCGGGGAAAATGAAAATAAACAGCGTGGAAAAATCAAGCGTTGTATTTTATTTTATTTTATTTTATTTTTTCACACCCAGCTGCACCAGGGACCGGCAAGGAACATTAAAATCAAAGGGAGGAACAAATGCATTCATTTCATCAGCTCTCCTTGAGCTTCACCACCTGTTCCAATCCCTAATAAAGCATCAAAGGACAGCCCCAGAATAAACTTCCTAGCATTTCCACTCGATCACTCACATAATCTTGTACCCTTGCCTATTTAAAAAAAGTTTAAAAAGCAACTGGACTTGGTGTTATATTTTTCTTTCTTTGAAAATGTTTCACTTCTCATCCAAAGAAGCTTCTTCGGTTCTGACTGACTGGAAGGGAAGGGAAGAATTTTAAAGAATCAAATCTTGAGGGACTGAAGAAGCTTCTGGGATGAGAAGCGAAACATTATTCAAAGAGAAAAAAAACTAAGAAAGTTCAGTTGACTTTTGGAAGAAAAAAAAAAGACTTTTGGGGCAGCCATGACCCGGATGATTGAGAATCTTCATGGACATTTAAAATTGGAAAGTAAAAACAAGAATTCTTTTGCCCTCAAGTTAAGTTTTGGTTAAATTGGGTGGCCATCCCAGGGAAATATCTCGAATAATACGGAGAGGGATTAGAATCTTTTTCCTCTTCCTCAACTTCACAGCAGTCTATACAAGGGGGGGGGGGTTGGCAAGATTTTTGGAAATTGTTGCCCCCTCCCATCCTAGGGCTGAGAAGGGAGGACTGGCCCAAGGTCACCCACCTAGCTATTTGTGCCTAAGATAGGATTAGAATTCACAGCATCCTGGTGTCTAGAATAATGCCTTTAACAAGTACATCAAACCGGTTCTCAGGTAAGAATAGAATAGAATGGAATAGAATAGAATAGAATAGAATAAGGAATGGAATGGAATGGAATGGAATGGAATGGAATAGAATAGAATAGAATAGAATAGAATAGAATAGAATAGAATAGAATAGAATAGAATAAGGAATGGAATGAAATAGAATAGCATAGCATAGAATAGAATAGAAAAAAAATGGAATAGAATAGAATATGGAATAGAATATGGAATAGAATATGGAATAGAATAGAATAAGGAATGGAATGAAATAGAATAGAATAGAATAGAATAGAATAGAATAGAATAGAATAGAATAGAATAGAATAGAATAAGGAATGGAATAGCATAGCATAGCATAGCATAGCATAGCATAGCATAGCATAGCATAGCATAGCATAGCATAGCATAGCATAGCATAGAATAGAATAGAATAGAATAGAATAGAATAAAGAATGGAATAGAATAGAATAGAATAGAATAGAATAGAATAGAATAGAAAAACAGAGTTGGAAGGGACCTTGCAGGTCATCTAGTCCAGCCCCCTGCTTAGGCAGGAAACCCTAGTCCATTTCAGACAAATGCTTGTCCAATCTCTTATTTATTTATTTATTTATTTATTGAATTTATATCCCGCCCTTCTCCTTGCGGACTCAGGGCGGCTGACAATCAATTAAAAATACACCAATAACAATACAAAATTAAAATTAGTTAAGAGGAAATATTTAAATGTTGTCTAATTAAAATATGATTAAAACCCCTCTAAAAATTGCCCTAGGCCAGTCCCGCTTGTTGGAATAGCCATGTCTTAAGGGCGCGGCGGAAGGAAGGGAGATCAGGGATCACCCGGATCTCTGGGGGCAGCTCATTCCAGAGGGTGGGAGCTCCCACAGAGAAGGCCCTCCCCCTTGGGGTCGCCAGCCGGCACTGTCTGGCCGACAGCACCCTGAGGAGACCCACCCTGTGGGAGCGTACCGGCCGATGGGAGGTAATCTGTGGCAGGAGGCGGTCTCGAAGGTATCCCGGTCCGCTGCCAGTGTTGGAGCATTCACCGCTTCTGCTATCAGAAGTTGTGGGTGCTTCATCACTGGAGGTTTTTAAGAAGAGACCAGATACCCATTTGTAGGGTCTCCTGCTTGAGTAGGGGGTTGGACTAGAAGACCTCCAAGGCCCCTTCCAGCTTTATTCCGATTCCAGATTCCAGGCTCTTCTTAAAAACCTCCAGAAATGGAACAGCCACAATTTCTGGAGGCGACTTCTGTTCCACTGGTTAACTGTCCTCCCTGTTAGGATGTTTCTCCTTCATTCCAAGTTGCTTCTCTCCTTGACGAGTTTCCATCCGTTGTTTCTTGTCCTCCCCTCTGGTGCTCTGGAGAATAATTTGACCCCCCTCCTCTTTGTGGCAGCCCCTCAAATACTGGAATCCTGCTCTCATGTCCCCCCTATTTTTTCTTTTCTCTAGACTGGCCATATCCAATTCCTCATATGTTTTAGTCTCCAGGCCCTTAATCATCTTAGTTGCTCTTCTCTGCACTTTTTCCAAAGTCTCCACATCTTTTTTTTTTTTTTTTGACCAAAACTGGATGCAGCCTTCCAGGTGTGATCTTACTACGAACTTTTTATTATCATTTTTTCCCCCATCCTCCCCAAATGTGTCTGCGAACTGGGAAGGACAATTAAAAGCCAGCAACAAATTGGAGCCCAAGGCTTTTACAGCAACTCTTCTGCTGTTATTTATGACTCTCCTCCCGGCTTCCTCGCTCACAAAGAGTCCTTTTGCAGGATTCTGGGGGCCCCCCCTCCCCTCCTCCTCCTCCTCCTCCTCCTCCTCCCCCTCCCCCTCTCTAGCAGCTGCTCTCCATGTTGCATATTGAGTGATGATGAGGTCCTGGAAGTGTTTTTTTGGAACAGATGGCTAGGAGTATGCTGGGGAATGTGCCAGCAGAGAGCTGGGGATGTGCCAAATCCTGCAGTGACTGAGTGCTTTCGGTTCCAGCTCGCGTGCCTTTCTCCTGCCCTCTGCCCTGACTGGCGCCAGTAGGACTTCCCAAACAGCACTCCGAACATCTGGAGTCTGGGACTGCCAGAAGACCAAAGGGGGGGAGGAGGAGGAGGAGGAGAAGAAGGAGCCCTCCCTCCACAGGCTCAGCTTCCACAAAATTGCTCACCAGCAAAATAACTAATCAAAACCAAATAGGCCTCTGTGCAGGGACCCACATACACACCGCACGGAGAGGCTTGCCAGCTAACCAGCTACAGGTCAACGGCGGCCCATCCCCACCCACCCCCACCACCACCAAATGACTGGGGGGGGGAGAGGAGGGCTTGTTACATTTGGAAAACTAATGAAGCAAAGAATATTATCTTTCAAATGCTGGAGACAGAGTGGCGGGGTGGGTACCGAGGAGGAGAAGGACAAGGACGGATGGGAAAACTGGGTGTCTCAGCTGCTTCTGGAGGTCTTTTCCAGCTGATAAAGGAACTGTGTGAGACACTTTCTTGAAGGGCCACATCCAGGCTTCTGTGTTCTGGGTCTGCAAGGCTGTAGGACGTGGAGGTAATAGAAGAACACAGTTGGAAGGGACCTTGGAGGTCATCTAGTCCAACCCCCTGCTCAGGCAGGAAACCCTATACCATTTCAGACAAATGGCTGTCCAATCTCTTCTTAAAAACCTCCAGTGATGGAGCATTCCCATCTTTTGATGGCAAGCTGTTCCACTGGTTAATTATCCTCACTGTTAGGAAGTTTCTCCTTAGTTCCAGGTTGCTTCTCTCCTTGATTAGTTTCCATCCGTTGCTTCTTGTCCTGCCTTCAGGGGCTTTGAAAAATAAACTGACTCCCTCCTCCTCTTTGGGGCAGCCCCTCAAATATTGGAAGGCTGCTATCATGTCACCCCTAATCCTTCTTTTCATTAGACTAGACCTACCCAAGAAATTAAAAGACGCTTGCTCCTGGGGAGGAAAGCCATGGCAAATCTAGACAGCATACTCAAAAGCAGAGACATCACCCTGCCAACAAAAGTGCGTGTAGTCAAGGCCATGGTTTTCCCAGTTGCAATGTATGGCTGTGAAAGTTGGACCATAAGAAAGGCTGAGCACCAAAGAATGGAGGCCTTTGAACTCTGGTGCTGGAGAAGACTCCTGTGAGTCCCTTGGACTGCAAGGTGATCAAACCGGTCGGTCCTAGAGGAGATCAACCCCGACTGCTCTTGAGAAGGCCAGATCGTGAAGTTGAAACTCAAGGACTTTGGCCACCTAAGGAGAAGGAAGGACTCCCTGGAGAAGGGCCTGATGCTGGGAAAGATGGAGGGCAATAATAGAAGAAAGGGACGACAGAGAAGGAGGTGGCTGGACGGAGTCCCTGAGGCAGGAGGCGGGAGCTTCAATGGACTCCAGAAGATGGTAGAGGACAGGAAGGCCTGGAGGAGATCAACCCCGACTGCTCTTGAGAAGGCCAGATCCTGAAGCTGAAACTCAAGTCCTTTGGCCACCTAATGAGAAGGAAGGACTCCCTGGAGAAGAGCCTGATGCTGGGAAAGATGGAGGGCAAGAGAAGAAGGGGACAATGACAGAGAAGGAGGTGGCTGGATGGAGTCCCTGAAGCAGGAGGCATGAGCTTCAATGGACTCCAGAAGATGGTAGAGGACAGGAAGGCCTGGAGGAACGTTGTCCATGGGGTCGCGATGGGTCGGACACGACTTCGCAACTAACAACAATAACAACCCAATTCCTGCAACCATTCTTTACTGTGTATGCTTTAGCCTCCAGTCCCCTGATCATCTTTGTTGCTCTTCTCTGTACTCTTTCCAGAGTCTCAACATCTTTTTTATAACAGGGCAATATGGGGGTGGTCAAAGGTAATATGGACCATTCCTAATGGAACACTTGGAAATAAGGGATCCAGGGAAAGAGTAGCAAGCATCCCCCGGGGATCCAAATAGGACATCTCTGGATCCTGCTCTAAGCTCAAAATTTGACAGAGCCATCACGTTGGGAAGGCCACGGAGAAAAGCCTATACAGATAGTCCTTGACTTAAGTTATTAAACAGGGTTGTTAAGTGAATCTGGCTTTCCCCATTGACTTTGCTTGTCAGGAGGTCCAGGACACTACAACTGTCATAAGTACAAGCCAGTTGCCAAGCCTCTGAATTTGGATCACCGGTGAAAAACGGTTGTAAGTCATTTTCTCAGTGACTTGGTAACTTCGAACAGTCACTAAATGAATGGTCGTAAGTGAAAGATTAACTGTCCTTCTTGCTGGACAGCAAACATCAAATCTCTGCGTGGGTGTAGGGAAAGTTTCATCTCCACGGCAAGAACAGACGTAGCAAAGAGGTGTCCTTGCTTCTGTAAACACCCAGGAATGTGTGTGGCTTAACTCACAACCGGCTGCCTTTCACGGCTAAGGCGGGACTAGAACGCCCAGCCTCCTGGTGATTGGTTCAAAGTCACCCAGTTACCTTCCATGGCTCAGGCGGGACTAGAACTCCCAGCCTTCTAGTGATTGGCCCAAAGTCACCCAGCTGGCTTTCATGCCTAAGGCGGGACTAGAACTCCC
>NW_015386413.1:3075552-3100552 GCF_001527695.2 Protobothrops mucrosquamatus
CCAGCCTTCTAGTGATTGGCCCAAAGTCACCCAGCTGGCTTTCATGGCTAAGGCGGGACTATAACTCCCAGCCTCCTGGTGATTGGTTCAAAGTCACCCAGCTATCTTCCATGGCTAAGGCAGGACTAGAACTCCCAGCCTCCTGGTGATTGGCCCAAAGTCACCCAGCTGGTTTTCATGGCTAAGGCAGGACTAGAACTCACCGTCTCCTGTTTTTTTAGCCTGGCGCCTTAACTAAGTGAAGATCTGATTTTAATTCACAGATCAAGACTAATTTGGGGGTCTTTGGGCTGTGAATAAAAATGCATATTACAAGAAAAGCTAAGTTGGGCAGCTTTCACGAACGGGGAGAGGAGACGAGTGCGACGTTTTCAGGGAGAATTATACCTGTCAAGGTGGCTAAAACCACACGTTAAAAATGTCAAATGTCTTCTTTAAAAGAAAAAGGTTTACTCTGAAAGCCTAATTGACGGCAATGAAGACGTCCGACGAGGTAGGTTATTATTGCCGTTCCTTAAACCATTCCTGGCCCCTCTCGGAGCGTGAAGGAATCCAGCCTTTTTAGCAAAGGAAACGGGGCAGGAGGAGAACACAACATTCTTCCTTTGTTTCCTATTGTAAAAACAAATAGAAGAAGGGAAGGGATAAAAAAAAACCAAACCCAAATTCCATGCAGCCAAAGGAGATAGCCAGTCAGGCAAGGCAAAGGAACAGCTGAGTCACGAGCCAGCAAAATGGAACATCTGGAGCCTCTGCCTGCCTAGAGCCCAGCCGTTTGGGGGGAAGGGTGGAAGAAGTCACAACGGCTGGGAAATCTCATTTGCCACCGGGGTGAAAGGACGAGGCTGGGGGGGGGGGGGGAGAGAGAGACAACCCTCCACGGCACCGGCTTCGCGGAATCCTTCGAAAGACAGAAGGAAAAGCCAGGAGGTGAATCTGCCCTGCACGGACTCGCAGCTGAAAAACCAAGTTTACACGCGGGTTACAGTGTTCGCACAAGCATACAGATGGTCCAGTGGAAGAGAAGCTGCCTCCGGAAGCTGTGGGTGCTCCATCAGTGGAGGTTTTCAAGAAGAGACTGGATAGCCAGTTGTCTGAAGTGGCAGAAGGACTTCTGCTTGAGCAGGGGGCTGGACTAGAAGACCTCCGAGGTCCCTTCCAGCTCCTATTCTATTCTACTCTATTCTACTCTACTCTTCATTCTATTCTATTATATTCTACTCTATATTCTATTCTTCATTCTACTCTACTCTATTCTACTCTATTCTATTCTATTCTTCGTTCTACTCTACTCTACTCTACTCTGCTCTGCTCTGCTCTATTCTATATTCCAATATCTATTCTATTCTATTCTATTCTATTCTATTCTATTCTATTCTATTCTATTCTATTCTTCATTCTACTCTACTCTACTCTGCTCTGCTCTACTCTATATTCCAATATCTATTCTATTCTATTCTATTCTATTCTATTCTATTCTATTCTATTCTATTCTATTCTATTCCATTCTTCATTCTACTCTACTCTACTCTGCTCTGCTCTGCTCTGCTCTACTCTACTCTATATTCCAATATCTATTCTATTCTATTCTATTCTATTCTATTCTATTCTATTCTATTCTATTCTATTCTATTCTATTCTATTCTAGGAGAGAAGCAACCTGGAACTAAAGAGAAACTTCCTGACAGTGAGGACAATTAACCAGTGGAACTGCTTGCCACCAGAAATCGTGGGCGCTCCATCACTGGAAGTTTTTAAGAAGAGACTGGACAGCCAGTTGTCTGAGATGGTATAAGGACTCTTGCTCAAGCAGGGGGCTGGACTAGAAGACCTCTGAGGTCCCTTCCAGCTCTATTCTGATTGACCTCCTCCATTTACAATCACAACTGAGCCCAAAATTATGGTCAAATGATCATCCACACAATCCTGGCACTCTCCCCGTTGCGGTCATTATGTGGAGCATGGGGTTCCTCAGGGGGGGGTGGAGGAGGAGGTGTTGAACAAATGCGGATAACAAATGTGTAACAAATGGTTATACAACTACGTTGCGAACTTAACAACTGCAGCGATTCACTTAACAGCGGTGGCCAGAACGGTCCTAAAATGGGGCAAAACTCATTTAACAACCATCTGGCTTAGCAACAGAAATGTTTGGCTTAATTGTGGTCGTAAGTCGAGGACTGTGTGTCCTGTGTCCAGAGCTCCTGGTGAGAAAGACTAGAGGAGCAAGGGAACATCCTGCTGATCTTTGAAGGACCCTCCACATTTGCCGAGCGGCCATCTCCCCCAGCTTGGGAAGTCACCATGGGAAGACCAGTATTCTACACAATATCTGTTGTGCTATAAAGAAAGAAAAGAAAAGAAAGAAAGAAAGAAAGAAAGAAAGAAAGAGGAAGAAAGAAAGAAAGAAAGAAGAAGTAAGTAAGTAAGTAAGTAAGTAAGTAAGTAAGTAAGGAAGGAAGGAAGGAAGGAAGGAAGGAAGGAAGGAAAAGAAAGGAGGGGAAGGAGGGAGGGGAAGGAAGGAAGGAAGGAAGGGAGAGAAAGAAAGAAAGAAAGGAAGGAAAGAAAGAAAGAAAGAAAGAAAGAAGAAGGAAGGAAGGAAGGAAGGAAGGAAGGAAGGAAAAGAAAGGAGGGGAAGGAGGGAGGGGAAGGAAGGAAGGAAGAGAAAGAAAGAAAGAAAGAAAGAAAGAGGAAGGAAGGAAGAGAAAGGAGGGGAAGGAGGGAGGAGGAGGAAGGAAGGGAGAGAAAGAAAGAAAGAAAGAAAAGAAGGAAGAGAAAGGGAGAGAGGGAGGGAGGAAGGAGGGAAAGGAGGGAGGGGAGGAAGGAAGGGAGCGAGAGAAAAAAAGAAAGAAAGGAGGAAGAGAAAGGGGAGGAAGGAGGGAGGGAGGGAGGAAGGAAGAGAAAAGAGGGGAGAGAGAGATTGAGAGAAAGAAAGAAAGAAAGAAAGAAAGAAAGAAAGAAAGAAAGAAAGGGAGGAAGGAAGGGAGAGATAGAAAGAGAAAGAAAGAAAGAAAGAAAAGAAGGAAGACAAAGGGAGGGAGGGAGGGAGGGAGGAAGGAAGAAAGGAAGAGAAAGGAGGGGAAGGAGGGAGGGGGAGGAAGGAAGGGAGAGAGATAGAAAGGGAAGGAGGAAGAGAAAGGGAAGAAGGGAGGGAGAGAGGGAGAGAGAAAGAAAGAAAGAAAAGAAAGAAAGAAAGAAAGAGGGAGGAGGAAGGAAGGGAGGAAGGAAGGAAGGAAGAAGGGAGAGATAGAAAGAAAAAGAAAGAAAAGAAAAGAAAAGAAAGGAAAGAAAGAAAGAAAGAGAGAAAGAAAGAGAGAAAGAGAGGCCGTCCCCTCCTCCGATCCGAAACCTACCTTCCTCTTTTTAGACCGGCCTTCGGCCTGCAGGGTCCTGGTGCACTGCTCCACGCACTCGGAGAAGCTCAGGTTGCTGTGGTCGGCGCTGTAATCCAGGTCTGCCAGTCTGGCCAAGGAGAGGATATAGTTACAGGCTATCCTCAGGATGGCCAGCTTGGAGAGCTTCTGTCCGTAGGAATAACAGGGAACCTGCAAAGGACAGCAGGACACGGGAGGTCAGATCTTCCCAGCACCCCCCCCCTTGAACAGGGAGCTGAAGCCACGCAGGCCCAGGGACCCAAATGTCAGAATCACAGAGCTGGGAGGGACCTGGGAGGTCTTCTAGTCCAACCCCCTGCTCAGGCAGGAGACCCTATAACCATTTCAGACCAAGGGCTGTCCAGTCTCTTCTCCAAAGCCTCCAGTGATGGGAGCACCCACAACTTCTGGAGGCAGGTTGTTCCACTGGTTAATTGTTCTCACTGTCAGGAAGTTTCTCCTTAGTTCTAGGCTGCTTCTCTCCTTGATTAGTTTCCCTCCGTTGTTTCTTGTCCTGCCTTCTGGCGCTTTGGAGAATAGCTTGACTCCCTCTTCTTTGGGGCAGCCCCTGAGATATTGGAAGACTGCTATCCTGTCCCCCCTCGTCCTTCTCTTCATTAAACTGGACATTCCCAATTCCAGCAACCGTTCCTTATATGTTTTAGCCTTCAGTCCCCTAATCATCTTAAATTATCTCCAGTGTTGGAGCACCCACAACTTCTGGAGGCAGGTTGTTCCACTGGTTAATTGTCCTAACTGTCAGGAAGTTTCTCCTTAGTTCTAGGCTGCTTCTCTCCTTGATGAGTTTCTATCCGTTGCTTCTCGTCCTGCCTTCAGGTGCCTTGGAGAATAGCTTGACTCCCTCTTCTTTGGGGCAGCCCCTCAAATAGCTATCCTGTCACACACCCCTCCCCAGTCATCCTTCTCATTAAGCTCTAGACCTACCCAATTCCTGCACCTGTCACAAGATCCCTTCCCATAATCTGTGCCCCTTTGTAATGACATGGATGTCGATAAGAGTAAAGAGTACTTAAGTCCCAGCATGCTTTTGTACGCAGCACTTTTACGTGCCAAGCGTCCCGTAAGTCAAAGTGATGCAGACCTGAACGGGGGTCATCATCATGCAGACTTTAGGACTTTTGGGGGGTTTTTTTTGTCTTAAAAGGACTTTGCTGGCTGCCAACCCATTTCCAGTAGGGTTGCCCGGTCTGCTTCCAAAAAATAGCGGACAAGCGGGGTGTGTGTGTGTGTTTAAGTAGTAAAAAAAGTAAAAAAAAAATGTACAATTAAATTATATATTTTCTTACAAACATTTTAACACGTATTAAAATAATCAAATAATTTTATATACTTTTTATTAAATGTCCTGTGAAACAATTGAGTATGATTAATCATTTTTTTCGGAATCGGAGAATCGAGTTCAATGGATATTCGATCTTTGTCTCATTCTAACTTACGAAAAAAAAAGACACAACGCGATTCTCCTATCCTTATTCTCTTAGACTGTACAGCTTTAGATTAGGTACCATTTCATCATAAAGCTTTTGAATTAAAAAAAAATGTCCACTATTTTGTGAAAAAAAAAATAGTGAACATAATGTGAAAAAAGCGGACTGTCCGCTCAAATAGTGGACACCTGGCAACTCTAGTTCTTCCAGACAGAATTCAGAATGCAGGTCGTTCAAAGAGATTTTGCAAAATATTGCAAAGGGCGGTTCCGAAAAATGTGCAGGAAATGGCCCAACTTCAAAATGGATGGTTCCAGCTTTTGAGCTCAGAACGGTTCACGTCAAGGTCAGGGCCTTGAAATAACCCATTTCTGAGGGCCGGAAAAGCAACTTAGGACGTAGAATTGTGGGACTGGAAAGTTAAGTAACAGAATAACAGAGTTGGAAGGGACCCTGGAGGTCTTCTAGTCTTGCCCCCTCTCAAGGCAGGAATCCTTATACTATCCTGGTCAAATAGTTGTCCATCCTATTCTTGAAAACCTCCGGTGGTGGAGCATCTACAATTCCAGGAGGCAACTTCTGTTCCACCGATTATAAATGTCCTCGCTGTCAGGAAGTTTTTCCTTACTTCTAAGTTGGGTCTTTCCTTAATAGGTTTCCGTCTGTTACTTCTTGTCCTGCTCTCTGGTGCTTCGGAGAATAAGTTGACCCTCCTCTTCTCTGTGACAGCCTCTCAAGGGGGTTGGACTAGAAGACCTCTGAGGTCCCTTCCACCTCTTTCATTCTATATAAGGCACCTTCTTTGAGCAGGGGGTTGGACTAGAAGATCTCTGAGGTCCCTTCCAGCTCTGTGATTATGATTTTAAGTACTGGAAAGCAGCTATCATACTACCCCTAGTCCAGGGGTAGGCAACCTTGGCTCTTTTAGGACTCGTGGACTTCAACTCCCAGAATTCCTGAGCCAGCATGGGGGAACTATGGCCCCCTCATGACTCGTGGACTTCAACTCCCAGAATTCTTGAGCCAGCATGGGGGAAACTTTGGCCCTCTCATGACTGGTGGACTTCAACTCCCAGAATTCCTGAGCCAGCCATGCTGAGGGGAAAGGGAGAGGTTTCCAAGCTGAGCCATGCTGGCTCAGGAATTCTGGGAGTCGAAGTCCACGAGTCATGAGGAGGCCATAGTTCCCCCATGCTGGCTCAGGAATTCTGGGAGTTGAAGTCCACCAGTCATGAGGGGGCCATAGTTCCCCCATGCTGGCTCAGGAATTCTGGGAGTTGAAGTCCACAAGCCATAAAAGAGCCAAGGTTGCCTACTCCTGGCCTAGTCCTTTTCTTCATTAGATCAGACATAACCTGGTTCCCTCAACCATTCATCATCCTCCAGACCAGGGGTCCCCAATTCCCGGTCCGTGGCCCGGTCCCGGTCCGTGGCTAGTTAGGAACCGGTCCGTGCAGCTGGAGGTGCACTGAAGGAAAGTCTTCCACCTAGAAGAGGATCAACTGCTTGAGATTTCCAAAGATGGTGACCTTAAAAGCATATCTTTTAAATCTTTATTTAAAATCTTGAAATCTCCATACATTCTGGATTAAAGTCAAGGCAGAATATTCTGAGATGGCCACAAAAGCATTGAAAAGCCTGCTTCCACATCCACACAATCCTATCTTTGTGAAGCAAGGTTTTCTGCAGTGACAGCAACCCAAAGAAAATTGTGGAGTAGATTGGACGATAAACTACACACTTTGGGTGTCACTGTCTCCCATCACCCCCAGATGGGACCATTTGTGAATGCAGTGAAAGCTGGATCACAATCCCATTTATTGTATTCTGACCTTTGCATGCAGAGGTATACTTAAAATTCCAGGCATGGTTGCTTAATAGGCTTAGGCCATAGTCAATTCTTGCTAAACTAGATTAGGAGAGGAATTGCTTGATTCTGCAACAGGAGGGATTACATTCACTTGATTATTTAGTCTGAGAAAATGCATTAAACGGCTATTCCAATGGGACGGTAGACCTGTAGGAAATCTCCCTGGTCTGGAAAGCAGACTACGGTGTCATCAAATTCACAGAAGTGCTCTTGATTTTTCTAGATAATTAAGCCTAGAGGAGGTTTAACGTAGCTGTCATGATTCATGATTCTCCTTAGAGACACTCACAAAGAGAGACTGTCAAACATGTAGAACTAAGGAGAAATTTCCTAACAGTGAGAACAATTAACCAGTGAAATAGCTTCTCTCCAGAAGTTGTGGGTGCTCCATCACTGGAGGTTTTTAAGAAGAGACTGGACAGTCCCTTGTCTGTAATGGTAGAGGGTCTTCTGCTTGAGCAGGGGGCTGGACTAGAAGACCTCCAAGGTCCCTCCCAGCTCTGTTATTCTGTTAAAGGGTGTGATAAATTTAGAAGTTGTGGGTGCTATATCACTGGAGGTTTTTAAGAAGAGAGTGGACAACCCTTTGTCTGAAATAATATAATAATAATAATAATGATAAAGTTGGAAGGGACCTTGGAGGTCATCTAGTCCAACCCCCTGCTCAGGCAGGAAACCCTACACCATTTCGGACAAATGGCTGTCCAGTCTCTTCTTAAAAACTTCCAGTGTTGGAGCATTCACCGCTTCTGGAGGCAGGTTGTTCCACTGGTTAATTGTTCTCACTGTCAGGAAGTTTCTCCTAAATTCTAGGTTGCTTCTCTCCTTGATTAGTTTCCATGGTGTAGGGCTTCCTGCCTGAGCAGGGGGTTGGACTAGAAGACCTCCAAGGTCCCTCTCAACTCTGTAATTCTATTATCGTGTTTTGTTGAATTAGACTAAATCAAGATCTAAAGAGATTCCAGGAGTCGCAAAGAGAATGGATGAGGTTACAGGCTGCTGCACACCTCTGATTGATTGATTGATTGATTGATTTCATTTGTGTCCCACTTTTCTCTCCTGGAGCTATTGAAGATGGCTAACGCAACCTTAAAAATAAAAACAGTCAGATTGATGCTAAAACCGATGAGCAATTCAAAGCTTGTGGAGTTCCTGGCTGTTTTCTTGCAGATGTTTCATAACCTAACTAGGTAACATCTTCAGTGCTCAAATATGGAAGATGTTACCTAGTTGGGTCATGGAACGTCTGCAAGAAAACAGCCTCAGAGAGCACCAAGGACCCCACAGTTCAACCAGGAGAAAGAAATATTCTCTACTATTGGTAATTCAAAGCTTGTTAAAACTTTTACAGATATTTCAGTTATGGAGAAGGTGGCAGACAAATGAAGCTTCCAAGAGAGTAGACAGAGAAGACCTGTGTTTGAGAAAGATGAGCTTCTGAGTAGGAAACATCTGCCAAGGGGGTTCTCTGCAGATCTGAGTACTCCTACAGAGACAGGTGGAACTCCAGATGCACATCTGCTCAGCCTTTCCTCAGAGGTGGAAGATCAACCCTGAAAGCTGAAGCCACAGATCACCTGGCGTTTCAGCAAAGGGCATCACTTGATCCCCCGTCCTTTGAAGTGGTCGGGAGTCCACCGGGTGGCTTTCGCACAGCTGGTTGAGGAGAACTAAGCCCAGCAAAGACGAGGTTCCAACGGCACGGATTAAAACAGGCGCTCAAACTGAAAGTCATCTCTGGATTCCCACCGTGCCGATTCATTCAATCAATCCATCAGAATAGAGCTGGAAGGGACCTTGGAGGTCTTCCAGTCCAACCCCCTGCTCAAGCAGGAGACCCTAGACTAGGGGTAGGCAACCTTGGCTCTTTTATGACTGGTGGACTTCAACTCCCAGAATTCCTGAGCCAGCATGGGGGAACTTTGGCCCCTTCATGACTCGTGGACTTCAACTCCCAGAATTCCTGAGCCAGCCTGGGGGAACTATGGCTCCCTCATGACTCGTGGACTTCAACTCCCAGAATTCCTGAGCCAGCATGGGGGAACTATGGCCCCCTCATGACTGGTGGACTTCAACTCCCAGAATTCCTCAGCCAGCATGGGGGAACTATGGCCCCCTCATGACTCGTGGACTTCAACTCCCAGAATTCCTGAGCCAGCATGGGGGGAACTATGGCCCTTTCATGACTGGTGGACTTCAACTCCCAGAATTCCTGAGCCAGAATGGGGGGAACTATGGCCCCCTCATGACTGGTGGACTTCAACTCCCAGAATTCCTCAGCCAGCATGGGGGAACTATGGCCCCTTCATGACTCGTGGACTTCAACTCCCAGAATTCTTGAGCCAGCGTGGCTCAGCTTGGAAACCTCTCCCTTTCCCCTCAGCATGGCTGGCTCAGGAATTCTGGGAATTGAAGTCCAAAGGTCTTCAAGTTGCCAAGGATAACCTGTTCTAGACCAGGGGTAGGCAACCTTGGCTCTTTTATGACTCGTGGACTTCAACTCCCAGAATTCCTGAGCCAGCATGGGGGAATTGCCTAATAGTGAGGACAATTAATCAGTAGAAGACTTGCCTCCAGAAGCTGCAAATGCTCCATCACTGGAGGTTTTTAAGGAGAGACTGGACAGCCATTTGAGCAGGATGCTATAGGTTCTCCTGCTTGAGCAGGGGGTTGGACTAGAAGATCTCCAAGGTCCCTTCCAACTCTGTTATTCTGTTACTTAACCAGCTTACTTGTCTAAGGCAGAGTTAGATCTCAGTTTTCCTGGCTCCTAGTCCAGCACTTAAAACCATCTGGAGGGACCAACTGGCTCTTGAACCATCACACAATACTGCAGGAGCTAATAAAACAAAGCCCAAATTGGCATCTCATCCCTTGGATCTGCATTCTTCCTCTTTTTTTTTTTTTGCACGATGAAAGAGAGAAAAACAAACCCAAATTATTACTTAGATTCTGATAATCCAACTTCTTCTGCAGAGGTTCTCTCAATATCGCTATTTTTTTACTAATCACTTAGAGGAAGACACGCACAATGCAGGAGCTTAGTTGGCAATATGTGCGTGAAATACATTTCGTTCTGAGTGTGAGGGATTATTTTGGAATAGAAAACTTTCTCCACAGAAGCTTTGGAAGACTTTGCAGTGCTTTCCTAGCCAGGCTGAATATATTGAAAAATAAATATACAAACAAAGTATACAATAAATATGAGGAAAGACGTAAATCTCCCAAGTGACATCACATCACCGATTGGGATTTGATAAACCTGCCGCAGATTGACCTGAGATTTTATCCATTTTCCCTTCTAATTCTGTTATCCTGTAAAGTTATTTGTGGGTGGGTGGGTGGGGAATCACACCTTTGTGTTGTACCAAATCATATCAGCTGGTGGCTGGCTGGCCTTGCCTCGGTCCACACCTCTTGCTAAGAAAAGTGGACCAACTTCAGCGGGAAAAAGCAACTGCTTGAAATATCTGGAGACTCGTAAAAGCTTTATAACGTTGCTTTCACATACAAAGCTATTTTTTTTCACCCCATGTGGCCGAGCGCTGAAAAAAGACCAACTGACATTCCGCAGCTCTGCCAAATATATTATATTTTGCACTGGGGAAAAGACCGCAAGGAATCGATTCGACTCCGTGAAAGGACCAAAATGCCAGAACGGTTGCAACGTCCCACAAACACGGATGTGTGTATATATATATCTATGTGTGTGTTTGTGTGTGTGTATGTGTATATATCTATGTGTGTGTATGTGTCTGTGTATATATGTATGTATGTGTGTGTATATATATATGTGTGTGTGTGTATGTGTATATATGTGTGTGTATGTGTGTGTATATATATATGTGTGTATGTGTACATATGTATATATATGTGTGTGTTTGTGTGTGTGTATGTGTATATATGTATGTGTGTATATGTGTGTGTGTATATATGTATATATATATATATCTGTGTGTATGTGTATATCTGTGTGTATATATGTATATATATGTTTGTGTGTATGTGTATATATGTGTATATGTGTATGTGTATATATATGTGTGTGTGTATGTGTACATATGTGTATATATATGTGTGTGTATGTGTATATATGTGTATATATGTGTGTGTATATATATGTATATATGTGTGTGTGTATGTGTATATGTGTATATATGTATGTGTGTATATATGTGTGTGTGTGTATACTAAAAAAGTGACTTATGAGCGTTTTTCACACTTACGACCACTGCAACATCCCCATGGGGTCACGTGATCCTAACTCAGACTCTTGGCCATTGACTCATATTTATGATGGTCGCAGTGTCCCTGGGGGTCACGTGATCCCCTTTTGCGACCTTCCGGCAAGCAAAGTTCAACGAGGAAGCCTGATTCACTTAACAACCATGTTGCTAACTTAACAACTGCCAGGATCCACTTAAGAACCATGGCCAGAAAGGTCGTATAATGGGACAAAATTCACTTGACCATCTGTCTCGCTTAGTAACAGAAATTCTGGGCTCCACTGTGGGGGCACCCTGAGGGCTACCTACGTTAGATCTATTAGGGGGCCAGGTTAGTCCAGATCACTACGGATTAAATTGATCAATTGGGTCACTAGGAGTTGAAAATGGCTGGAGGGAACCTTATCAACCAACTAACCAAGATAGCCAGCCAGCCAACTAACCAACCTGCTAACCAACTATCTAACCGACCAACCAACCATCACCAACAGTGATTCTTACCCAAAGGTGCTTTTTCAAGAGGCAACTGGACTTTCTTCTCAACGACTCTCAGAGAGAGCGCTAACGACCAGATGACTACAAAAAACATAAATCCTTCCATTCCTCCCTGTTCAGTCAGAACTGAAGAAGCTCCTGGCATGAGAAGTAAAATATCTTCAAAGGAAAAAAACAAAGGAAGTCCAGTTGCCTCTTGAAAAAGCACCTTTGGGACAACCATGACCCGGATGACTGAGAATCTCTCTAGTTGTTGTTAGTTGCAAAGTCGTGTTCGACCCATTGCGACCCCATGGACCACGTTCCTCCAGGCCTTCCTGTCCTCTACCATCTTCTGGAGTCCATTGAAGCTCATGCCTCCTGCTTCAGGGACTCCATCCAGCCCCCTCCTTCTCTGTCATTGTCCCCTTCTTCTCTTGCCCTCCATCTTTCCCAGCATCAGGCTCTTCTCCAGGGAGTCCTTCCTTCTCATTAGGTGGCCAAAGCACTTGAGTTTCCACTTCAGGATCTGGCCTTCTAAAGAGCAGTCGGGGTTGATCTCCTCTAGGACTGACCGGTTGGATCGCCTTGCAGTCCAGGGTTACTCGCAGGAGTCTTCTCCAGCACCAGAGTTTTCAAAGGCCTCCATTCTTTGGCGCTCAGCCTTTCTTAGGGTCCAACTTTCACAGCCATCCATTGCAACTGGGAAAACCATGGCCTTGACTATACGCACTTTTGTTGGCAGGGCGATGTCTCTGCTTTTTAGTATGCTGTCTAGATCTGCCATGGCTTTCCTCCCCAGGAGCAAGCGTCACTTGGAGAGCATGGTGCAACATCTGAACTGAAGAAGTGTGTGGTGTGATTTCTTAACACAACCCAGTTCCCCCAAAATGCAAAAAAAAGGGGGAGGAGGGGAGGGTAGAGGGGAATCCTGAGCTGTTTGCCTCCATGCCCTTTTATGTTTCACAATGCATTTTGCTATGATTTCTTCCCAGCCTCCAGCTAATGGCTGAATAAGGACAAATGATGGCACAAGGATGTTGCTAGCTTTAATTGTTTCTATTTATACCCTCCTATGTCTAGAAGCAGCAGCAAGTACGGCTTGCATCAGCCCTTCTCAATGAGATGCATCAAGGTAGACTTCTGGAAGTTCATCTGTGGCCTTGGGGCCTGAAGAGGCTGGAATTGCAACCCAGGCGAGACCAGGAAAGCCGGCTCAGAGGACCCCCCTCCCAGACCTGTCCTGCCATTTAACATCTCCAGTAGTTTGGAATTAAATATCCCCAAATAGCAAAACCTCAATATTAGAATGGAATAGAATAGAATAGAATAAATATGGAATAGAATATGGAATAGAATTACAGAATAGAATTACAGAATAGAATCACAGAATGGAACGGAATAGGATAGGATAGGATAGGATATTGAAATATAGAATAGAATAGAATAGAATAGAATAGAATAGAATAGACTATAGATATTGGAGAATAGAATAGAATAGAATAGAGCAGAATAGAATAGAATAGAATAGAATAGAATATAGATATTGGAGAATAGAGCAGAATAGAATAGAATAGAATAGAACAGAATATAGATATTGGAGAATAGGATAGGATAGGATAGGATAGGATAGGATAGGATAGGATAGAATAGAATAGAATAGAATAGAATAGAATAGAATAGAATATAGATAAACCTCTTATCTTATCTTATCTTGTGTTATCTTATCTTATCTTATCTTATCTTATATCTATAACCTCTTATCTTATCTTATCTTATCTTATCTTATCTTATCTTATCTTATCTTGCCTTATATCTATAACCTCTTATCCTATCCTATCCTATCCTTAGGATAGGATAGGATAGGATAGGATAGAATAGAATAGAATAGATTCTGAATGACACTTCTTGGAATTATTTGCAAGGATTTAGGATTCCCAGTGGACCCGGTAAACCCGGTCTCAAAGCAATCCTAGTTTGTTTGATTTCAAGCAATCTAAGTTAGCTTGGACTGAAGCAAGCTTCCAGTTGCCCTTAACTGGGAGACGGAAGCAACTGGGGTGCTCCCAGCTCTTTCAGAGCGGAAGCTAAGCTGGCTTGACCTCTGATCCCGTCCTGCCTTTATATAACCGTGTTTATAACAAGACATAAACCTGGATAGCGACACGTGCAACCGCAATTCATTTTTGGACGAATGGTTTGATTTTGTAGCCTGCGCTTCTCACGCACCCTGGGAAAACATGCCGGGAGCGCAAAGCAAAGCCGGATAGCCGACAGGAAAGCAGCCTTGATTAACAGGAAGGTATAATTTACACCCGGCGAGAGATCCGTGTGAACTTTCCAGATTACGGGGTGATTCATGCAGGATCGCTTCTTCGGGAGGGGCGGGGTGGGGTGGGTGGGGGGCAGGCGCTGCTGGCCTGCCCCCCCCAGACCCAAATCACACAGTGTCAAGCCACTAGCCCGTGCCATGCATCGCTTAATCAGCCTCTTCATGCGCCCAGTAATAATAATAATAATAATAATAAAGTTGGAAGGGACCTTGGAGGTCATCTAGTCCAACCCCCTGCTCAGGCAAAAAACCCTATACCATTTCAGACAAGTGGCTGTCCAGTGTTGGAGCATTCACAGCTTCTGGAGGCAGGTTGTCGTTCCCTCTCTCTGTGTGTAGGTCACTAACTTAACAGCTGCAAAGATTCACTTAACAGCTTTGGGGAGAAAGGTCACAAAACGGGGCAAACCCCACTTAACAAATGTCTCACGTAGCCAGATAAATTTGGAGCTCAACTGTGGCCGTACGTTGAGGACTACCTGCAATTGAGTTGGAAGGGACCTCGGGAGGTCTTCTAGTCCAACCCCGCTGCTCAAGGCAGGAGCCGTATAAAGGATGACAGAGCCGAAAGGGACCTCAGAGATCTTCTAGTCCACCCCGCTGCTCAAGGCAGGAGCCTAATACAGAATGACAGCGCTGAAAGGGACCTCAAAGGTCTTCTAGTCCAACCCTTTGCTCAAGGCAGGAGCCTTATACAGGACGACAGAGCTGAAAGGGACCTCAAAGGTCTTCTAGTCCAACCCTTTGCTCAAGGCAGGAGCCTTATACAGGACGACAGAGCTGGAAGGGACCTCAGGAGGTCTTCTAGTCCACCCCACCCTCCCTGCTGAAAACAAAGAGACCTGATCCCACCGCCTCAAATTGTCCAGTCTATTTTTGATCCATGGGGGGGGGGAGGGAGGGGAATGCGCTACTCTGGGGTCTGTGTGCGTGTCTGTGTGTGCGCGCGGGATAGTGTGTGTGTGTGTGTGTGTGTGTGTGTGTGTCCGGCTTACCTGCTTGCGGAGCGCCTCGAAGGCGGCGCTGATGGTGTGCAGTCTGTGTGCGTGTCTGTGTGCGTGTCTCTCTGTGTGTGTGTGTGCGCGTGGGTCCGGCTTTCCTGCTTGCGGAGCGCCTCAAAGGCGGCGCTGATGGTGTGCAGTCTGTGTGCGTGTCTGTGTGCGTGTCTGTGTGCATGTCTCTCTCTCTGTCTCTCTCTCTGTGTGTGTGTGTGTGTGTGTGTGTGTGTGCGTGTCTGTGTGCATCTCTCTCTCTCTCTCTCTCTCTGTGTGTGTGTGTGTGTGTGCGTCTGTGTGCATCTCTCTCTCTCTCTCTCTCTCTGTGTGTGTGTGTGTGCGTGTCTGTGTGCATCTCTCTCTCTCTCTCTCTCTCTCTCTCTCTCTCTCTCTCTCTCTGTGTGTGGGTCCGGCTTACCTGCTTGCGGAGCGCCTCGAAGGCGGCGCTGATGGTGTGCACCCGGGTCCGCTCGCGGGCGTTGGCCAGCAGGCGCCGGGTCTGCTGCAGCGCTTTGATCTCCGGGCCGCCGCCGCCTCCTCCACCGCCGGCCGGGTCGCTGGGCCGCCTGCGAGGCGAAGCCGCGGAGCCCTCGGGGTGGCCGCCGGGCCCGCCGTACAGCCCCCGGCAAGGGAGGGGCGCCAAGATGCTCTCGGGGGGCCCCCCGGACGACGGCGCCTCTTCCTCCTCCTCCTCCTCCTCCTCCGGGAAGGGGGCGCCTGGGCAGCGCAGCCCCGGGAAGGCTCCCTCGCCGAAGCCCGGGGGGCGCGCAGCCCCGGCCGGGCGCACGTGCTCCGAGACCCCCGGCTGCTGCCCCCCGACGCCGCCGCCGCGCAGCAGCAACCCCGGCCGGCTCCTGCGCTTGAGCTTCTGGATGCCGCGCAGCTCCTTCAGGCAGAAGCGCTTCCAGCGCGCCTCCGCCTCCATCAGCGGCAAGTTCTTCATGCCGGGCGCTGGGCTGGGCTGGGCTGGCGAGCTTTCCCCCGCTCACACACACACACAAACACACACACACACACACACACACAAACACACACCCGGACGCGGCGCCTCCCACCCCCCGGCGGCGGCGGCTGCTGCTGCTTTGGCGGCGCCTTTGCGGAGGAGCAGCTGCCGCCGCTCGCCTCTCTCCAAGCGCCGGGCGGGGGAGGCTGTCAGCTGAAGCCCCCGTTGCCGTTGCGGCAGTGTGTGTGTGTGTGTGTATGTGTGGGGGGGGGCGCCCAGCAGCCCAGCCAGCCATCTGGGTTTGCTTAAGCCTCCGTTTGGCCCAGGAGCCCCCCCTCCTCCTTTCCCACCCAGCCCCCCCCCCCCAGCCCGGGGGGGGGGACGCGATCCGCCGGGCAGGCGCTTCTGCGGAAGCCTGCTGGGTCGACCCCCCCTCCCCTCCAACCGCTGCCCCCTCCCCGTCCGGGTTTCCCCTGGCTGGGCCGTCAGCCGCGCAGCCCCGATCCCGAGAAGGAGGGAGAGTGGAGGGTGGGGGGGGGCTACGGTCTTAGGGCCCCGGGCCCTGGCCGAGTCGGAGGTCGTCCCGCAGGCGGCGACCCCGAGGGGGCTTTTTGGGGGGGGCAGCCTCTTCTTAGCCCCCTCCTGCTGCGCCCACCTGGGCTCATCCTGAGAGCCAAAGGCGGTTGAGAATACGGATTGGGAAGGGACCTTGGAGGTCTTCTAGTCCAGCCCCCTGCTCAAGCACGAGACGGTTACAGAATCATAGAATAACAGAGTTGGAAGGGACCTTGGAGGTCTTCTAGTCCAACCCCCTGCTCAAGCAGGAGACAGTTACAGAATCAGTGGGAAGGGACCTTGGAGGTCTTCTAGTCCAACCCCCTGCTCAAGCAGGAGATGGTTACAGAATCATAGAATAACAGAGTTGGAAGGGACCTTGGAGGTCATCCAGTCCAACCCCCTGCTCAAGCAGGAGACAGTTACAGAATCAGTGGGAAGAGACCTTGGAGGTCTTCTAGTCCAGCCTCTTGCTCACGCAGGAGACCCTTACAGAATCATAGAATAACAGAGTTGGAAGGGACCTTGGAGATCTAGTCCAACCCCCTGCTCAACCAGATTCCTTCTCTCCTTGGTAAGTTTCCCTCCGTTGCTTCTTGTCCTGCCTTCAGGTGCTTTGGAGAATAGCTTGACTGCCTCTTCTTTGTGGCAGCCCCTCAAATATTCAAAGAC
Source organism: Protobothrops mucrosquamatus (assembly GCF_001527695.2). Classification (NCBI taxonomy): domain Eukaryota; kingdom Metazoa; phylum Chordata; class Lepidosauria; order Squamata; family Viperidae; genus Protobothrops; species Protobothrops mucrosquamatus. Next base: position 3,092,442 of record NW_015386413.1, read on the forward strand.
GGCTATCATGTCACCCCCTGGTCCTTCTCTTCAATAGACTAGACGTATCTAGTTCCTGTAAATTGTTCATCGTATGGTTCACCGGAAGACTGCTATCATGTCCCCACCTAATCTTTATTTTCATTAAACTGGATGTATCTAATTCCAGCCACCGTTCTGTATATGTTTTAGCTTTCAGTCCCCTAATCATCTTTGTTGCTCTTCTCTGCACTCTTTCTAGAGTCTCAGCATCTTTTTCGTATTACTGGACACCCATGCAGTATAAAGTGATACTATCACTTCTGATGGTCTTGATACTATCCCTCTATTGTTGCAGGCTTGGATTGTGTTGGCCTTTTTGGCAGCTGAAACACACTGGTGGCTCCTATTTAAGTGGTGGTCCACCAGATCTCCTAGATCCTTCTCACAGGCTTCAGCAAGACATCACCTGTTCTCTACTGGTGGATTTGCTTTTTCCTGCCTAAGTGCAGGACCTTATTTTTCTCCCCACCAAACTGCGTTTTGTTGGGACAGGGTCCTGTGTTCAAGATCCTTCTGGATCTTCAGTCTATCTTCTAAAACGGGGGTCTTTCAACTTGGCCCTTTGATGACTTGTGGACTTCAGCTCCCAGAATTCCTCAGCCAGCCTCCATTTTGTTTGATAGATTTAAGACAGGGGTCTTCAAACTTGGCTCTTTTAGGACTGGTGGACTTCAACTCCCAGAATTCCTCAGCCAGCCTCCATTTTGTTTGTTAGATTTAAGACAGGGGTCTTCAAACATGGCCCTTTTAGGACTGGTGGACTTCAACTCCCAGAATTCCTCAGCCAGCCTCCACTTTGTTTGTTAGATTTAAGACAGGGGTCTTCAAACATGGCCCTTTTATGACTTGTGGACTTCAGCTCCCAGAATTCCTCAGCCAGCCTCCATTTTGTTTATTAGATTTAAGACAGGGGTCTTCAAATGTGACCCTTTGATGACTTGTGGGCTTCAACTCCCAGAATTCCTCAGCCAATCTCCATTTTGTTTGTTAGATTTAAGACAGGGGTCTTCAAACTTGGCCTTTTGATGACTTGTGGACTTTAGCTCCCAGAATTCCTCAGCCAGCCTCCATTTTGTTTGTTAGATTTAAGACAGGGGCCTTCCAACGTGGCCCTTTGATGACTCGTGGACTTCAACTCCCAGAATTCCTCAGCCAGCCTCCATTTTGTTTGTTAGGTTTAAGACAGGGGCCTTCCAACGTGGCCCTTTGATGACTCGTGGACTTCAACTCCCAGAATTCCTCAGCCAGCCTCCATTTTGTTTGTTAGGTTTAAGACAGGGGCCTTCCAACGTGGCCCTTTGATGACTGGCGGACTTCAAGTCCCAGAATTCCTCAGCCAGCCTCCATTTTGTTTGTTAGATTTAAGACAGGGGTCTTCAAACGTGGCCCTTTGATGACTGGTGGACTTCAACTCCCAGAATTCCTCAGCCAGGCTGAGGAATTCTGGGAGTTGAAGTCCACCAGTCATCAAAGGGCCACGTTGGAAGGCCCCTGTTCTAAAAGGTTGGCTATTCCCGCCACCTTGGTGTTGTTTGCGAATTTGATGGGTTCCCCTTCTGCCCCCCCTTCCCCTAAATTGTTAAATCCCTGCCTCCCTTCCAGGGTTGCTAGGTTTCATCAGGAAACGGGGAAGGATGGAGACGCACGGACAGCCACTGAAGCACCAGGAGAGAAACGTGGGAGGTGAAGCCAGGCTGAGCTCTTGGAGATTATTTCGGTGTGGTGAGGGAAAGACAGAAGGCATTCCTCCGCTCTCATTACGGCAGAAATATAATCGGCTAGCCTTGTTTTTCATTCTTGCCTATCTTCTTTGCCAAAACGTTGGGGTGGGGCTGGGACAGTGAGCGGCTGGCTGCCACTGTGCGCAAGGTTCCTAGGGGACAATGTCAAAGGGATGCACCTCAGTGTGGACTCCAGGATCGGGCCAGGCTGTAGTGAGGTCTTCTTGACGAGAGAGAGAGAGAGAGAGAGAAAGAGAGAGAGAGAGAGAGAGAGAGAGAGAGAGAGAGAGAGAGAGAGAGAAAGAGAAAGAGACGGAGAGAGAGAAAGAAAGGGAGGGAGAGAGAGAATGAGAGAAAGAGGGAAAAGGAGAGAAAGAAAGAAAGGGAGAGAGAATGAGAGAAAGGGAGAGAGGGGGGAAGAGAGAAAGAGAAAGAAAGGGAAAAAGGGAGAGAGAGAAAGAAAAAGGGAGAGATAGAATGAGAGAAAGAAAGGAAAAGAGAGAGATAGGGAGAGAGAGAAGAAAGAAAGAGACAGAAAGAGAGAAAGGGAGAGAGGGAGAGGGAGAAGGGGGAGAGAAAAAGAGAGAAAGAGAAAGGGAGAAAGAAAAAGAGGAAGAGAGGGAGAGAGAATGAGAGAAAGAAAGGGAGAGAGAGTGAGAGAAAGAAGAGGGAGAGAAGAAAGAGAGAGAGAGAAAGGGGGAGAGAGACAGAAAGAGAGAAAAGGAGAGAGAATGAGAGAAAAAGAGAGAGAGAAGAAAGAAAGAGACAAAGAGAAAGGGAGAGAGAGGGAGAGGGAGAAGGGGGAGAGAGAAAGAGAAAAAGAAAGGGAGAAAAAAAGAGGAAGAGAGGGAAGAGAGAATGAGAGAAAGAAAGGGAGAGAGAGTGAGAGAAAAAGAAAGGGAGAAAGAAAAAGGAAGAGAGGGAGAGAGAATGAGAGAAAGAAAGAGAGAGAGAGAGAAAGGGGGAGAGAGACAGACAGAGAGAAAGGGAGAAAGAAAAGGAGAGGGAGAGAATGAGAGAAAGAAAGGGAGAGAGAGAAAGAGGAAGAGAGGGAGAGGGAGAGAGAGAAAGAAAAAGAAAGAGAGAGAAAGAGAGAGAGAGAGAGAGAATGAGAGAGAGAGAGAGAGAGAGGGGGGGGGCTTCTGTGGAAACCTTGCTTCTCCTAACTAATGAGATCTTTGCAAGCCAGCCAGTTCTTCTGAAGCTCTTCATTTCCGTCACGTTCAGCCTGGGGTCTTCCCGGTTTGGCTGGCAGATTGCGGGGAACACTTTGGCTAACTCGTGTCAACCCTTCGAAAGAAATGCCCAACATTTGGGCCCTCTGTTTGTGGCCCTGGGTGGCGTCCGCTGGGGACGGTGGGGGGGATGTGCCCAGGTTTTTCCAGCCTGGTTTTGGGCTTGTAGTAGGTTCTCCTGGTGGAGAAAGGAAAGAAAAAGGAAGGAAAAAAAAGGAAAGGAAAGAAAAGGGAAGGAAAGGAAAGGAAAGGAAAAGGAAGGAAACGAAAGGAAAGAAAAAGGAAGGAAAGAAAAGAAAGGAAAGAAAAAGGAAGGGAAGGAAAGGAAAAAAAAGGAAAGGAAAGAAAAGGGAAGGAAAGGAAAGGAAAGGAAAAGAAAAGGAAGGAAACGAAAGGAAAGAAAAAGGAAGGAAAGAAAAGAAAGGAAAGGAAAAGGAAGGGAAGGAAAGGAAAGAAAAGGAAAGGAAAAGGAAGGAAACGAAAGGAAAGAAAAAGGAAGGAAAGAAAAAGGAAAGGAAAGGGAAGGGAAGGGAAGAAAAGGAAAAAAAAGGAAAGGAAAGAAAAGGGAAGGAAAGGAAAGGAAAGGAAAAGGAAGGAAAGGAAAGGAAATAAAAAGGAAGGAAAGGAAAGGAAAGAAAAAGGAAGGAAAGAAAAGAAAGGAAAGAAAAAGGAAGGGAAGGAAAGGAAAGGAAAAAAAAGGAAAGGAAAGAAAAGGGAAGGAAAGGAAAGGAAAGGAAAAGGAAGGAAAGGAAAGGAAAAAAAAAAGGAAAGGAAAGGAAAGAAAAAGGAAGGAAAGAAAAGAAAGGAAAGAAAAAGGAAGGAAAGAAAAAGGAAAGGAAAGGAAAGGAAAGGAAGGAAAGGAAAAAAAAGGAAAGGAAAGAAAAGGAAAGAAAAAGGAAGGAAGGGAAAGAAAAAGGAAGGAAAGGAAAGGAAAGGAAAAGGAAGGAAAGGAAACAGGCCCAGTGGCTTCAAATTCTGTCACCCCTTTCCTTTTTATGCACTCCATCAGATGCTTTCATTTTCTGATCTCTATTCCATGCATTAAAGTGACACAACGCGAAAGTCTGTTTTCAATTTTCCCAAAAGTTTTCTCCTGTGCAAAAAAAAATAAAAAATCTTTTTTTTTTTGCCCTAAGGAATTTTCAACATTTCCCTCCCCGTTGAAACCCCCCCTTAAGCAACCCCCTCCTCCAGATGCACAGAGTCAGACTGTGGAGCTCCTGCTCTTATCGGGCTGATCAGCTGGACGGAGGAACTGGGGAAGGATTCCTCCTTCCTTGCATTGTGCAGTCCGGCTGCTGCGGCTGCTGTGGGAGCTTCCTCATTTTGGTTAAATTCCAAGGGGGTGGGGGAGTAAGAACCTTTGCCTTTCTTCCTTCCTTCCTTCCTTCCTTCCTTCCTTCCTTCCTTCCTTCCTTCCTTCCTTCCTTTCTTTCTTTCTCTCTCTCTCTCTTCTCTGTCTTTCTGTGTGTGTCTCTGTTCTTAGTTTGTGCCTCTGTCTGTCTGTCTGTCTGTCTATCTCTGTCCCTCTTTCTTTCTTTCTTTCTTTCTTTCTTTCTTTCTTTCTTTCTTTCTTTCTTTCTTTCTTTCTTTCTTTCTTTCTTTCTTTCTTTCTTTTCTTTCTCTCTTTTTTTCTTTCTCTTTCTCTCTCTCCTCTTTCTTTCTCTCTGTGTGTGTCTCTGTCTCTTATTTTGTGCCTCTGTCTGTCTATCTATCTCTGTCCCTCTTTCTTTCTTTCTTTCTTTCTTTCTTTCTTTCTTTCTTTCTTTCTTTCTTTCTTTCTTTCTTTCTTTCTTTCTTCTTTCTTTTTTTCTCTCTCTCTCCTGTCTTTCTCTCTCTGTGTGTCTCTGTCTTATTTTGCGCCTCTGTCTGTCTATCTATCTATCTCTGTCCATCTCTCTCTCTCTCTCTCTCTCTCTCTCTCTCTCTCTCTCTCTCTCTCTCTCTCTCTCTCTCTCTCTCTCTCTCTCTCTCTCTCTCTCTCTCTCTCTCTCTCTCTCTCTCTCTCTCCTCTGTCTTTCTCTCTGTGTGTGTCTCTGTCTCTTAATTCTTACTCTTTTGCAAAGATTTCAGAAGGCTCCATCGTGAGACAGGGAAATGGGCCCTGTATTGCCAAGCATTTAACGCAAGCCGATGAAAAAAGTACGCTTGGGGAACACAAATTCTTTCCAGACACTTAAGAAAAAGAGGCATTTTATAGTTTTGCAGTGTTATGATACATCAGTCTGAGAAATGCAAACACAACATTGAAGAAGAATTTAGAGAGAGGCACATGCTACCCTTTCCTTGTTCTACACTTAAAATTCTTTGTTCACTTCTGGTCAGATCCTTCTGATCTAAAGGTCTCAAATCTGGAGGCTGTAGGCCACCTCTGGTCATTTTTAACGAAGTCATTATTTGTGTTGTCTGTAGCCATCATATAGACACACAGAATGACAGAATAACAGAATAACAGAGTTGGAAGGGACCTTGGAGGTCTTCTAGTCCAACCCCAGGCAGGAAACACTATACCATTTCAGACAAGTGGCAGTCAACCTCTTCTTAAAAACCTCCAGTGATGGAGCATCCACAGCTTCTGGAGGCAACTTCTGTTCCACTGGTTGATTGTTCTCACTGTCAGGAAGTTTCTCCTTAATTCCAGGTTGCTTCTCTCCTTGATTAGTTTCCATCCATTGTTTCTTGTCCTGCCCTCTGATGCTTTGGAGAATAGTTTGACTCCCTCTTCTTTGTAGCAACCTCTCAAATACTGGAAGACTGCTATCATGTCAACCCCCAATCCTTCTTTTCTCTAGACTGGCCATTCCCAAATCCTGCAACTGTTCTTCATAAGTTTTAGTCTCCAGACCTTTAATCATCTTTGTTGCTCTTCTCTGCCCTCTTTCTAGAGTCTCACCATCTTTTTTACATCCTGGTGACCAAAACCGGATGCCGTATTCCAAGTGTGGCCTTACCAAAGCAATATAAAGTGGTAATAAAACTTCAGGTGATCTTGATTCTACCCCTCTGTTAATGCAGCTGGGATGGAATCAAGATCATGCAAAGTGTTAACCCCACTTTACAAGGCCTTAGTAAGGCCACACTTGGAATCCTGCATCCAGTTTTGGTCACCACGATGTAAAAAAGATGCTGAGACTCTAGGAAGAGTGCAGAGAAGAGCAACTAGGATGATTAAAGGCCTGGAGACTTAAAACGTATGAAGAACAGTTGCAGGAATTGGGTATGTCTAGTTTAATGAAAAGAAGGACTGGGGGGACATGATAGCAGTTTTCAAATATCTCAGGGGCTGCCACAAAGATGAGAGAGGGGGGGGTCAACCTCTTCTCCAAAGCACCTGAAGGCAGACAAGAAGCAATGTTGAGAAAGGATGGGTTGAATGAAACCTCTTAGGAACAGCAATAGATTGGCAGTTGTGGCCTAACATCTCATCTCAACCCACCTGGTGGGTTTTTGAAACATCAGGTGGGGCCTGATTGATTGGTCCCTTCCAAGCAGCATTTTGCTTTCTGGGAACTTCTGCCACTCTCCTGCTCCTCGGGGGAGGCGATGCATGAGGTGGCCCTGGGTTGCTTGGGACCCTGGAAACAAGTCTTGGTCAATGAAGACGAAGAGGTTGGGTCTATCTCAAAGGAGGTAAAGATGAGGAGGAGAGAGGGCTGGTTTGGTTAAGACCAAGAGGGTCACCAGTTCCCTGCTCTAATTAATTCTTTCTTGTGTGTCATTATTTTTCTTTGTTTTTCTTTCCATCTTAGAAACTTTGAATGTTGTAAGTCTTTTTTTTCCTAAACTACTGCAGGAGTTGACGCGTTTGTTCCCACCCTTGGGCTCGGCCTGGTTGTTTGCTACAACTTTGAATGGTGTGTAGATGCTGTTTTTCTCTGTGTGCCTGTGGATGGCCAATTTGTCTGAATGCCAGGCTTCCAGGACTTCTCCAGTGTTTTTAAACCTGGCTTGGTCTAGGAAGCTCAGTTGAAACTATGGTTCAGTCCGGTTGGACTGAAATATTGTTAATGGGTAATTAAATGTCTGCAAGGAAACCACCCAGCTCAGAAAGCACTTCTTCTTCTTCTTCTTCTTCTTCTTCTTCTTCTTCTTCTTCTTCTTCTTCTTCTTCTTCTTCTTCTTCTTCTTCTTCTTCTTCTTCTTCTTCTTCTTCTTCTAGAAGAAGAAGAAGAAGAAGAAGAAGAAGAAGAAGAAGAAGAAGAAGAAGAAGAAGAAGAAGAAGAAGAAGAAGAAGAAGAAGAAGAAGAAGTCCTTCTCCTTCTCCTTCTCCTTCTCCTCCTCTCTCCCTCCCTCTCTCCCTCCCTCCCTCCCTCCCTCCTCCTCCAACTCCATTCCCTTCTAGCACTGATGATGTTACCTAGCTGGGTCATGAAACGTCTGCAGGGACACCACCCAACTCAGAGAGCACCAAGGACCCCACGGTTCAACCCCGAGCTACATTTTTTCTCTTCTCTTAGTATATCAGTGTGTAACACATCCATGGGAAAGATTAAAGATCCAGCCTACATGTTGGCGCTTTTTTGTATTTATCCAAACATATAAAAGACACGCTGTACAGTACAGTCTGTCTTGTTCACAATTACCTTCCCCAATATAACTTACGCATGGATGTGTAAATGCACGCAGTGGAAACCATATGTGAGATAGCGGAACCCTTTCATTCTTGTGAGAGCAGTTTTACAGTACCACGGAGAGACAACCTTTAAAAAAATTGGCAGCTCAGGGCATGAATAATTTCTCAGCCTCAGGGGCCAGTGGCGTTCCATTAAAAACTTTATTTAAAAAAACCAAGCATATCGCGCATAGAAAGAATCAGGGAAAGCCGTGTTTGTTGTGAATAAAAATAAAAGTTTTCCTGCATTAGGAAGAGCCCTGTAATCTTGCTTTGACGCCCATTAAAAAACAAAAAATGTGCAGGAAATGTTGCTAGAAACTGGAAAAGGAATGGTGGAAAAGAAACTGGGAAGTTGGGCTAGGGACAGAGTTGCTGAGATAAGGCGACTGGCTGTTTTTCCTCCTTCCGTTCTCCACCTTGCACAGTGCGATGTCTCTTCTTTTGCGCACAAAGACAGCTCCATTGATTAGTACCCAGAAGAGACATATTGTCCTAGCTAGATACAGACAACACTGCACA
>NW_015386413.1:3104434-3106650 GCF_001527695.2 Protobothrops mucrosquamatus
CCTCTCTCTCTCTCTCTCTCTCTCTCTCTGTGTGTGTGTTCATGTAGGGTTGTGTGAACAAGAACTAAAGGAAGCTACTTGTCCAGAGACCCCCATCTCTTTCTAAGCAAACTTTTAATAACAGAATAACAGAGTTGGAAAAGGGACCTTTGGCAGTCTTCTAGTCCAACCCCCTGTTCAAGCAGAAGACCTTATACCATTTCAGACAAACGGTTGTCCAATCTCATAAAAATCTCCAGGGATGGAGCACCCACAATGTCTGGTGGCAAGCTGGTTAATTGTCCTCACTGTTAGGAAGTTTCTCCTTAGTAGTAGTAGTAGTAGTAGTAGTAGTAGTAGTAGTAGTAGTAGTAGTAGTAGTAACAACAACAACAACAACAACAATAATAATAATAATAATAATAATAATAATAATAATAATAATAATAATAATAAAGTTGGAAGGGACCTTGGAGGTCATCTAGTCCAACCCCCTGCTCAGGCAGGAAACCCTATACCATTTCGGACAAACGGCTGTCCAGTCTCTTCTTAAAGACTTCCAGTGTTGGAGCATTCACCGCTTCTGGAGGCAGGTTGTTCCACTGGTTAATTGTTCTAACTGTCAGGAAGTTTCTCCTTAGTTCTAGGTTGCTTCTCTCCTTGATTATTTCCCATCCGTTGCTTCTTGTCCTGCCTTCAGGCACCTTGGAAAATAGCTTGACCCCCCTTTTCTTTGTGGCAGCCCCTCAAATACTGGAAGAGTGCTATCATGTCTCCCCTGGTCCTTCTCTCCACTAGACTAGCCATGCCCAGTTCTTGCAACCGTTCTTCATATGTTTTAGCCTCCAGCTCCCTAATCATCTTTGTTGCTCTCCTCTGCACTCTTTCTAGAGCCTCAACATCTTTTTTATCTTTTTAAAAATACATTCCAAATTCTGGTGGCCGCGCTTGTGCTTTCTTCTGCTTAGAAGGTCTAATTCCTTCTTTAGAAGGAGACTTGTTCAACAATTGATCGATTGGAATCAATGGATCTGTCCACTTGAACCCCTATGAACTCCATGCTTTCATCTTTTCTTATAGGCCTCACTTTGATTCCCCCTACCGCACTCTTTTGCCTGTAAATGTATGCACAAAGATGGACAGTCAGTTTAAAAGGGGGGGGGGGTTGTTGTGATGGGAAGACCTGTTGAGTGTGTTTCCCCCCCCCCCCCAGTGTGGAAAGAATGGCGGTGGAGGACAGGGTGTCCTTGCCTGCCCGAAGGCCAGTCCTGGCTCCAGACTGGCGTGGCTGAAGGAACGTCCTGGCGCTGGGAGGTCAGCCAAGGTGGAGGGAAACATCTGCTAAGATCATGCAGGAGGGAACTGTCTCCAGGAACTTTCCAGGTCGCATTATAAGGAGATCATCAAAGCCTTCATGGCTTCTCACCTGCCTGCCCTGCAGACCAGGGGAGGACAGAAGTAAAATAGCAGACACGGCTGCTAAAAGCAACGGCTATTTTGCTTGGTGTCTGCCGCTCAGCGGTGACCGAAGACCCGTATATTTTCAGGGACAGATGCAAGGATGGAAGCTGGAAGATGAAGCCTCAGGGAGATGCCAGCCTTGCAGGGGTTCTTCTCATGGCCCAGTTCAACACTTCCATCTTGGACAAGTGTTTGCAGGGAAAGGGAAGAAAAGTAGAGGCAAGTGGTTTTACCTCTAGGTCAGGGGTAGGCCACCTGGGCTCTTTTATGACTCGTGGACTTCAACTCCCAGAATTCCTGAGCCAGCCGTGCTGAGGGGAAAGGGAGAGGTTTCCAAGCTGAGCCATGCTGGCTCAGGAATTCTGGGAGTTGAAGTCCACGAGTCATGAAGGGGCCATAGTTCCCCCATGCTGGCTCAGGAATTCTGGGAGTTGAAGTCCACGAGTCATGAAGGGGCCATAGTTCCCTCATGCTGGCTCAGGAATTCTGGGAGTTGAAGTCCACGAGTCATGAAGGGGCCATAGTTCCCCCCATGCTGGCTCAGGAATTCTGGGAGTTGAAGTCCATGAGGGACTTCATGAGGGAGCCATCGTTCCCCCATGCTGGCTCAGGAATTCTGGGAGTTGAAGTCCACGAGTCATGAAGGGGCCATAGTTCCCCCCATGCTGGCTCAGGAATTCTGGGAGTTGAAGTCCATGAGGGACTTCATGAGGGAGCCATCGTTCCCCCATGCTGGCTCAGGAATTCTGGGAGTTGAAGTCCACGAGTCATGAAGG
>NW_015386413.1:3107208-3111153 GCF_001527695.2 Protobothrops mucrosquamatus
GAGTTGAAGTCCACGAGTCATGAAGGGGCCATAGTTCCCCCCATGCTGGCTCAGGAATTCTGGGAGTTGAAGTCCATGAGGGACTTCATGAGGGAGCCATCGTTCCCCCATGCTGGCTCAGGAATTCTGGGAGTTGAAGTCCACGAGTCATGAAGGGGCCATAGTTCCCCCCATGCTGGCTGAGGAATTCTGGGAGTTGAAGTCCACGAGGGACTTCATGAGGGGGCCATAGTTCCCCCATGCTGGCTCAGGAATTCTGGGAGTTGAAGTCCACGAGTCATGAAGAGGCCATAGTTCCCCCATGCTGGCTGAGGAATTCTGGGAGTTGAAGTCCACAAGTCATAAAAGAGCCAAGGTTGCCTACCCCTGCTCTAGGTGTTTTTCCTTCTCCCTTTCCTCTCCTTTTCCTTTTTCTCCTCCTTCTCCTCCTCCTCCTTCCCCTCTCCCTTCCTCCTCCTCCTCCTTTCCCTTCTCCTCCTTCTCCTCCTTTCCCTTCCCCCTTTCCCTTCCTCCTCCTCCTCCTCCTCAATTCCCAATGACTGGGCAGTTATATAAACGTGTTAATAGAGCAGGAGAATCAGGGACAATTTCCAATTTCACCAGCGCGTTTCAGAACTGCTCCACCTCCAGTTCGAATCCCAGAATACGCACACAGAATCTTTTAGAGATCAAAATCTGAAAGCTCCAACTGCTTTAAATCAGTAGCAGTCTGGATCGTGGGGCTTGAACTTGTCCTTCCCCTCTTAACCCAACATATACGCAAGGACTCACTGCTTTCCATTTGTCTTGGGCTGACCTCCACATACGTCTTCTTCCAGCTGGTCTCGCTTCCTGTGACAATCTTGTGTGCTTGCATTTTTTAAATGTCTTGGGCTTGAATGAAAGACATCTGGGGAAATGGGTCCTTTTTTTCCCTTTAATTCCTCTTCGGTTGACCTGATCTTACTCTCTCTCTCTCTCTCTCCAACGTCTTGATTACAGGTTGCAACAGTTCGTTTAGGGACCGTTTGAATTATGACCGTTTTTCACACTTACGACCATTGCAGCATCCCCAGGGTCACGTGATCAACATTCAGACGCCTGGTTTATTATAGTGAAATTTTTTTTATTAGTTTTAATTATATGATATTATTATTTTTAGTATTTTATTGTTTAATAATTAGGATACTAATATGTCTTAATTATTATTATTATATTTATGTTAAAGCGCATTATGGACTTGGTTATTTATATAGTTGGTTAATGTTAGTTAGATTATGATTATTATATTTGTAACCCTGTATTCAGCTCTTGGAAGTGGGGGAGGGAGAGGGGGGGTTTAGGGTGGGTTGGTTTTGGGGTTTATATTGTAACTTTTATAAAACTTTTCAATAAAAAAAAAACCACAAAAAAACATTCAGACGCCTGGCCACTGACTCGTATTTATGACGGTCCCGGGGGTCACGTGATCCCCTTTTACGACCTTCTGACAAGCAAAGTCAATGGGGGAGAGCCAGACTCAGTTAACAACCATGTGACAACTGAACAACTGCAGCGGATTCACTTAACAACTGTGGCAAGAAAGGTCGTAAAATGGGACAAAAGTCACTTAACAAATGTCTCGCTTAGCCACAGAAATTTTGGGCTCCCTTGCAGTCGTAAGTGAAGGACTCTGTTGAAGGAAAAGTCGTCATTGTGGTTCAGTCCAAGCCGGGAATAAACAAAATGGAGACTGCTTTAGAAAGAAGGTTGCAGTTTATTGAAGAGCAGAGCCACACAGGAAGATGGCTCTGGAAGAAAAGAGAGTGAGCACATGTAGGGAGTGGGTTTTTATACCCTCTGGAGCCTTTCGTTTGGAGTGGTTCCTGTGGCATGAACTTTGACCTGAGTCTGAGTGTGCCTTTCTGGTATTCTGATGGTGGCGGGTTAATCCTATTATGTCCGAAAGGTCATATCCTGCTTCCCTGGGGCTGTGGCTGATGACTGTTGAATTTTTTGGTATGAGGGATTGTTGATTCCAGGGATCTTTCTTCCTAATCCCGGTTTCCTGACTCCAGTCTTTCTGACAAGATTATCACATCTGCATTTCTGCAGACTTGGTTTCTGTTTGGGACAGAAAGACTTGGGTGTGTGTGTGTGTTGGTTTCTGCCTTTAAAATCCTTTAGAGAAATATATCCTGCCTTTTAAATATTTCCAAGAATATTTCTTTCTCTGGGGGGGGAGGGGGTGACTTCCCACAACTCCCTGTACATGTTTAATAAGGATAAATAACAATTTCCCAGGAACAGGGAGTTAATTGCTGGCTGAGATGGCTGGCTGTTTCACGGCTGATGTCATGATCCCAGAATGTCATGTCTGAATCCTTTCTACACTTTCTGTCTGGATTAAATGTCAGCAACAAGAGAAAGAGGAATGTCATCTCGAATATCAAAGAGACCAAAAGTCACCAGCGATTCATAGCTTCTGTGCCTGTTCAGAAAACAGCTTCTGTGCCTGTTCAGTTGGATTTTTCTTTCTGCTAGATTTTATAGAATACCTGCAATCACAATTTATAGAATACCTACAATCACAATCACAATGTGATTTCATATCACAGCTTGGTGCAGCCGTTGTAAAAACTCAACCCTTCCTTCGGCGTCCCTGGGTGAAAACCAATTATTATGCTCTTTAGAAATATGGATGAGGCATGTGGTCCTCGCCTTAATGACCAAAGTTGGAACCGGGTTTCCATAGCTAAGGGAGGCAGTTGTTAAGGGAATCACACCTGATTTCACAAGCTTTTTTTTTTTTTGCCGTGGTTGTTAAATGAATCACATGGTTGTTAAGCAAATCCAGCTTCTCCCAACAAATTCGCTGGTTGGAAGCCAGCTGGAAGATGGAGTTCATGTGATCCCAGGGATGCTGCAACCGTTATAACAGGGGTCTTCAAACTTGGCCCTTTTATAACTTGTGGACTTCAACTCCCAGAATTCCTCAACCAACCATGCTGGCTGAGGAATTCTGGGAGTTGAAGTCCACAAGTCATAAAAGGGTCCTAGTTCCCTCACGCTGGCTGAGGAATTCTGGGAGTTGAAGTCCACAAATCATAACAGGGTCCTAGTTCCCTCACGCTGGCTGGGGAATTCTGGGAGTTGAAGTCCACAAGTCATAAAAGGGTCCTAGTTCCCTCATGCTGGCTGGGGAATTCTGGGAGTTGAAGTCCACAAGTCACAAAGGGCCAAGTTTGAAGACTCCTGCATTATAAATAGGTGCCACTTGTAAAGTGTCCAAATTTTGATTTAGGATGGCAAGTGAATAAACATACCCTTGAAGAGTCTACACCAACTCTCCATTTAACAGAATAACAGGAAGGGATCTTGGAGGTCTTCTAGTCCAGCCCTCTGCTCAAGCAGGAGACCCTATGTCATTCCAGACAAGTGGCTGTCCAGTCTCTTGAAAATCTCCAGTGTTGAAGCACCCACAACTTTTGGAGACAAGCCGTTCCACTGATTAATTGTTCTCATTGTCAGGAAATTTCTCCTTAGTTCCAGGCTGCTTCTCTCCTTGATTAGTTTCCATCCATTGCTTCTTGTCCTGCTTTCAGGGGCTTTGGAGAATAAGTTGACCCCCCTCTTCTTTGTGGCAGCCCCCCAAATATTGGAAGATGCTAACATGTCACTCCTAGTCCCGCTCTTCACTAGACTAGATATACCTAGTTCCTGGAATCCTTCATCTGATGGTTTACCGGATTTCCAAGCATCTTGAAAAAAAAATAAAATACTTGAATCTGTTGCATCCATTTGGTTCCTGACTTAAGTTTCGTTTCTCCTGAAAAGCTTACCTGCCTGCCTTAGGTTTCGTTCCCTGTCTTAAGTTTCATTTCTCCTGAAAAGCCTGCCTTAGGTTTCGTTTCCTGACTTAAGTTTCATTTCTCCTGTTAAGCCTACCTTGAATTAGTACCTCCTTGACTTAAGTTTCCTGTTCTT
>NW_015386413.1:3115409-3124383 GCF_001527695.2 Protobothrops mucrosquamatus
GTACGAATAAAAGGGAGGCACGGAGAGGCTTGAGGGTCTTTGCCTGCCATCTCACCTGAAGAAGCATGTTGCCCGTGTGTTTCCTGATCTAAAGCGAGGCCCGTTGGTTTAGGCCAACGTACATCACCAGTCCATTCCTCTGGAGAGGAATAAGTTCATCCTGCAGGCGCAGGATCCCGGGATTTTGCGATCCCACATGAATCTTCTCCACTGTGAATTGAAATACTTTCCCCTAGTCCTTTTGTGCTATAAATCCTTGGAAAAATGTATGTGGAAAGCTGTTTGTCTATTTTTCCAGAGTCCAGGTCAAAGAATCATGAATTGTCATTATAGCAAGTCAGACTCTAGTTTAGAAAACATTTCTGAAAAATAAAAGCAATTCAGCGGCGGATTGTTTAGCTTGAGAGGTGACCAGATCCTCCCCCCCCCATGTGTTCAAGGATAACTTTAATTTGAATTCTTGCCTTGAGCAGAATGTTTAGTCTTGATGGACTAGATGAGTCCTCTGAATTATGATTCTAGCAGCTTATTTCTTGTTTATAGGAGGTTTCCCCCCCCATCTTGTCTGATAATTTCAGTGACACTAACTCTTCAGCACTGCATGGCCTACTGACCTACTGACAGTTTTGGTCACCACGATGTAAAAAAGGTGTTGAGACTCTGGAAAGAGTGCAGAGAAGAGCAATAAAGATGATCAGGGGACTGGAGGCTAAAGCATATAAGGAACGGTTGCTGGAATTGGGTATGTCTAGTTTAACGAAGAGAAGGACGAGGGGGGACATGATAGCAGTCTTCCAGTATCTCAGGGGCTGCCCCAAAGAAGAGGGAGTCAAGCTATTCTCCAAAGCGCCTGAAGGCAGGACAAGAAGCAACGGATGGAAACAGATCAAGGAGAGAAGCAACCTGGAACTAAGGAGAAATTTCCTGACAGTGAGGACAATTAACCAGTGGAACTACCTGCCTCCAGAAGCGGTGAATGCTCCAACACTGGAAGTTTTGAAGAAGAGACTGGACAGCCATTTGTCCGAAATGGTGTAGGGTTTCCTGCCTGAGCAGGGGGTTGGACTCGATGACCTCCAAGGTCCCTTCCAACTTTATTATTATTATTATTATTATTATTATTATTATTATTATTATTATTATTATTATTATTATTATTATTATTACTATTACTATTACTATTACTATTACTATTACTATTACTATTATTATTATTATACATAAAGAACCTAGGATTTTCTTGGCGTCCCCTCTTTATTTAGAGAGACAGTTTGCGTTGGCAACCAGGAGTCAGTGAGTTCTAGTCCTTCTATAATTCTACAATTAAGATGCTATAATTCTATGATTCTTAGACACAAAGCTAGCTGGATTACTTTGGACCAGCCCCTCAGCCCTAGCATTTTGTGAGCATGCATGGTGTTGAAACGCCATCTCAAAATATTGAATAGGGTATAAAAAAAAAGGGGGGGGGAAGAATTTAGTCCACAGCTGTCCACCAGCCTCAGAATGTAAGTTGAGCAATTTATTCTTCTTTGTAGATCATAAGGTTAGTTCATGCATCCAGTCAGATGTTGCCCATAGGTCTGGATACTAGAAAAGCAAATTTTAAGATACAAATAGACCTCAGTTTTGTGCATCCTTGACCATATGCTCTAGGGATTCACCACATTCTTAATAAAAAGTATTTAGAATAGCGTTGGAAGGGACCTTAGAGGTCTTCTAGTCCAACCCCCTGCTCAAGGCAGGAGACCTTATAGAATTTCAGACAAGGGGGAGTCCAATCTTTTCTTGAAAACCTCCAGTGATGGGGCATCTACAACTTCTGGTGGCAAGCTGTCCCACTGGTTAATTGTTCTCCCTGTCAGGAAGTTTCTCCTTAGTTCTAGGTTGCTTCTCTCCTTGATCAGTTTCCACCCGCTGCTTCTTGTCCTGCCCTCAGGTGCTTTGGAGAATAGCTTGACTCCCTCTTCTTTGGGCCAGCCCCTGAGATACTGGAAGGCTGCTATCCTGTCATCCCCCCCTAGTCCTTCTTTTCATAAACTGGACATACCCAATTTACTTGAGGTTTAAGGACTTGGTTTATTTCTTGTGCTCTGCAAGATCATCTAGCAGAGTTCTCTCTCTCTCTCTCTCTCTCTTGTTTTTTAGAAAGAGGCTCAGAGAAGAAGTCGCAGCATCTATTAATTGGACAACTCTGCTGGCCTGGCCTGGAGTAGGCTGTTGCAAATAGGATAACAGACTAACGGAGTTGGAAGGGACCTTGGAGGTCTTCTAGTCCAACCCCCTGCTCCAGCAGGAAACTCATCTACCATTTCAGACCAATGGCGGTCCAATCCGTTCTTAAAAACCACCAGCGTTGGAGCATCACAACTTCTGAACGTAAGCTGTTTCAGTGATTAATTGTCCTGGCTGTTAGGAAGTTTCTCCTTAGTTCTTGACAATCTTCAAATCTTTCCAGAAACCCTTGAGGGACCTGTCCAGGCAGTCGCTAACAATGGCTCAAAGGGAGAAAATTTTATTTCTTTGTACATGTTTTGACTATTATCCTACCCTCTGCTTGTATCCCAAAGTCTTAGGATCAGCATTCAGACATGCATTCGAGGCCCATGCACGCTGTGAAAAATAGCCTAGTGGCCCCACCAATCTTTCCTCTGTATTCCTGCTTGTGGGAGATGATTTTGTGCCTCAGTGGTCAAGAATAAGGCGACTCTTGTCCTGCTTAGCCATCTGTCAAGCAAGCAGGAATGGGCATAATTAAGCTGATGAGAGAGAGAGAGAGGGGGGGAGGGAGAAAGAGAGAGAGAGAGAGAGAGAGAGAGAGAGAGAGAGAGAGAGAGGGAGAGAGAAAGAGAGAGAGAGAGAGAGAGAGAAAGAGAAAGAGAAAGAGAAAGAAAGAGAGAAGAGAGAAAGAGTGAGAAAGAAAGAGAGAGAATAAGAGCAAGAAAGAGAAAGAGAGAGAGAGAAAGAAAGATAGATAGAGAGAAAGAGAGGAGAGAAAGAGTGAGAAACAGAGAGAAAGAGAGTAAGAGAGAAAGAGAGAGAAAAGAGAGAGAAAGAGAGAGAAAAGAGAGAGTGAGAAGGGCACTGGTTAATTGTTCTAACTGTCAGGAAGTTTCTCCTTAATTCCAGGTTGCTTCTCTCCTTGGTGAGTTTCCATCCGTTGCTTCTTAGAACATAGAATAACACAGTTGGAAGGGACCTTGGAGGTCATCTAGTCCAACCCCCTGCTCAGGCAGGAGACCTTATATACCATTTCAGACAAATGGCTGTCCCGTCTCTTCTTGTCTTGCCTTCTGGTGCTTTGGAAAATAAGTTGACCCCCCCCCCTTTTCTTTGTGGCAGCCCCTCCAATAGTAGAAGACTGCTATCACGTCCCCCCTCGTCCTTCTTTTCTCTAGACTGGCCATTCCCAAATCCTGCACAAAAGTTTCACAAAGTGTTATCACGGCTGACACATTCTTAGTGATTTATTTCTAGCGGGGTTTTTTTTTTTAAAAAAAGAGGCCAAGCAACCTACCTCTGGCTGTTACACCAATCGTTTTGTCTCGCTGGTGCAATTACGCTTAAATTGTGCAGGGATGGGAAGCCATTTTATTCCTCTCCCAAGTTCCACAACATTCGGAGCCTTTGAGCAAAGCAATCCATCAGCTCTGGAAGGCAACAGCAGAGCATCCAAGGGGACGTTGTGGACAGAGGTGTCTTTGTTTTTTATTTCCTAGGCACCACGGCATGATTTAGTGAAATTGGGGTTTGTGGGTGGGTGTGGGTGTTCACATGTGTGTAAAGCTTGTTTTAAGAGCTCTGGTTACTTTAAGAAAAAGAGGACTGACTTGTTCCTTGATGGGTCTTGATTGAAAAGCTCTAGGCCAAGTTATAGTTTCCATTAAACTCAATTCCTTTCGTCGTCGATAAATTTTTTTCACCGTTAATAAGTGCCATTTTTAAAATAAAGTTGTAGTCCAGTTAATTTTCTCTTAGAACACAGAGAGTTCTTCTAGTCCAACCCAAAGATCAACAAAGATGATCAGGGGACTGGAGGATAAAACATATAAGGAAAGGCTGCTGGAATTGGGTATGTCTAGTTTAACGAAGAGAAGGACGAGGGGGGACAGGATAGCAGTCTTCCAGTGTCTCAGGGGCTGCCCCAAAGAAGAGGGAGTCAAGCTGTTCTCCAAAGCATCTGAAGACAGGACAAGAAGCAACGGATGGAAACATCTCTCCTTCTTCAAGGAGAGAAGCAACCTAGAACTAAGGAGGAATTTCCTGACAGTTAGAACAATTAACCAGTGGAACAACCTGCCTCCAGAAGTGGTGAATTCTCCAACACTGGAAGTTTTTAAGAAGAGACTGGACAGCCATTTGTCCGAAATGGTATAGGGTTTCCTGCCTGAGCAGGGGGTTGGACTGGATGACCTCCAAGGTCCCTTTCAACTTTATTATTATTATTATTATTATTATTATTATTATTATTATTATTATTATTATTATTATTATTATTATTATTATTATACCCGCTGCTCAAACAGGAGACCCTATGTTATTCTGGACTCACTTAAGGACTGCCTCGCTTAGCAACAGAAATTTTGGGCTCAGCTATGGCTGTAAGTCAAGGACTACTTGTACATCTTAAGTCACAGGGAAGACTATTCAGGGGTATTCCTACATGTAGTGTTGATTAATAGATTGAATCTGAAAAGACTGTTGCTCTTTTCTTTCCAGTAGAAAATTAGCCTTAATTCTACTCTCAGCCATGAGTTGACTAAACAGCAGGATCACCACTGGCTAATTAGGTCTAATTAAATGTGCTAAACTCAACACGAACCTATTTTGAGGGTTGGCTTGAGGGAAAGCTCTAATTATGGATTTCAGAGGTGCTGGGCGGGATGGTTCCAGCACTGTGGACAGTTAAGGAGTTTCTGCTGGAGAGGAAGGATACAAAGATTGTAAAATCTTTCCTTATTAGGATGGATATGAGTCAGTCTCCGGAGGTCATTTATTTACTGCAAAACCTTTATTTCATTTAGGGAGTCCCCTGGTAGGAAATTAGACATTGGGGAGGTGGGCAGAATATAAATTTAATTAATAAGTAAATAAAGAAAAACTCCAAAAAAATATATTAAGAGCTTGGAATAGAATAGAACAGAAATATAGGACAGACTAGACTAGACTAGACTAGACTAGAATAGAATAGAACAGAATAGAATAGATTAGAAATACAGAATAGAATAGAATAGAATAGAATAGAATAGAATTAAGGAATAGAATAGAATAAAGAATAGAATAGAATAGAATAGAATAGAATAGAATAGAATAGAATAAGAGTAATGATAAGAATAGAATAGAATAGAATAGAAGTAGTAATGATAAGAATAGAATAGAATAGAGTAGAGTAGAGTAGAATAGAATAGAATAGAGTAATGATAAGAATAGAATAGAATAGAATAGTAGAGTAATGATAAGAATAGAATAGAATAGAATAGTAGAGTAATGATAAGAATAGAATAGAATAGAATAGAATAGAATAGAATAGAAGTAATGATAAGAATAGAACAGAATAGAACAGAATATAGAATAGAATAGAATAGAAATACAGAATAGAATAGAATAGAAGTAATGATAAGAATAGAATAGAATAGAACAGAATATAGAATAGAATAGAAATACAGAATAGAATAGAATAGAATAGAATAGAAATACAGAATAGAATAGAATAGAATAGAATAGAATAGAATAGAAATTCTTTATTGGCCAAGTATGATGGGACACGCAAGGAATTTCTCTCCGTTGCAGAAGCTCTCAGTGTACATACAAACAACAAAGTAATAATAATCATAATATCATCACCATAACAATCACCATAATAACGATATCCGTAAGAGAAGGTACTTGAGCAAATGAGAAGGATAACGGTACTACAGCCGTACTACACGGGTAAATAGACATAAATAAGACAGTGCTGTGGGAATTAGGTGTTCAGCGGACCGATGGTACAAGGAAAACAACTGTCCCTGTGTGAATTGTCTCTTTTGGAAAAGGCAATTCCATGTTCTCGACTGATCAAAAGAGCCGGCTTAAACCAGCCTCTGTCGATAAGTATAAAGTCGGAACCTTGACCTTGATATTGAATATTCTTGCTTTGACATATAAAATAAAAGATACATCTTCGCTGCCCTTATCGGGCTGAATTGTATTTTTCTGTAGGGTTCTGCTGCCCCCTTCTGGCCATCCCAGCTTGGTTCAGCCGTGCCATCTCTACCCGATTTAAGTCTTCGTGTGTGCCATCAAAAGCTACTATGGTACACAGAGTCCTCGTCTTATGACCGCAGCTCAGCCCGACGTTTCTGTTGCCAAACCAGCTTATGTGAGTTTTGCCCCGTTTTATGACCGTTCTTGCCACAGTTGTTAAGCGAATCACACTGCCGTTGTTAAGTGAATCACACAATTAAGTGAATCGGGCTCGCCCCGTTGACTTTGCCTGTCGGAAGGTCGCAAAAGGGCATCACGTGACCTCTGGGACACTGCAACAGTCATGAGTACAAGTCAGTTGCCGAGCCTCTGAATTTTGACCACGTGACCCTGGGGACGCTGCGACGGTCGTAAGTGTGAAAAGCAGTCATATCTCGCTTTTTTCAGTGCCCTTGTAACTTCCAACAGTCGCTAAACAAAGTGTTGTAAGTCGAGGAGCACATGTACTCTAGAGTCAAACTTGTCCCCACCACAAAGACGTTGTATTTAAGAGCTTGCATGTCACGCTGCTCACCAGGGGGCGCTCTTGGGCTTGATATCTGCTGCTGTAATTCTTATTTCAAGGTTAAGCACAGCATAAAGTTGTTTGAATCAGGCGCCGAGCTACTTCCAGGCAAGCCAAGATTGCAATCTGCTCATCACTGCCTTTCTTATTTCTCATGCTGGCTTGCAATTTTTGTCAACGTGAATTGCGCTCTCTTTCGCCTGTTGCCTCTGCGATCCCAAAGCTTGTGTTTATTATCATTCTTCTTCGCTGTTATTTTAATAATAATAATAATAATAATAATAATAATAATAATAATAATAATAATAGGCGCTTTGGGTGCAATCCCAAAACAGCTGGAGCACCACTTGAATACCATTGGCATTGACAAATTTGCTATTAGTCAATTGCAAAAGGCGGCCTTACTAGGAACTGCTTCCATCCTGCGACGAGATCTGTAATACCATCAAACATCCACATCTGCCTATCCCAGGTCCTTGGGAAGGATTCGATAGGTAGACAAAAATGCCAAATCCAGTCTGAACATCTGGCTGACTGTGCGAATAATAATAATAATAATAATAATAATAATAATAATAATAATAATAATAATAGGCGCTTTGGGTGCAATCCCAAAACAGCTGGAGCACCACTTGAATACCATTGGCATTGACAAATTTGCTATTAGTCAATTGCAAAAGGCAGCCTTACTAGGAACTGCTTCCATCCTGCGACGAGATCTGTAATACCATCAAACATCCACATCTGCCTATCCCAGGTCCTTGGGAAGGATTCGATAGGTAGACAAAAATGCCAAATCCAGTCTGAACATCTGGCTGACTGTGCGAATAATAATAATAATAATAATAATAATAATAATAATAATAATAATAATAATAATAATAATAATAATATAATCACCATATCTATCACCTAGAATTCTTGGACACCCACATCCTGGAAACCCCTGAATGGATTCTTTTCAGAGAAAAAAATGTAATGTTTAAAGAAAAGAGCTAAATAATAATAATAATAATAATAATATCTGTAATACCACATCTTCCTGTCCCAGGTCCTTGGGAAGGACTTGATAGGTAGACAAAATGCCAAATCCATTCTGAACATCTGGCTGACTGTGCAATGATCCCTAATAATAACAACAACAACAACAACAATAATAATAAGAAAAAAAAATTGGAAGGGACCTTGGAGGTCATCAAGTCCAACCCCCTGCTCAGGCAGGTAACCCTACACCATTTCAGACAGATGGCTGTCCAGTCTCTTCTTAAAAACTTCCAGTGTTGGAGCATTCACAGCTTCTGGAGGCAGGTTGTTCCACTGGTTAATTGTTCTCACTGTCAGGAAGTTTCTCCTTAGTTCTAGGTTGCTTCTCTCCTTGATCAGTTTCCACCCGTTGCTTCTTGTCCGGCCTTCAGGCGCTTTGGAGAATAGCTTGACTCCCTCTTCTTTAGGGCAGCCCCTGAGATACTGGAAGGCTGCTATCCTGTCCCCCCTCGTCCTTCTCTTCATTAAACTAGACATACCCAATTCCAGCAACCGTTCCTTATATGTTTTAACCTCCAGTCCCCTGATCATCTTTGTTGCTCTTCTCTGCACTCTTTCTAGAGTTTGGCGACAAGCAATTCTGCAGTGAGCGAATTAACGATTAGACCGTTTTATATAAGAACAGATATTCCTCCAGGCACCACTTAGTTACAAAGTGCTCGATCTGCATTCTTAGTTATTTTTCATAGCTGTGCACCACAGTTTCAGTTCCCGATGAAATTAAATCGTACGTGAGCCAGGCGCATACAGTTGTTGAACAGCTGGATCGGGATGTAGCCCGCTACTGCACATCTTTCTCTTGAATGGCTCAGCTTCCCGAACGGAAAACCCTGGAATATTTTTCTAAGCTGGCCTTCCTCTCACCGGGAGCTTTGCGGCTGAGCCAGCTAATCACAGCTGAGACAGAGACGTATGGCGTTCAGAAGTTAAATGTGAAACTAATGGATAAGAGGTCCTTGAACTGCTAGCGGCACATTTGGAATCAATTTCCTTAAAACCTCAGCGTGCAACAGATGGAAGCTCCTCCAGCAGTTTGGTTGCGCCGTTCCAGGACAAACACCTGTCGAAGGCTTCTGGGGATCTAGAGGTGAGGGGTCACCTTGTCGGGGAAATTAATCTGAATCAACTTCCAGGAAGGAAGGGAGGGAGGGAGGGTGAGAGGGAGGGAGGGAGGGAGGG
>NW_015386413.1:3124817-3156405 GCF_001527695.2 Protobothrops mucrosquamatus
GGAGGGATGGAGGGAGGGAGGGAGGAATGAAGGAAGGAAGGAAGGAAGGGAGGAAGGAAGGTAGGAAGGAAAGAAGGAAGGAAGGATGGAAGGAAGAGAGGGAGGGGGGAGGGAGGGAAGGGAGGAATGAAGGAAGAAGATGGAAAGAAGGAAGGGAGGGAGGAAGGGAGGAAGGAAGGAAGGAAGGAAGGAAGGAAGGAAGGAAGGAAGGGAGGGAGGGAGGGAGGAAGGAAGGAAGGATGGAAAGAAGGAAGGGAGGGAGGAAGGGAGGGAGGAAGGAATGAAGGAAGGAAGGAAGGAAGGAAGGAAGGGAGAGAGGGAGGGAGGAAGGAAGGAAGGAGATGAGAGGAAGGAAGGAAGGCCTTCAACCTCATATTCATCATTAAAAAGCACTCAAAATATGCTATAGAGATGGACATTTCATTTCTTGAAATGAGTAAGAGCTTGAAAATATCAAACCCAGAGCAAATATATTGGTTGTTATCTTTTTCAGCAAATGTGCTACATGGAAGAATTTAAAACCATAAAGAACTTACGCTTTGTTGTTGTTCAGTGGCTAAGTCTTGTCCACAACCCCATGGGCCACATCATGCCAGGCCCCCTTTGTCCTCCAGGGTCTCCTGGAGTTTGCCCAATTTCACGTTCATCGTGTTGATGACACCATCTAACCATCTCCTCCTCCGCCGTCCCCTTCTCCTTCGGCCTTCCATCTTTCCCAACATCGGGGTCTTCTCCGGGGAGTCCTCTATTCTCCTCTGGGGTCCAAAGTGTTTGAGCTCCCCCTTCGGTCTCTGTCCTTCCAAAGGAGGGTCAGGCTTGGTTTCCTTCAAGGTTGACCAATCGGACCTCCTTGCAGTCCAGGAGACTCTCCAGAGCCTTCTCCAGCACCGCAATTCGAAAGTATCCATTCCTCGGCGCTCAGCCTTCCTTGTGGTCCAACAGCCACACACCTACTATTGGGAAAACCATAGATTTCACTATGGCCTCTGCTTTTTCATATGCTGGCTAGGTTTGCCATAGCTTTCCTCCCAAAACTTAATTTATTGCACAAAACATAGTAAGGAAGACCCACTGTTTTGTTTGACCTTGAACGCAAGGTATAAGCTCATACTTTTTGCTAGCAACTGCATTCATTCTGTAAAGCAGGGGTCTTCAAACTTGGCCCTTTGATGACTTGTGGACTTCAACTCCCAGAATCCCTCAGCCAGGCACGCGTGCCTGGCTGAGGGATTCTGGGAGTTGAAGTCCACAAGTCATCAAAGGGCCAAGTTTGAAGACCCCTGCTATAGAGTCTGCTCCAGACTGACTTTGAACTGCAGATCTCACGAGTTGAAGACACATGGACAAAGTATCTGAAGTTTTATCTTCTTACCCTGCTTGTTACAACTTCTTGAAAATTTCTGGAGAACAGAAAAGCTGTCCTACTCTTTGGTGTAATTTTGAAATAAACCTTCAGCTGGTCGAATCAATGCATTTTGAGATTCCTCCTCACCCCTCAGATGAATCAGCATGGTTATGATTGGTTGGGGTTTTTTTCATGCCCAAGTTTTTTTATTAATTTTCCAATATTACATTTACATATTTGAAAAGTAGCGTGGCGGTTGAGCATCATAATTTCATTACATTTGAATATCATCAGTACAAATGTCAAAGTATTACAACAAACTAATTCCCTCTCTTTCCCCCAAGACATCTACTGTCATGTTCAAACCAATACAGTTCTTATTCTATTAATCAAACAAAAAATACCTTTCTAATATTCATCAATAATCTTCAGTCTAAACATATCTTAATTAATTTAACATTCCACCTTTTAGACAATAACCTAATAAGTTTTTCTTAACTTTAATTTCGCATTGATATTTAAGTTTAACGTTTCATCTTTATCATTTCCGGATTTTAAATGATCCCAATTTCTCAGTCTCCTATCTCATATTTAGGGCTAATATTTTTTTTTCCTTTTCCTTTTTCTACTTCCTTCCTTTCCAGAAAAAGAGCAAAAATAAAATAAAATAAACCATCAGCATTTATACCACAAGCCAATATACGAATTTAATTATTAGTATTTATACTTCTAAGTTTTATTTACTCTGTGTCTCAACTCATGACAGTATCTTAAATTCAAGTCTTAGTTATCTATAAACATTCAAACTTTTAGCAAATCAGTAACCTGGTGATTAATTTTCCCTTAATGTTTTAATTTAACATTTAATATTTATCTTTTTTCCAAATTTTAATTAAGCACAATTCCTTTATCACAATTCCTCATATAATCTAATATTTAAAATACAGACCTTATATGTAAATTCTATCATATATCTTAACAAACTAATAAGACAATTGTCAATGCTGCAAATACTGTATATTCTTGCTTTGACAATATCGTCTTGACAGACCATAAAAATATCAATTTAGTCCGTTGTCACTTTCCCCTCCTCTTATTCCTTTCGGACCCTTTTTCTTTGGCCTTCATTTAGTGTAGAAGGTTCAATTAACCTTCTACACTTGGTACTGGGGTTTTATCCCCTCCCTTTTTACGGTGGAATGTAGGTGCAACGGAAAAGAATCTCAGATCTAAGCATGATGTCATATGTCTGATTAACGAAACACTTAAAAGGACTTTTAGGATTAAAAATATGCCTGACAACAATATAATATTCTTATTTCGATATTTATATTTCTAGATTTTATAAAACCATTATGATTGGTTTTTAAAGATCAGAATTGCTTCTTTACAAAACTTGGAAGTCTACAGAGACTCTCCGTCATCCAAGGTCCTGGTTGTCCCAAAGGTGCTTTTTTCAGGAGGCAACTGGACTTTCTTGTTTTTTTTCTTTGAAGACGTTTCGCTTCTCATCCCAGAAGCTTCTTCAGCTTTGCAAAAGTTGAAACTTAACAGGGTTAAGGATCTTCCAAAGTGGGTCTCAAACTTAAAACTGTAAGAAAAGAGGAAAGGCAATAAAACCAGAGATGATCCTTCGTGATCTCTTCCATATGTTGGTCGTCCTTATATCTCACTTGGATTTTGAATCTTTTTTTTTTTTAAGTTCTATCGTTACTGATGATGTTGAACCAACAAATGTCTTGTCTTGGCAATGCTAGGTTTCAAATTCTTCCTTGACTATAAAATCATTTGGACACTCCTAGTACAATCACTACAGCTATGCTGTAGCAGCACTGAAAGAAGGACTAAGTGGGATGAGAGGAACCCCATCTGGTGCTTTGGTCTTCTTGAATGAGGTCATGTTTGAGCTGATTTAGATGAAGGCTGAAGGATAAGAAAGGCTGAGCGCCAAAGAATGGAGGCCTTTGAACTCTGGTGCTGGAGAAGACTCCTGCGAGTCCCCTGGACTGCAAGGCGATCCAACCGGTCAGTCCTGGAGGAGATCAACCCCGACTGCTCTTTAGAAGGCCAGATCCTGAAGTGGAAACTCAAGTACTTTTGGCCACCTGATGAGAAGGAAGGACTCCCTGGAGAAGAGCCTGATGCTGGGAAAGACGGAGGGCAAGAGAAGAAGGGGACGACAGAGAAGGAGGTGGCTGGAGGGAGTCCCTGAAGCAGCAGGCGGGAGCTTCAATGGACTCCAGAAGATGGTAGAGGACAGGAAGGCCTGGAGGAACATTGTCCATGGGGTCGCGATGGACTTCGCAACTAACAACAACAACAACAACAGATGATTGCTGTAAAAGATCACCGAATAGGGAATAACAGAATTGGAAGGGACCTTGGAGGTCATCTAGTCCAACCTCCTGCTCAAGTAGGAGACCCTATACCATTCCAGACCAGTGGCTGTCCAGTCTTTTCTTAAAAACCTCCAGTGATGGAGCACCCACAACTTCTGGAGGCAACTTCTGTTCCACTGATTGATTGTTCTAACAGTCAGGAAATTCCGTGAATTTTCAACGAAACCTCACGAAAGAACCTCCAACGAACTTCATATGAAATGAAATGGAAGCTGTACTTCCAGAAGGAAGAAAAAGTTCTAGGAAACGCATCAAAACCGTACAAAGATCTTGTAATGCCTCAAGAATGCTGTTTGCCCTAAAGATTAAAGGTATAAAAGGCAAAAGAGCTTTTTAAAAAAATCTGCAGCCGCCAGAGGGCAACCTTATAGGTCTACTACGCTATATTCATTTCAGAACTGATCTTCAGAAGAATGTCAGAGATGACCTTTGGGTTCCCCCCAAAATTCACATATTATAGTCTGGTGTGTGTTTGTTAAACTGTAACCAGTCCTAATGTGGAGCTGCCCCAAAGAAAAGGGAGTCAAGCTATTATCCAAAGCGCCTGAAGGCCGGACAAGAAGCAACGGATGGAAACTAATCAAGGAGAGAAGCAACCTAGAACTAAGGAGAAATTTCCTGGACTGGAGGCTAAAATATATGAAGAACAGTTGCTGGAATTGGGTATGTCTAGTTTAACAAAGAGAAGGACGAGGGGGGACATGATAGCAGTGTTCCAGTATCTCAGGGGCTGCCACAAAGTAGAGGGAGTCAAGCTATTCTCCAAAGCACGTGAAGGCAGGACAAGAAGCAATGGATGGAAACTGATCAAGGAGAGAAGCAACCTGGAACTAAGGAGAAAATTCCTGACAGTGAGGACAATTAACCAGTGGAACAACCTGCCTCCAGAAGCGGTGAATGCTCCAACACTGGAAGTTTTTAAGAAGAGACTGGACAGCCATTTATCCGAAAGGGTATAGGGTTTCCTGCCTGAGCAGGGGGTTGGGCTAGATGACCTCCAAGGTCCCTTCCAACTTTATCATCATCATCATCATCATCATCATCATCATCATCATCATCATCATCATCATCATCATCATCATCAGTATTATTAGTATTATTATTATTATTAACTTTATAAACATTATAAAAAAGATGTTGAGACTTTGGAAAAAGTGCGGAGAAGAACAACTAAGAGGATTAAAGGCCTGGAGACTAAAACATAGGAATAAAGGTTGCAGGATTTGGGTTTGGTTAGTCTAGAGAAAAGAAGGACTAGGAGGGGACATGATAGCAGTCTTCCAGTATTTGAGGGGCTGCCCCAAAGAAGAGGGAGTCAAGCTATTCTCCAAAGCACCTGAAGACAGGACAAGAAGCAACGGATGGAAACTAATCAAGGAGAGAAGCAACCTGGAACTAAGGAGAAACTTCCTGACAGTGAGAACAACCAACTAGTGGAACAATTTCCCTTCAGAAGTTGTGGGTGCTCCATCACTGGAGCCTTTCAAGAAGAGATTGCACAGCTAGTTGTCTGAAATGGAGCAGGGTCTCCTGCTTGAGCAGGGGGATGGACTAGAAGACCCCCCAGGTCCCTTCCAACTGTATTATTCTGTAAATTCTGTAAAACTGGTGATTGCCTAGTTTTGTCCATACCTTCCTACGTGATGGGTGGAATTGTGACTTTGGCTGAAAGGCTACTGTTTAATTTTAACTATATTCCACAGCAATGTTACGAATGCTAAAAATGATCCCTGACTTCCTTTTGGTCTCCTCACAGATCAGAAGCAACTCGCCAGGAGAAAACACATTTTTTGGACAGGTGAATCATTTGTTTTGGCTTCTTCCAAGAACCGAAATGACGCCCGTCCGCAAATCAAATAAGCTCTTTTCCTGGACGAAAAAGTCACAATTTTGTTTGGCCTTCCGGATCTTTTTCTTACCACAGAGAAGTGTGTCCCTTCTAGGCCAAAGCAAACAGGCTCACCGGGCAGAACATGCAGTTATTTGAGAAGGCAAAATCCAGAACTGCTCGCTCAAGAGAAGCCAAATCCTTCGTGTGTCCACCAGGAATCCGACCGTCCCTTTTTCGACCAGATGATAACATCTGGATGAGGGTTTTTTAAAATCGTGAACCCTAACATGTTTCATAAGGCTGTAGGTCGTGGGGTCTGATGAACAGGCTCTACAGGTGGTCGTCCCCTTAGGACCAAAATAAGGGCCAGCATTTGCGTCACTAAGGAAAGCGGTTGTTAAGCGAGTCACTCCTGAATTTATGACCTTTTTGCCATGGTTGTTAAGCGAATCTGGCTTCCCTCAGTGGCTTATAGGTATAGGTTCTCCTGCTTGAACAGGGAGCTGGACTAGAAGACCTACAAGGTCCCTTCCAACTCTTCTCTCTTCTCTTCTCTTCTCTTCTCTTCTATTCTCTTCTATTCTATTCTATTCTATTCTATATTTCTATTCTATATTTCTATTTTATTCTATATTTCTATTCTATATTTCTATTCTATTCTATTCTATTCCATCCCATCCCATCCCATCCCATCCCATTTCTATTCTATTCTATTCTATTCTATTCTATTCTATTCTATTCTATTCTATTCTATTCTATTCTATTCTATTCTATTCTATTCTATTCTATTCTCTGTTTTTTCTATTCTATTCTATATTTCTATTCTACATTTCTATTCTATTCTATATTTCTATTCTATATTTCTATTCTATATTTCTATTCTATATTTCTATTCTGTATTTCTATTCTATATTTCTATTCTGTATTTCTATTCTGTATTTCTATTCTGTATTTCTATTCTATTCTATTTTCTATTCTATTCTATTCTATTCTATTCTATTCTATTCTATTCTATTCTATTCTATTCTATTCTATTCTGTATTTCTATTCCGTATTTCTATTCTGTATTTCTATTCTATTCTAGTTTCTATTCTATTTTCTATTCTATTTTCTACTCTATTTTCTATTCTATTCTATTCTATTCTATTCTATTCTATTCTACATTTCTTTTCTATTCTATTCTATATTTCTATTCCATATTTCTATTCTGTATTTCTATTCTGTATTTCTATTCTATATTTCTATTCTGTATTTCTATTCTATTCTATTTTCTATTCTATTTTCTACTCTATTTTCTATTCTATTCTATTCTATTCTATTCTATATTTCTATTCTATATTTCTATTCTGTATTTCTATTCCGTATTTCTATTCTGTATTTCTATTCTATTCTATTTTCTATTCTATTTTCTACTCTAATTTCTATTCTATTCTATTCTATTCTATTCTATTCTATTCTATTCTATTCTATTCTATTCTATTCTATTCTACATTTCTTTTCTATTCTATTCTGTATTTCTATTCCGTATTTCTATTCTATTCTATTCTATTCTATTCTATTCTATTCTATTCTATTCTACATTCTGTTCTGTTCTCCATTGATCTCCACTGCAGAATTTGGCTGGGATCTCAGCCATGAAATATCACAAGCATTAGCTGGGGGCTTGGGGATGGGTGGGATGGGGGGTTTGGCATGTACTATCTGGCCAAATCAAGAGTCCTTCAAACGTCAAGACAAGATCTACACCAGGGGTGTTGTTTCCAGAATCTGCTGTGAATCACTCCCTTCCCTTCTTATCTCGGATACTTTTGGCCCTGCATGAAAGCCTGGTGGAAGGGAACACAATTTTATTGTGTTATGTTCTGGCTCCTCAAAATTTTGGAGTGGGTGGGAAAAAAAGGGCAAAAAGTGTTGCTTATTTGCACGTCCAAGAAAAGCCATCAAGGGCTGCCCAGAAAGCTTAGCCAGCATGGAGTGGAAATGGAGAGGTTTTTCCAATGAATTCCTGGCAGGGGAAACAGGAAGAATCGGAGGACATGGGGGGCGCAACCCAGGAAAGGGACATGTGTAGATGTGCTATTTAACTGGGTTTAAATGACATTAGGACTGAGTCCAGGCACCCCTCGACTTACAGCCATTCATTTAGTAACTGTTTGAAGTTACGAGAAAGTGAAAAATAATGACCTACATTAAGAAGGGTTTCTTTATGTTGGATATTACTAGCAATGTAAGTGTGAGATTTTGTGTATGTGTATGAAATGGTAGCTCACATACCAAACAGACTTGTGTGGATATGGGCTTTCTCTCCCTTCCTTCCTTCCTTCCTTCCTCCCTCCCTCCCTCCCTCCCTCCCTCCCTCCCTCCCTCTCTCTGTCTCCCTCCTCCTTTCCTTTCCTTTCCTTTCCTTTCTTCCCTTCCCTTCCCTTCCTTCTCCTTCTCCTTCTCCTTCTCTTTCCCTTCTTTCCCTTCCTTTCCTTTCCTTCCCTTTCCTTCCTTCCCTTTCCTTCCCTTCTTTTCCTTCCTTTCCTTTCCTTCCCTTCCCTTCCTTTTCCTTCCTTTTCCTTCTCTTCCTTTTCCTTTCCTTTCCTTTCCTTCCCTTCCCTTCCCTTCCCTTCTCTTCTCTTCTCTTCCTTTTCCTTTCCTTTCCTTTTCTTTCCTTTTCTTTCCTTTCCTTTCCTTTCCTTCCCTTTCCTTCTCTTCTCTTCTCTTCTCTTCTCTTCTCTTCTCTTCTCTTCTCTTCTCTTCTCTTCTCTTCTTTTCCCTTCCTTTTCTTTTCTTTTCTTTCCCTTCCCTTCCTACTCTACTCTACTCTACTCTACTCTACTCTACTCTACTCTACTCTACTCTACTCTACTCTACTCTACTCTACTCTACTCTACTCTACTCTACTCTACTCTCTTTCTTTTCCCTTTCCCCTTCCCCTTCTCATTTTCTGTGTTTATCTGTGTTTTCCTCTCAAAGCCAAGGCTTCATAGCTTCAGAAGATGTTCACTATTAAGTTTTTGCAACTTCCCCCCTCTTAGTCTCCTCTCCCACACTTTATTCTGGCATTTCTTGCAAATCCTGCAACCCAGACCTCTTCCATTCACTGAGCCTAGGCGCTCCATAAACTTGAGCCCTTGTTTCTTCTTTGGATTTCACTATCCTCTTATTCTAAAACCAAATTCCGTGCATTTAAGGAAGGTGGAACGTCAACAGTCTGTCGGGGAAAAGCAGGGGAAATGACCTAATTAAATGAGACAAGGATGAATGCTCTTCAGGTTGCACCGTCTCCCACCTCATTTGCACTCCCACAAACTTTGATTTGCCAACTGTGAAAGGTTTTCCTCATCCATCCCCAAAGTTCTACACACAACCTTGCCAACAAGGATGAGGAAAGGTGGAAACTATTTCCAAGAAGACTCATTCCTTCCAAAGTCACACCGAGGTGACATGCCCTGGAGCTGCTTGCCAAGACAGATCCGAAGACAAACAGATAAATAAAATCTGTCTGCGTCCTTTAAGATGAATAGGGATAGTGTTCAGGTGGTCAGTTGGGCCAAACATACTGGATGAAGCTCTCAAAAATATGAGGTACAGGCTAATGTCAAAACATGCTTTCAAAAAAGTGCCAAAGGTGCTTTTCTAAAAGGCAACTGGACTTTCTTGTTTTTGTTCCCCTTGAATATGTTTCACTTCTCATCCAAGAAGTTTCTTTAGTTCTTTATGAGAACTGAATGAAGAACTGATGAGAAGCGAAAGGTTTTCAAGGAAAAAGAACCAAGAAAGTCCAGTTGCCTTTTGGAAAAGTACCTTTGGAACAACCGTGCCCCGGATGATGGAGAATCTCCATAGCCAGGCTTTCAAAAAAGAAGATACAAGAAAGTTCTGAGAATGAACAGTCAAGATTAATGCATATTGATGTAGCATAATGATGGACAGATTGTCCATGAATTTGGAAGACTTTGAGATTTATCTTAACTACTGCTATGAATTTACTATACTCTTTCAGCTGCCAACCCGACCCAACCCAACCCAACCCAACCCAACCCAACTCAACCCAACTCAACTCAACTCAACTCAACTCAACTCAACAAAATCCTTTCATCTCCAATATGGCATTAACCCTATCAACATATCTTGCACACTTGCTGAAAGAATTATACAGGTGAATAGACTGTCAACAAAATGATAATAAATGAAAATATCTCTTTTATTCTGAACATTGAAGGGCTGAAGTGTTAGAATATCCATGCTACATATCAATATGCAAATTTTACTACCATATTCATTATATTACATATTTGCAAAAAAAAACCAAAACCCAACCCAACACCAAAAACCCCCACATATTGTATCTTCTGTTTCATTTGTTGTCACATTATCCATCTCTCTTTCATCTTGAGTTCTTCTCTTCATACAATATCCTACTGTTTGGGGGTGTTGCCGAAGCATTGGATAGAGTGGAATCCAAATGTCTGAAGCAATTTGTTTTTGCGAATGAAATCTGAATCCAATTTAATTGCTGCTGATCGATCAATTGGATTCATCAGAAGGATGAGCAATTATTAGAAGTTCTTTCAAATAAATAAATAAATTATCAGAGTTCTTTCAAATAAACAAAGAAGGGGAGTTATTTTTCCAATTATTTTGCTTTGCGTCATCACAGAAAGATCAACACAGAATATTGGTAACCATAAAAACATTCATGCTCTGTTGACCATCTCCTGCTAGCACAATGGTTCTCAACCTGTGGGTCGGGACCCCATTTGGGGTCGATTGACCATTTCACGGGGGTCGCCAAGCAAGGCTGTCCGCCATTTTTTTTGTCCGCCATTTTTTCCCCTTTTCCGGCGGGTGCCTTACCTCCCTTGGGCTGGGCCAGCTGGTGGTCAGCCTGCTCCGTCTCTGCCGCTTGCCAGCTACGCCTCGGCCGGCGCAGGGGGCAGAACCACGCATGTGCGGCGCTCCCGGGCAGGGAAAGTCCTCGACTTACGACCGATTGGGTAGTCCTTGACTTATGACCGGTTTAGTCCTCGACTTACGACCGGTTTAGTCCTCGACTTACGACTGGTTGGGGTCACGGCATTAAAAAGGTTGAGAACCACTGTGCTAGCAGGTGATAACTTGGTTCAAAATCTGAAGAGTTCTAACTCGCTTTCAATCCGAACTGAATAAATTCAGTTTCTAATATCACCAGAAATCACTTTTTGGTAGTTTAGTCAGCAACGATAAAGGGTCATTCTCACAGACAAAAATCTCAAAGAATCTCCAGAGCTTGGAATAATGCTCCTGGTCACCATGAAACAAAAAAAAGATGTTGAGACCTTAGAAAGAATGCAGAGAAGAGCAATTAAGGTAATAAGAGGTCTGGTGGTTAAACCATACAATAAACAAGTATGGGAAAAGGACTCAGCATGGTGTCTTGAAGAATCTTCTAATTAATGATTGTTTTATTCCTATTGACAATAGAAAATATTGAATAAGGATGTCTCAAAGCTGCTTTTCCAAAAGGCAACTGGACTTTCTTGGTGTTTTTCTGGAAAATGTTTCGCTTCTCATCCAAGAAGTTTATTGGATGAGAGTTGAAGAAGCTTCTTGGATGAGAAACAAAATGATTTCAAAGAAAAAAACTAAGAAAGTCCAGTTACCTTTTGGAAAAGCACCTTTGGGACAACCAAGATCTGGATGATGGAGACTCTCCACCGACATTGAATAAGGATGTTTAAATTGGGGTGTCTCTTAAGTTTATGAAGGTACTTAAGACAGATTCCCAACTATATTTATGTAGCTTCTCCTTTGCCTTTATTTCTATTTTTCTTCCTGGATTTTATTTTCCATGTTTTACAATTTAATGCACATTAAAATACCTACTTAAAAATTATATTTCCCATCTGCAAACTTCCAAGTACATCTCATGCACGAAATTGCCTTCCGGTGAAAACTGCTAACCTATAAAACAGAGGTACACAAATACACACGAACGCCCTCTAGCTTCAGTTTTACAAAATCATGGCAATAGATTCATTTCCAATAATCAATAAGGAATCCTATAGTATCCCCCACTAGAATATCCGTGATTAGATTATGCAAACGAATAAATACAAATAATAAAAATTGTTCCATGAGTGAAATATTGGCTTAATCAAACTAGCCAAGAAAGTAATTCATGGCGTAGAGTATTTTGACAGCTTGGATAAATATTTACAGTATTACATTTTTAAAATTGTATTTATATGTTTCATGATCACCAGTGGTTGAACTAACAGCAGCTGGACATTGTGCTAGAACTTTTGCTCAGAAAGTGATGGAATCCAATTTGTTTTTCTAGCTATTGAGCAAGACAAAACCATTTTTTTTTTGCTAATGAAGTGTGCCTAAAACACAGTTACAATCTGCTTACTGGGTTGCAACGGATTTTTTTAATTGAGTTTTGCAATAGATTTTAACTGAATAGACAGTGATATTTTGAAATGAATCTACTAAGTTCTCACCATACCAAATCTATATTGGTGCTTTGGGATTTTAGTGTTGTAGAATACTATTGAGAATACTATGGAAAGATGAAGAAGTAGGAGAAGAAGAAGAAGGAGGAGGAGGAGGAGGAAGAGAAGAAGAAGAAGGAGGAGGAGGAGGAGGAAGAGAAGAAGAAGAAGAAGAAGAAGAAGAAGAGGAGGAGGAGGAGGAGGAGGAGGAGGAGGAGGAGGAAGAGGAGGAGGAGGAGGAAGGAGAAGATGAGGAGGAGGAGGAGGAAGAAGAAGGAGAAGGAGAAGAAGGAAGAGAATAATAATAATAATAATAATAATAATAATAATAATAATAATAATAATAATAATAATAATAATAATAATAATAATAATAATAATAATTCTTTATTGGCCAAGTGTGATTACACACACAAGATGTGGTGCCTAAGCTCTCAGTGTACATAAAAGCTATAAATGATAAATCACAATCATACTCATTGTAAAAATACATTCACCATAAATTTTTAAATATGTTGTGCGCCGCCCTGAGTCCCGCTGGGAGAAGGGCGGCATATAAATTAAATTAAATAAATAAATAAAATAAATAAATAAATTATAACATACAACACTTAGTGATAGTCATAGGATACTAAATGAGCAATCAACATAAATCATACTAGGATACTAAATAAAACAATATAAATTGTAAGATACAAGCAACAAAGTTATAGTCATAAGTAGAGAGGCAATAGGAAAGATGAGAAGGAGAATAGTAATAGTATTACTAGGTAGTAACAGCCTTACTAGGTAGTTTGACATTGTTGTGGGAATTAGTTGTTTAGCAGAGTGATGGCATGGGGGAAAATATGACATCAGTCTATATCGAGGATGGAAAATGGTGATTGAAACCTGTCTGCCTGTCTTCTGCTGTGTTCTGAATGTGCCCATTGGTGTAATTTTACTCAAACCGACACAGACGTTTTTACAATGAAGAATCTCTTGAGCTTTGACGTTGAGGAAAAGATATTTTCAGTCACACTTAGCAGAAAAACCACGATGCTTCATATGTGCAACTTCCTGGCTAATTAAGAATTAAGGATGGCTTTGTCTCAGGTTACAGACGTTCAACACCACAATCGCTTCCCCGTATGGGGTCTGTTGTGGAAAACAAATACCTATGGGGTGGCCTTGATCTGCTTTCGTTTTCCTGCCGAAAGGAGATGGCCATTGGCTTGCTAGGGGCGTGGACATCACAAGTGATTGTACCTAGAAGGATAAATATGAGATTATTTTAAGAGCGAGGGTGCAAGTGGAGGACTTCAAAAGATTCTGAGGGGGCCTAACGGTGGATCCTCTGAAACCAGACCAGGAATTTAAATGTTGGCTTAGGGTATGGCCTCTGAAGACTTACTTTAGCCTCTCTTGATCTCTGAGCTTTGGAGCAGTTCAGATCTAGAGCCAAACAGTGTGTTTGTGGTCCATTGTTGATTTGAAAGTGGTAGGCTTAGCTGAACTTTTTCCCCCCTTTATTCCTGGAAAAGAGAGAGAGAGAGAGAGAGAGAGAGAGAGAGAGAGAGAGAGAGAGAAAGAGAGAGAGAGAGAGAGAGAGAGTAAATCTACTAATGTTGTAGGTGGCATCTTCATTCTTTTGCATTGTCAAGAAGCACTTCCCAGCATTTTCGTCCTGCGTTTTGATCTTGGCCATCCTGCATTTCCACTTTCATCTCTGGAATTGCAGGCTATAAATAAGGATCGCTGCTCGGGGCTGACATTTGAACTGGCACAGAGGGATGACTGGCATTTAGCCCAAGTAAGGGGTTTTGGGATGCATTTGTGGGGGTGTTCTGCTTTGTCCTTCAGTGGAAAGCCTCGTTCTACTGAATACCATCCAGCTCTTTCTCCATACACTTCAGAGGCAGTTGAATCCAACTCTTTGGTCTCAGATATTTTTTTATTATTATTATTCATTTTGGCGGTCAATTGTGAGACCATGAGGACAGGATACGTCCTGTTCATTAAAGCTACCTGTATGTACGAATTTTCCTTGGAAGGCTGTAACTCTCAAATATCTTGGCTGCGCGACTTTACCAACCACATCATTTCTGCAGAGAAATGCATTTTTTTTTTAAAAAAAAAAGGTATAAACTGTAAAAAAAAAACAACAGTAAAAATGGTGAAAAGCATTAGCAAAACGCATAGGAGCCCTGGTGGCACAATGACTCTGCCCACTGCCAGCAGTTCGATCCTGACCGGCTCAAGGTTGACTCAGCCTTCCGTCCTTCCGAGGTCGGTAAAATGAGGACCCAGATTGTTGGGGGCAAATAATGCTGACTCTGTAAACTACTAAGAGAGGGCTGTAAAGCGGTATATAAGTTTAAGTGCTAATGCTGTTGCTATAAAAAACATTCCCACTGCCAGGAGTTCGATTCTGACCGGCTCCAGGTTGACTCAGCCTTCCGTCCTTCCGAGGTTGGTAAAATGAGGACCCAGATTGTTGGGGGCAACAGGCTGACTCTGTAAACTGCTAAGAGAGGGCTGTAAAGTGGTATATAAGTTTAAGTGCTAATGCTGTTGCTATAAAAAAACATTCCCACTGCCAGGAGTTCGATCCTGACCGGCTCCAGGTTGACTCAGCCTTCCGTCTTTCCGAGGTCGGTAAAATGAGGACCCAGATTGTTGGGGGCAAGATGCTGCTTAGAGAGGGCTGTAAAGCATGGTGAAGCGGTATATAAGTCTAAGGGCTATTGTTATTCCATGTCTTGATTAATGACGCTATTGGACGTTGGGTGTTGAAGGTATACTAAACGAAGATACAGAGAACGATTGGGTCTAAATCCACTGCTGAATTCAGCTGATGTAACAAGACAGATGTCTACCTTTTTCAAGAAAATATTCAGAGGTTGACATGGGTCCATAATAAAACATAAAGATGGGAATCCAATTGCCTTCAAAATGGGCACATTCCCAAGTGGAGACATTTCTGTTTGAGAATCCTCAAAGCTTTCAAGAGATTTGATTTGGCGTCGTGGTGAAGGCAACCAGGATAGACACCAGGAGACTTTTGAGTTTTCCTCCTGCCTTTGGCACAATGCTAGCTGGGTGTCCTTGGGCCAGTCCTCCTCTCTCAGCCCCAGGAAGGAGGCAATGGTAAACCACTCCCCAAAAAATCTCACCCAGGAAAACTGCAGAGACTCATCCAGGTGCTCGACAGGAGTCAGGATTATGTGGAGTGCCTCCAGCCCTCAGATATGAATTTAACGTTCTTCTAACAAAATTACAGTAAGCAACTTTCACTCCAAAATTCTAACCCAAGGATTGAGGAATAGTAAGCGTTGCACTGATTTTTAATGGGGCCTGACGGTTGCACGCAGGAAATTCTGGGGTACTTAGCTAGAAATTCCATTTAGCCTGAAATGAAAGCCTTCATCAAGGAAAGCAAACAGATATTCAGAAGACTTAAGTGTAGTGAAAAGGAACGATTACTGCTTCGGTAAACATACCTTTTCAACACTGAGGAACAGGTGAACAGAACAGAACAGAACAGAACAGAACAACAGAATTGGAAGGGACCTTGGAGGTCTTCTAGTCCAGCCCTAGCTTGAGCAGGAGACCCTACCATTACAGACAAATGGTTGTCCAGTCTCTTCTTAAAAACCTCCAGTGTTGGAGCACCCACAACTCCTGGAGGCAAGTAGTTCCACTAGTTGATTGTTCTCACTGTTAGGAAGTTTCTCCTTCATTCCAGGTTGCTTCTCTCCTTGGTTAGTTTCCACCTGTTGCTTCTTTTCCTGCCTTCAGGTGCTTTGGAGAATAGGTGGACCCCACTCTCTTCATTGTGGCAGTCCCTCAAATATTGGAAGACTGCTATCATGTCTCCCCTTGTCCTTCTCCTCATTAGACTAGACCAGGGGTAGGTCACCTTGGCTCTTTTATGACTCGTGGACTTCAACTCCCAGAATTCCTCAGCCAGCATGGGGGAAACTTTGACCCCTTCATGACTGGTGGACTTCAACTCCCAGAATTCTTGAGCCAGCATGGGGAAACTTTGGCCCCCTCATGACTCGTGGACTTCAACTCCCAGAATTCCTGAGCCAGCATGGGGGAACTATGGCCCCTTCATGACTGGTGGACTTCAGCTCCCAGAATTCCTGAGCCAGCATGGGGGAACTATGGCCCCTTCATGACTGGTGGACTTCAACTCCCAGAATTCCTCAGCCAACATGGCTCAGCTTGGAAACCTCTCCGTTTCCCTCAGCATGGCTGGCTCAGGAATTCTGGGAGTTGAAGTCCACCAGTCATAAAAGAGCCAAGATTGCCCACTCCTGGACTAGACATACCCAATTCCTGCAATTGTTCTTCATCTGTTTTAGCCTCCAGTCCTCTAAAGGATACAAGGATGACCAACAGATCATTGACCACTTGGACTTTCAGCCTCCTGACCTGAACGTCCAAGCAAATCCATCAGCTGCAGAATAAAGAAAAAACAACCACAGTCATAAAATACTTACTAGTTGAAAAAGAGAGAGAGAGAGAGACGAATACGAAGAAAATGAACAAATTCTCACATTGGAAAGTGGTCTGAAGTGAGGCCCTGCAGGGTTTAGAGTATTTTTAAACTTGTTTATAAATGATCCAGGATTAAGAGAGAGCTAGCAGCCAAGCTTACTGATGATTTTACTGCTGGTGGTAATAAAGTAAAAAAAGAAATGGCGAAGACCTGCCAAGGGATTTTTTTCCCAAACGGAGCGAGGAGGCTTTAAAATGGCATTTTGTGGTGAAGTGTAAAAGGAAACACAAAAGGACCAAATTTCACATCTCCATTAAGGAAGTATAAATTGGCAGGGAGCGATCACGGTAAAGTTACCAAAACCTAGTTTGCGATGGGTAGGTAACACAGCGAAATGTCAATATAATGGAAAACCACTGCAAAAAAAAAAAAAAAAAAAAAAGCAATTTTCCTGCTAGGAATCATTACGAAGAAATTGAAAATTTATGGCCAGATACATAAATCTTTGGTGTGAACACATTGGCCCCATGGCACAGAGTTCTGGTTATGGCATCTTGAACAGGATATTGTAAAACTAGAAAAGAAACAAGTAATAATGCAAAAATAACATTATAAAACAGGGATTTGGGACTTTTAAATTTGAAGGGTTCGGGAGATGTAATAAAGATATATAGAATTGTGCATGGTGTGGAAAATATGGACAGATCACTTTGTTCCCTTTTGCACGATGTTCGACGTTTTGCTGGCAAATTCTAGACCAAAAAAAAAGGAACTTTGGACGGGGAGGGGGTGAATTTGATACGGTCAGATCCCAGTTTAGAGAGTTTTTCCAAAAGCCTAAACAAAGTTGTGAAAGTTGGTGTTATCAGAGCTTGCTCACTTTTTCCCTACCTCTAGGAACCCAGGTGTAGGAGCAAAAGTATTTCTGGTGATGGTCTCTGCAGATCAGTTGGGACCTTGGCTTAATGCCACCGGAGGAGAATTCTGATGTTCTAATGGTTTTGTGATGTATTCATTTCTTCGATTTGTATCTTGCCTTTTCTCCAGGCCTTCTCCAAGAGCGTTTTCATTTTATCCTCATGACAATAATCCTTTTAGGAAGATTGAGCTGGGAGATAGCAGTTGGCCCAAAACCATCCATGGAGAAGAGGGTCTTAAACCCAAGTTCCCCACGGGTCTAATCCAGGGATCTCCAAACTCAGCTGCTTTAAGACTTGTGGACTTCAACTCCCAGAATTCCTCAGCCAGCCATGCTGGCTGAGGAATTCTGGGAATTGAAGTCCACAAGTCTTAAAGTGGCCAAGTTTGAAGACCTCTGGTCTAATCCAACATCTTAACCACTGCTATTCTCTCAGTAAGTCTTCATGAAGTTAGGCGTCATAATTCCACATTTCTTTGAACACAAGGTAGTATAAAATGCTCCAGGATGGAACCCTGAAAGCTGTTTTTAGATCTTACAAATTTTTAAATCAGAAATTTAAAATCTTTTTTTTTTTTTGTTAAGTGTCTGCCGCCTCTGAACCGGGTGATTTCTGTAGCAATGAGAGCAGATCTGGCCTGCAAAATTCAATAGGACCTCTAGAGGGTGGTAAATAGACCTAGACAAATCCCACCTATTTGCCGCCATCTAGTGACCGTCAAAATACTTTGCAGACCAGACCCGTTACAGGGCTTTTCAACCTTTTCACCCATTGTACCACTTTTAGGATATGGCAATATCCGAGTACCACCAGTCGCCTAGCAAGGTGTCAAAAACTTAATGACCAAAAAAAAAAAAAAAAGGAAAAAAGTGATAAAATACAGGTAGGCCTCAACTTACAACAGTTCACTTAGTGACTGTTCAAAATTACAATGGCACTGAGAAAAGTGCCCCCCAAGCCACAACCGAGCAAGACACTTGCCTGCCCACCCGGCGGCGCTCTTCCTCCTGTCCAAGGTTTCCATTGTTGTGAGCATTTCTGTTCAGGATTGGCAGCGGGGGTGGGGTGGGGGGGTGTTTGGTTTTTATTCCCCCCCCTGTCTGCTGGGTGGTTGCAGCAGGTTTTGGTCACTTCACATGACCCTGGGACACTGTGACCGTCATAAATATGAATCAGTTGCCAAGCATCTGAATGTAAATCACAAGACCCTGGAGAGGCTGCAACATTCCAGCTGATCGGTGATTCTTCTGGGCTCAGCGGAAGCGCCAGGATCAGCGCTGAGCTCCAGCTGGAGCCTGGCGCTGATCCTGGCGCTTCCGCTGAGCCCTGACAGCCCTGCAGCTCCAGCCGTCTCTCGCTCAGGCTTGTGCGGTGCTGCCACCGGTTCAGCTCATTCCCCTCCCCTGCTACCACTTTTCTAGGATGGTCGCGTACCACCTGACAGGTGCCAATGTACCACAGGTGGTACCCATACCACGGGTTGAAAAGCCCTGTTCTAGAGACTATGTAATACACGGAGAGGGCAATCTGAGTTCAACATGACCCAAATAAGACAGGAAAACATACGCGTGTGTTGTTTATATACATATAAAGTCTCTTTCAGTGCTGACACGGCAAACTGCATATTTAAAAGATCTTTTTCACGCATTCTTAATGTGCCAAAATGTGCTGAAAATCTAACTGTGGCAATACAGTGCAGGAAGCACATGCATCATTTTTGAATTTCACGTCTTCTGTTACACGGAGGGCAGCCTAGCAACTCCTCTGTTCCAATGGTTTTCCATTTCATCTTTAAACAGTGGCCAGAATATACATGGGTTATTTTATTTTTTTCAGGAAAGGTAACAAGAGCAGCTGTTTTTCACTGGAACGGTGAAGGTCAGGCAAAA
The DNA here is from genome assembly GCF_001527695.2 of Protobothrops mucrosquamatus. NCBI lineage: Eukaryota > Metazoa > Chordata > Lepidosauria > Squamata > Viperidae > Protobothrops > Protobothrops mucrosquamatus. The sequence continues at coordinate 3,144,155 of NW_015386413.1, forward strand.
CCGGATTCTTAAGAGAAGGACCCCGCTGTCTGATGAATATAACTTAGGAAATAAGTTACACTCAGGTTGCATGGGACCTTTTGAGGAAATGGGTGTCAGATTGGGCCAGGTGTGAGGGAAAACATATTTGTTATGTAGGGCACAGACCTCCGTTCCAAGCCGTGTGTGGTTGATTCCAGGCAAATTCTGTTGAAAGTCTTTTCGTCCACTTTTCAGAGAAGGGCGTGCGTGAATCGATTTTTATTAAATTTAGACAGCCTCAAACAACGCTGGGTGGCTTAGAGTTTTCAAAGTAAAGAAGAATAAAAGAGAAGAAATACTAAACAAACAAACAAACAAAATATCTGCCACGTAGCAAACGAATAAGGAACTGACAGCCTCTCCGCTTCCATTCCATTTATGAAATAAAAATGATTTATTTAGGAAATAAATTGCCATTTTACTCCAAGGTCAGGGAGAACGGCCAGGTTTTCAAGGGCTTCAGGGCGGAAGCCACGCAAATCTCTGGAGAGGTGCTGTTCCAGGGGATGGCGCCACGACGGTTCGACGGGGAGGGTTGCAATGTTGAAATGCTTTTGATGCCAAGCATAGCCATGTGCCCACTTGGGTCTTGCCAACCCATTGAACTTCAGCTGGCCATCTCATTACGGACGATGGGAACTAAACCACGATAAACCTGGAAGGAGACAGGCGGGAGGTGGGGGGGGAGTCTGGCATAATTTGTATATCACCACCACTCTAATCATAAGTGCCAAGTGATTATGCAACTTATGGGCGCGTGCAAATTTTCCTACACCTAATTATGGCACATTTCAAACGTATGAAGCAGTAGTCCCGAATCTGCAAGCTCTCCTCTCCCTGACATCTGTCAGGCCTTGACGTGAAGAAGACCGTTAAGTCAATGACCCAAAGGTGCTTTTTCAACTGGATTTTCTTGGTTTTTTTTCTTTGAAGTCGTTTCCCTTCTCATTCAAGAAGCTTCTTCAGCTTTGACTGGATGGTGGGGAATGGAAGGATTTACTGTAAGTCCCAGAATTCCTCAACCAGCCTCCATTTTGTTTGTTAGATTTAAGACAGGGGTCTTCCAACTTGGCCCTTTTATGACTTGTGGACTTCAACTCCCAGAATTCCTCAGCCAGCCTCCATTTTGTTTGTTAGATTTAAGATGGGGGTCTTCAAACTTGGCCCTTTTATGACTTGTGGACTTCAACTCCCAGAATTCCTAAGCCTGGCATGCGTGCCTGGCTGAGGAATTCTGGGAGTTGAAGTCCACAAGTCATAAAAGGGCCAAGTTTGAAGACCCCTGATTTAAGACAAACATCTTCAAAAGAAAACAAGTTGTAACTATGGCCTAGGTGAGAGAGAATCTCCACAGACATTAAGTCAATATTTCTTTATCAATGAAAGAAATAAAGATATTAAATCCAATGTTGAAATTTCCATGACATAATTAAACAAAGATTTAAGAATGAAACGAATAAAACATCGAACCCAATTAAATGTTTAAATAATTGTGTGCATATTTATTTATGAAGTAAATAAAACAGTTAATTAAACTTTAATTAAATGTTTATTCATTTCAAACCTCTTTTTACAGATGCGAATGTAGGCCTCCTGTAATGTGCCTCTAAATACATTAGAAAAAAAAGGAAACAATAAAATGGCGGGTGCAAAAATTGGGACACCTTTTCAGTAGAGACTTTGGCCAAAAAACAAAAAGCAAAAGCAAAAAACAGCTTCTAAATATTTCCTGTATTGGGCTTAAAGTCTTCCTGTTCTTGTTCTTAGATTATTTTCTTACTTTTCCTCGTAGAACATAGTAGCTCAGAAATATTCTGAGCCTACCTTGAATTCACTGCAAGTTTGAGATCTTCTGACAGATTTCCAATCATGTTCAAATCTGGAGATGATGGAATTCATTCTGAAACTTCCCCCCCCCTTCTTGACATGTCCTGTCTTGAAAAAAAAAAAGAGATGGTTGAATTAATGAAATGACCTTGTGGTATCAATTCTTCATATGCTTCTTTTTGGGCAGGTGGGAAGACTCCCTGGATTTCTGTTAATGACCAGAAATCAATTTATATCTTCCTTTTCTTTGGAGCAGTCTGAGAAAATTGACTATTTAAGAAAAGTTCATAGCTTATCCTGACATAGGTGAGGCACTGCTGACTTTTATCATTTTTAACAGAATAGCAGAGTTGGAAGGGTTGTTGTGTCTGTTGAAAACAAAAATTAGAAAAATATTATCAAGTGGCATTAGCCATCATGACTACCTGGAGTTTTAAATCACGTTTGCTTTTCGTGACCATGAATTCTGTTTGTTTTCTCTTTTTTTTTCCTGGTTGGATCAAAAAAAGCATTTTAAAAATGTGACTTGGTCAGAAATACTTGGAATATTCCCTTTAATCATCCTGAATAAAAGGGCCTGTTGTTCCAAGGATTTTTAAGCCACTTTCCTAAGCTTATTTTCAGTGTAGCGTTTATTCTTGGAAGCGTCCTAGATTTCCTTAAGGGCAGCTCCATTCTTCTCTGAGAAATGAAGCTTTTAACCACAAGGGGAAAAAAAAAATCTCATCCTGTTGTAGCAAAGGGAATATTTTCTCTTTCTGCTTGATCTTTGCCAACATTATTACATTCTATCCAAACATGTCTCTTTATTTTTAAACACCGTCCTTTTTATTTAGGTCTAGGGGCAGTGCGCTGACCCATTATTTTTTCCTCTGAATTACATCCATACGATAATTCTGTTGCAAGGACTCTTGACTGATCGTCATGATGGTCAAGGACGATGACGGCATTTTATCAGTGAGAAATAACATGGTTTTGAAGACAGGAAGAGAGAACTGTCCAGTCTCTTCTTGAAAACCTCCAGTGTTGGAGCATCCCACAACTTCTGGAGGCAAGCTGTTCCACTGGTTAATTGTCCTCACTGTTAGGAAGTTTCTCCTTAGTTCCAGGTTGCTTCTCTCCTTGATTAGTTTTCATCCGTTGCCTCTTGTCCTGCCTTCAGGTGCTTTGGAGAAGAGCTTGACTCCCTCTTCTTTGTGGCAGCCCCTCAAATATTGGAAGACTGCTATCCTGTCCCCCCTCGTCCTTCTCTTCGTTAAACTAGACATTCCCAATTCCAGCAACCGTTCCTTATATGTTTTTTAGCCTCCGGTCCCGTAATCATCTTTGTTGCTCTTTTCTGCACTCTTTCTAGAGTCTCAACAAGTTTTTTTTTATAACATATGGTGACCGAAACTGGTCATGATAGGTATATATCATGATAGGTATATCATAGGTATACTGTGAATCATAGATATATATCATGATATCTACTAGGTATAAGGTATATTTCACGGTAGGTATATATCATGGCGTATATCATTATCTCCTTATCTCCTTATGACTATAATTTTGTTGCTTGTATCTTACGATTTATATTGTTTTGTTTAGTATCCTAGTATGATTTATGTTGATTGCTTGTTTAATATCTTATGATTATCACTAAATGTTGTAGTTTATGATTAATGATGAACGTATTTTTACGATGACTATGATTTTGATTTATTACTTATTGCTTTAATGTATAGTGAGAGCTTCTGTACCGGAGACAAATTCCTTGTGTGTCCAACCACACTTGGCCAATAAAGAATTCTATTCTATTCTATTCTATTCTATTCTATTCTATTCTATTCTATTCTATTCTATTCTATTCTATTTGTTCTCCTTCTCTATTCTATTCTATTCTGTTCTGTTTGTTTTCCTATTCTATTCTATTCTATTCTATTCTATTCTATTCTATTCTATTCTATTCTATTCTCTAACTCTATTCTAATCTATTCTACATTCCCTTCCCTTCTATATTCTATTCTATTCTATTCTATTCTATTCTATTCTATTCTATTCTATTCTATTCTATTCTATTCTATTCTATTCTATTTGTTCTCCTTCTCTATTCTATTCTATTCTGTTCTGTTTGTTTTCCTATTCTATTCTATTCTATTCTATTCTATTCTATTCTATTCTATTCTATTCTATTCGTTCTCCTTCTCTATTCTATTCTATTCTGTTCTGTTTGTTTTCCTATTCTATTCTATTCTATTCTATTCTATTCTATTCTATTCTATTCTATTCTATTCCATTCCATTCCATTCCATTCTGCATTCTATTCTACTCTACTCTACTCTACTCTACTCTACTCTACTCTACTCTACTCTACTCTATTCTATTCCATTCCATTCCATCCCATTCCATTCTGCATTCTATTCTATTCTATTCTATTCTATTCTATTCTATTCTATTCTATTCTATTCTATTCTATTCTATTTGTTCTCCTTCTCTATTCTATTCTATTCTGTTCTGTTTGTTTTCCTATTCTATTCTATTCTATTCTATTCTATTCTATTCTATTCTATTCTATTCTATTCTATTCCATTCTGCATTCTGCATTCTGCATTCTATTCTGTTCTGTTCTGTTCTGTTCTGTTCTGTTCTGTTCTATTCTATTCTATTCTATTCTATTCTATTCTATTCTATTCGTTGTCCTTCTCTATTCTATTGTATTCTATTCTATTCTGTTCTGTTTGTTTTCCTATTCTATTCTATTCTATTCTATTCTATTCTATTCTATTCTATTCTATTCTATTCTTATATACACATGATAGAAATGATAGATATAATCAATACATGAATAATTTTCCTGTGTGGGAAAAAAACGTGTGCATGAGTGAAGGTCTTGTGCATAGAAAAGGATGTGGGGGGGGGGGAGCAATCTTTCTGGCCCCATCCAGCCCCACAACTCTATGATTCTACATTCTGCCCCCACCCTCAGGCTCACCTATAACCTTTGCAGAAGAGAATCAGGAGCTTCAGGTATCAAAGTCAGGAACAGGAAGAGACAAAATGCTTTTCTTTTCCTTATTCTTCTATTTCAGAAAATCCCATTCTTCCATTCTCCATGTAAAAAACAGCGCAGTATGGTGAAATAACACATTTTGGAGATATCTATTATTATTTTTTTAAAAAAAACAACCCTGCAAAAGTAATGAAAGAGAGGAACAGCTGGTGGAATCAATTAAAACGTGGAACAGATTTTTGAAATCCCGAGTTCTTATTAAGATACTTCCCTTAATGTCAGGGTCAGGCTTTTCAAATCTAAAGGCAGGAAAGAGGCAAACAGGGACCCTTTGGCTAAAACATAAAGCCTCGCCATGATTAACTGTCACAGACATGAACAGTATAACAGATCCTGAAGGGGATGCAAGAAAGCGCTTGGAGATTTATGCAATGTTTTAAATATTTTTTTGGGGAAAAATATGTCTCTGTGGTCAAGTGTGTTCCATTTTCTTTTCTTTTTTTTTAAAAAAGCAAAGCCAAACAAAAATCTTCAGGCTTATATCATTTGTGCCTGAGAGATTTTTTTAAAAAAAAATACAGATAGCAGGGAAAATTGGATATTTTATATTGTTTTCAGATTGTTTAGATAAAAGGAAGCAATATTTGTGCGTTTATTTTTCACCCGTTCCAAATGGAAGCAATATTCGATTTTTCACCTACTTAAGGACATTTGGATGCTGTGCTAAGTCAGCCTAATTTCTGTGTTGATCTGGCTGGGAGAAGGATTGTCCAGTGATTCATTTGAAGCTTAGTGTGTACAAAGGATACTTAGTGTGTACACAGGATGGACGTTAAATCCTCTCTAGCCTGGCTAGAGAAGATAGTTGTGGTTTTAAGTAGGTTTGTCTAGGGCTCTCTTCTCTATGTGGGAAGTCAGCCCCCCCAGAGAAGGAAATATTAAAAGGGCAGAAAAATATATTTCCTTAAAGGATCTTAAAAAGGCAGGAAAGCTTCTTTTTTCTGGCAGAACCATCTTTCTGTCTGGCTCTTCAATAAACTGCAACCTTCTTTCTAAAGCAGTCTCCGTTTTGTTTATCTCCGGCTTGGACTGGACCACGATGAAGATTTTTCTTCCAACATCTAGTTAGAAGATAGCAGGAGAAGCCTAAAATCCTGCCAATATTAGAAAATATTAGTTATATTTTCTGTAAGGAGGAATCTCATCTATTTAAAAATATTTTCACAGCTCTGGAAGAAAAAGATAATTTTATTTATTTATTTATTTATTTATTTAATTTTTATCCCGCCCTTCTCCTTACAGACTCAGGGCGGCTGACAGCCTTGTAAAACAGATACAAAGATAAAAATACCCAATTTAAAACCTAATTAAAATGAAATATTTGCTGTGGCCTATGTCCATTAAAATTACTCTTAAAACCCCACTAAAAAGTCCCCTAGGCCAATCCCACTTGTTGGAAGAGCCATGTCTTAAGGGTGCGGCGGAAGGAGGGGAGATCCGGGATCATCCGGATCTCTGGGGGTAATTCATTCCAGAGGGTGGGAGCTCCCACCGAGAAGGCCCTCCCCCTGGAGGTCGCCAGCCGGCACTGTCTGGCTGACGGCACCCTGAGGAGACCCACTCTGTGGGAGCGTACCGGCCAATGGGAGGTAATCTGCGGCAGAAGGCGGTCTCGGAGATATCCAGGTCCGATGCCATGGAGCGCATTGAAGATGATGACCAACACCTTGAAGCGCACCCGGAAGGCCACCGGCAACCAGTGCAGCTCGCGCAGCAGCGGTGTTACATGGGAGCGACGGGTCCCTCCCAACACCGCCCGCGCGGCTGCATTCTGGACCAGTTGGAGCCTCCAGGTGCTCCTCAAGGGAAGCCCCATGTAGAGAGCATTACAGTAGTCCAGGCGGGAGGTGACGAGGGCATGGGTGACTGTGCGCAAGGCGTCCCGGTCCAGAAAAGGCCGCAACTGGTGTATCAGGCGTACCTGATAAAACGCCCCCTGGTCACGGCCGACAACTGGTCTTCCAGTGTCAGCCGTGAATCCAGGAGGACCCCCAGATTGCGCACCCTCTCCGAGGGAGCCAAAATTTCACCCCCTATAGTCAGCGATGGAATCAGCTATGCCGAGGCGCCGGTAGCCACAGCCACTCGGTCTTGGAAGGGTTGAGCCTGAGTCTGTTCCTCCCCATCCAGACCCTTACGGCCTCCAGGCAACGGGCCATCACGTCAAGGGCATCGTTGGGGTGGCCTGGGGTGGAAATGTACAGCGGAGTATCATCAGCGTACTGATGGAAATCCACCCCAAAGCCACGAATGATCTCTCCCAGCGGCTTCACATAAATATTGAACAAAAGGGGAGAGAGGACCGACCCTTGTGGGTGGGGTGTTCAATCCCCGGAACCCCAGCTGGAGACAGGGGGACGGTTATGTCTGACGCATGCCAGCCACTCCTTCCTCCTCTTGGTGGCCATAACAGTGCCTCCCACTCCTAACTCACCCAAACGTCGCAGCATGATACCGTGGTCCACGGTATCAAAAGCCACTGAGAGGTCCAAAAGAACAAGGACAGAGGAATGACCCCTGTCCCGGGCCCTCCAGAGATCATTTACCAACATGACCAATGCCGTTTCCGTGCTGTATCCCGGCCTGAAGCCCGACTGGAGCGGGTCCAGATAGACTGTTTCCTCCAGGTGCCGAGGGAATTGCTCCTTTCAACTGTATAACATTTGATAAATCCTAGACGTTGGCCTATACATGATATCAGATGTAGGCAAGTGAATTCAAGCAAATTTGATCTGTTGAAAAAAAAATTGTGCATGAAATCTGCAAATGCAAAACAAAACCCACAACTCAAATCCCCAAAATCCCAAATCCCAAACCCACCCACTTCTCTTTCCTTTGGGATAATGTTCCATCTGAGTGGATCTTCTTAAATCTTCTCCTTTCTTCTGGTGAAATTGGGAGATTTTATTTGCACATTGACATTTTGAATCTGAATCAAAACAGATATCCATCCATCCATCTGCCAATTTAATTTATACAGTTCTCAGCCCATCTTAGAAAAAGTCCAAATTTCATATGAATTTTTGGGAACTTTGTCCTGTTTATCCACTAGATGGCAATGACATGAAACATTCAGAAACTTAAATCCTGACTTTACTCTCAGAGCTACTGTATAATAGCGCCACAATTACAAGTCCCCTATTTAACACTGAACAGCAGACAATATTTTATTATAGTATCGCGTAGCATTGATTAAAATATTTCCCTGAATTGTAATGTTTGGTTTCCCTTTTACAATTCCAATTTTTTTTAAAATGAAACTTCGTCCTCTTTTCTCTCTTAGCATCCACCTGCAGCCCGATTTGGTGGTAGCATCTAGCCAACCTTGGCTGATCTGAAAAAGAGAAGCAGATTTTGACTTGGTTAATATTTGGGTGGAAAATCCCAGGACTGTAAGCCAAAGAGGTTCAAAACTCTTCCTCAGACAAGGCGATTGCTAAATACTTCTGTATGGTGAGAGAAAATGTCATGAGCTTTGCTTAAGGGGATGATCTTTTCCTTCAAGTGACACCCAACTGTCTTCTGCAAACAGGCTGAATTTCAAAATTGTGGTATTCCTACTGAGGGCTCTCTGAAAGAGACCAAACAGGGCTTCATTGTTAGTTGCAGAAAAAAAAATTTTTTAAGAGCAAGGGGCAAAAAACAAAACAAAACACGATTTCTACAATTTGTCTCATAGGTTCCTTATCCAGAACAAGGTAATAATAATAATAATAATAATAATAATAATAATAATAATAATAATAATAATAATAATAATAATAATAATAATAATAATAATAATAATAATAATTCTTACTGGGAACTACTTCCATCCTGCGACAATATCTGTAATGCCATCAAACATCCATATCTGCCTATCCCAGGCCCTTAGTAAGGACTCAATAGGTAGACAAAATGCCAAATCCAGTCTAAACATCTGGCTGACTATGTGATGATCAAAAACAACAACAACAACAACAACAACAACAACAACAACAATAATAATAATAATAATAATAATAATAATAATAATAATAATAAAGTTGGAAGGGACCTTGGAGGTCATCTAGTCCTACCCCCTGCTTAGGCAGGAAACCCTATACTATTTCAGACAAATGGCTGTCCAGTCGCTTCCTAAAAACTTCCAGTGTTGGAGCATTCACCGCTTCTGGAGGCAGGTTGTTCCACTGGTTAATTGTTCTAACTGTCAGGAAGTTTCTCCTTAGTTCTAGGTTGCTTCTCTCCTTGATGAGTTTCCATCCGTTGCTTCTTGTCCTGCCTTCAGGCGCTTTGGAGAATAGCTTGACTCCCTCTTCTTTGGGGCAGCCCCTGAGATACTGGAAGGCTGCTATCATGTCCCCCCTCGTCCTTCTCTTCATTAAACTAGACATACCCAATTCCAGCAACCGTTCCTTATATGTTTTAGCCTCCAGTCCCCTAATCATCTTTGTTGCTCTTCTCTGCACTCTTTCTAGAGTCTCAACATCTTTTTTACATCGTGGTGACCAAAACTGGATGCAGGTTTAAATTTACTACCGGAATGCTGCTGAGGAATTTGGACTGAAAAGGGGTCTTCATGCCAATTCATAACACAGGAGACCTTTTCTCAGCTACGAAACTGGGAAAGGTAGATTTTTTCCCCCCAGGTTATTGATTCCTTTCTCCCCTGTGTGCCGGTCTCTCTTTCCTCGCAGCTACTTCTAAATATTGGTTTACCGTGTTGGCCCTTCCTACCCTTCCCATCATGTTAGAAAGTCATCCTGGCAAGTCTTGAGCCGGCCTAGGGTTTTGGTCTCTCCAGAGTGACAATAAGTGAACAAATCAACGGTACGTTGATGAACGTGCTGGGACTGGCCTGAGGTATTCACGAGAGAGAATCATGCTCGAGGCTACGTTTTGCTGGTCGGGTTGAGTAAGGAACATGCTTTTACTGGAGGCCAAGGAAAGAATTTCTATTGTGACAAGGATGGAGAATAATGAGTTTCAACTGAGGGAAGCAAGTGGTTACTTGACTGCAAAACAATGCTTTAGTGAGAATGCTGGGATGGATGGCAAGGAGATCTGAACTCTTTCGTTACAAAGCCTAAAATCATTGGCCTGTCACGGGTGATCAAATGCTTATCCCAGGGGTAGGCAACCTTGGCTCTTTTATGACTCGTGGACTTCAACTCCCAGAATTCCTGAGCCAGCCATGCTGAGGGAAAAGGGAGAGCTTTCCAAGCTGAGCCATGCTGGCTGAGGAATTCTGGGAGTTGAAGTCCACGAGTCATGAGGGGGCCATAGTTCCCCCATGCTGGCTCAGGAATTCTGGGAGTTGAAGTCCACCAGTCATGAAGGGGCCAAAGTTTTCCCCATGCTGGCTCAGGGATTCTGGGAATTGAAGTCCACGAGTCACGAAGGAGCCATAGTTCTCCCATGCTGGCTCAGGAATTCTGGGAGTTGAAGTCCACCAGTCACAAAGGGGCCATAGTTCCCCCATGCTGGCTCAGGAATTCTGGGAATTGAAGTTCTTGAATCATGAAGGGGCCAAAGTTTCCTCCATGCTGGCTCAGGAATTCTGGGAGTTGAAGTCCACCAGTCATAAAAGAGCCAAGGTTGCCTACGCCTGGCTTAACCAGAGAGGAAGAACAAGACCTTTCAACTGTGCAATCTTTGGTGACTTCACAAGTCTGTATGTATTTACAACACAGTTCTTTCAGCAGTCCCAAGAAGGCTCCACACCCATTTGCACCGCTCAGGTGACCCTGAGGACACAGGTAAGCCTCCAAGCGGCCTCAACAACTCTCAGGAAGAGTATTAACAACCAGATGACTGCAAGGAATATCAATCCTTCCATCCTCCACTCTTCAGTCAGAACCGAAGAAGCTTCTTGGATGAGAAGCGAAAATTCTTCAAGGAAAAAACAAGATCCAGTTGCCTTTTAAAAAAGCACCTGTGGGACAAAGTCTGCCTATAGGAGGAAACAAGATGCAAACTAAACTTTTCTCTAGGAAGAAGTCTGTGTTGACATCACACCTGTTGAATTGTCGCTGTTGTTGTTTTGCACAGGTGAGGTCCTTCACTTGCTTCTGAGTGATGCCCTGTTCAGGATTAATTCAAGGTTTAAAACAAGAAATGTCTCAATAAAAACGAAAAGCAATGTAAAAAATAAAAGAATGTCAACTCCTAAATGGGAATGAAAACACTGATGCTTCCTATAGTTCTGTTTTAGCTGGGAGAAACGGCTTAAACCGCCTATTTGTATGGATGCGTGACTTTAATAAAAATACAAAGTGTGTTTGCCCAGTTAAAAGGATTTTTCATCAAACACTTCCTAGCAACAACAATAGCAGTTGTTGGTGTGTCTTAACATGTCCCCTTTTCTTGTATTTAGTCTATTTTGTGAGTGTCTTTAGATGGGTTTATGTTATTCGGATTCAGATGGAACATTTCCATACAACGGTATGTGACAGTACATTAACATGGAATATTACACGACATTCGTTCCCTACGCGCAACGCACATGACTCTCTTCACCAACAGATACTTTACTCCTACAAGAACCCCATCAGACTTAAAATATTTTTTTTCCTACGGGCGAGCCAAAATTTTGCCATCTTTGGGGAAATGTCAGTTTGTTGAAGTGATCCCCTTCTTGCTGGTGTCAGAAGCGTGCACGCACGCGCGCACACACACACATGAAGAAAAACAAAATTGGCCAAGTGAATTTTGGGGTAATTACAACTTTTAAAAAATTGATTTTTGATGGAAAGAACAACAACAACAAAAAAGAAGTTAGGAAGGAAGGAAAAATGCTAATTGCGTAGGTGTATGCATGGAAGGTTATTTTTCCAATCTATTCTCGAAAGCGCCCGAAGGCAGGACAAGAAGCAACGGATGGAAACTGACCAAGGAGAGAAGCAACCTGGAATTAAGGAGAAATTTTTTGACAGTGAGAACAATTAACCAGGGGAACAACCTGCCTCCAGAAGCGGTGAATGCTCCAACACTGGAAGCTTTTAAGAAGAGACTGGACAGCCATTTGTCGGGAATGGTGTAGGCCAGGGGTAGGCCACCTGGGCTCTTTTATGACTGGTGGACTTCAACTCCCAGAATTCCTGAGCCAACATGGCTCAGCTTGGAAACCTCTCCCTTTCCCCTTTCCCCTCAGCAGCAGCAGCAGCAGGAGGAGGAGGACTGTGGAGTCCTTGGTGCTCTCTGGTTGTTTTGCTGCAGATGTTTCATTACCTAACTAGGTAACATCATCAGTGCTAGAAGGGGAGTGTGCTTTGCAGAGAAGGGGAGGAGGAGGAGGAGGAGGAGAAGAAGAAGAGGAGGAGGAGGAGAAGAAGAGGAGGAGGAGGAGGAGGAGGAGGAAGAGAAGAAGAGG
>NW_015386413.1:3156692-3168875 GCF_001527695.2 Protobothrops mucrosquamatus
GAGAAGAAGAAGAAGAAGAAGAAGAAGAAGAAGAAGAAGAAGAAGAAGAGGAGGAGGAGGAGGAGGAGGAGGAGGAGAACTGTGGGGTCCTTGGTGCTCTCTGAGCTTAGTTGCTTTCTTGCAGACATTTCATGACCCAGCTAGGCAACACCATCAGTCTGGTGCTCAGGATCATCAGGACTAGCACTGACCGTGTCACTGAATTGGCTCATGAAAGGTCTACAAGAAACCCCCCCCCCCACCGCTCACAGAGCACCGAGGACCCCTCAATTCAGCGTACGGTTATTTTTTTTTTCCTACGCAGCACGAAGGCAAGCAGGCCATCCCTTTAAAAGAATTTGGGCTGGATGCAGGGACGGGACATGAGCAAGCCTGCCTTTCAAACAGAATGCCAAGCACCAGGAAGCCGTTCTCTTAGCCCGGGAAGAAGGCGAGGTAGGAAAAAAAAGGCAGCAGATTGATCCTTTAAACCTCCAAAATAAAGGAAGCGGGACGGATGTTTTGATCTCGTCGTCCACTCGGCGAGAGAGGGAGGAGGGCTCTCACGGTTGCAAAAACAGGTGCTAGCAGACTTTACGCAAACCCCGGAAATTATTATTAATATTTTTTTTTCCCTGCAGACCTGACATAATCAACCATGCATATGGGAATTCTCTACTTTTGAAAAAAAAAAAAGACCTTTGCATCCGACAAAAAAAAAATCTTGGGCAAAATAGCCGCCCCGACAATCTTATTTGCCAAGTTCGTTGAAATCCATATCGTGTCGGTTCTCGGAGAAGATTTACATCTTTCTGAAAAGAAGATATATCCTCTGCATCTGTTCCTTTCTCTCTAAGCGTCTATCAACACTAAACTGTCCATCAAATTAAAATAATAATAATAATAATAATAATAATAATAATAATATAATAATAATATAATAATAATAATAATAATAATAATAGTAATAATAATAATAATAATAATAATAATAATAATAATAATAATAATAATAATAATAATAATAATAATAATAATATAAAGTTGGAAGGGACTTTGGGGGTCATCGAGTCCAACCCCCTGCTCAGGCAGGAAACCCTATACCATTTCTGACAATTGGCTGTCCAGTCTCTTCTTAAAAACTTCCAGTGTTGGACCATTCACCGCTTCTGGAGGCAGGTAGTTCCACTGGTTAATTGTTCTCACTGTCAGGAAGTTTCTCCTTAGTTCTAGGTTGCTTCTCTCCTTGATGAGTTTCCATCCGTTGCTTCTTGTGCTGCCTTCAGGCCCTTTGGAAAATAGCTTGACTCCCTCTTCTTTGGGGCAGCCCCTGAGATATTGGAACACTCCTATCATGTCCCCCCTCGTCCTTCTCTTCATTAAACTAGACATACCCAATTCCAGCAGCCGTTCCTCATATGTTTTAGCCTCCAGTCCCCTGATCATCTTTGTTGCTCTTCTCTGCACTCTTTCTAGAGTCTCAGCATCTTTTTTACATCGTGGTGACCAAAACTGGATGCAGGATTCCAAGTGTGGCCTTACCAAGGCCTTGTAAAAAAAAAAAAAAGATTTTGCTAACCTTCCTTGATTAAGTTTAATTCCTTTAATTGATATTTTATCAAGCCGTAGGGTGACCAGTCCAGTCAGTCTCCCATCATAAGCCAGTTCTCACTTGAACACATTAGTTCATCAAGGGTCCAAAAACAAACAAACAACCTTTTTGTCATTTGGCGCGTAAAATGCAACAATTAGAGGTTTAACCATTTGCATCTCTTACTTCTGCTGCAACCTAACTGCCTTGTGCATCTGACAGTAAAATCCACAGTTTCCTGTGGCTTAATAAACAGTGCAATTCCATTAGTCTTTTGCCAACCTGCTGCCTCCTCCCCATTTTTTCCCCTCCCCTTCCCTCTTTCTCTTTAATCCTTTTTTCTTTGCTTTTTTGTTATTTTAATTTTTTCTGAGATTTAATCAAAGTTTGGGGGGAAAGAAAAGAACAGGACATTTGCATCTTACAGCAACTTTATTAAGGCGAAGCCGATTTACAGTATCCCTTTGGGGAACCGCAGTGGGTGCAGGGAATTCAAGCACCTCCCAATGAATGATTAAGTCAAGGGTGCCTTAGCTTACTTTCCAAGGCTACCCCTTCTTTTTTTTCTTCCATCCTTCCCCAGATAAGGCCGGAGGGAAGAAAACTGGGCCTGCAGGAGATGGGAGGGCTCCTCAGAGACCTGGAGAGAGAAAGAACACAGAATGGGTAACTAATAGCTCCAGGGCGAATCCTCAAGTAGGTGAAACCTGGTGTGGGAATTATAGAAGGGTCCTTGGTGCTCTCTGAGCTTGGTGGTTTTCTTGCAGACGTCTCATTACCTAATAAGGTAATCTCATCAGGGCTGATGGTGTTACCTAGTTTGGGTAATGAAACGTCTGCAAGAAAACAAGCATGCTCAGAGAGCACCCAGGATCCCACGGTCCTCCTATTTCTTTCTTTCGTTCTTTCTTTCTTTTTCTTTCTTTCTTTCTTTCTTTCTTTCTTTCTTTCTTTCTTTCTTTCTTTCTTTCTTTCTTTCTTTCTTTCTTTCTTTCTTTCTTTCTTTCTTTCCTTCCTTCCTTCCTTCCTTCCTTCCTCAAAGTGACAATCTGGACTCCTTCCTTCCTTCCTTCCTCAAAGTGACAATCTGGACTCCTTCCTTCCTTCCTTCCTTCCTTCCTTCCTTCCTTCCTTCCTTCCTAGCTTTTCCCATCTCTGCCTCATTTTGCACTTTGATTTCCATTCTTCAAAGTGACAATCTGGACTCCTTCCTTCCTTTCTTTTTCCTTCCTTCCTTCCTTCCTTCCTTCCTTCCTTCCTTCCTTCCTTCCTTCCTTCCTTCCTTTCTTTGAATCAAGCCCTGCCCTGTCGTGACCCTTCTAGGACCCTCCTTAAAGTAGGACAGGAGGCTGTTCCACTGAGTTTGGGGGGGGGGAATTTGTCCTTCCACTTTGGCGTCCTCCTTCTCCTCCTCCTCCTCGCACTGATGATGTTACCTAGTTAGGGTAATGAAACGTCTGCAAGAAAACAACCAAGCTCAGAGAGTACTCTTCATTTCAATTCTGAGCTTTACTGGCAAATGAAAGATTCATACTTCTCCCTATGGGTGTTGTGAGTCAGTTATTTGATGTGTCCATGTTCTCTGAAAAAGAAGCCAATCTTTTATGCGTTCCTTCAGATGGTGGACGGTCCCTCCTTAGCAAGTCTTGAACGTAACTGCAGCAGTTTGTTCTGCAAAAGAACCTGAAGCTTTACACAGCTTAGTTTCCCCCCAACGTCCTGTGTTACTTTCCTCTATTATCAGGCCTGCTGTGTAAATAGTTATCGCTTCTGTCTGTCAGTTTCCAAAAAATGTTTCTGGAGGACTTGTGAGGCAACAATCCTCACAGTCAACGGGACGTGAAGCAGCCATGTTGTTCCAAAGCCTTGGTGGACACACATTCAAGGCTGGTCCCGCTGGGGGAGGCCTTGATTTGACACGAAGAACTTCTTCGAGACCTTGCAACTTCTGGGTTACAACCGTGTTTCAAGGTTTCTCCCAGGGTTATTAAGCTATGCTACAAATCTCTTTTTCTTACTCATTTGGACCGGATGGCCTACAATGACCTGTAGCGTTAAAAGAGAAAATGGCCTTGTCCCACCTCCACTGGCACAAAGCAGAATCCCTAATGTTGTTGTTATGGCTAGGCTGGTTTTATTTTGAGGTGAGAAGTTGGTTTACGCATAATAATAATAATAATAATAATAATAATAATAATAATAATAATAATAATAATAATAATAATAGAGTTGGAAGGGACCTTGGAGGTCATCGAGTCCAACCCCCTGCCCAGGCAGGAAACCCTACACCATTTCAGACAAATGGCTGTCCAATCTCCTCTTAAAAACCTCCAGTGTTGGAGCATTCACCGCTTCTGGAGGCAGTTCCATTGATTATAATAATAATAACAGAGTTGGAGGGGACCTTGGAGGTCATCGAGTCCAAACCCCTGCCCAGGCAGGAAACCCTAGACCATTTCAGACAAATGGCTGTCCAGTCTCTTCTTAAAGACTTGCAGTGTTGGAGCATTCACAGCTTCTGGTGGCAGGGTGTTCCACTGGTTAATTGTTCTAACTGTCAGGAAGTTTCTCCTTAGTTCCAGGTTGCTTCTCTCCTTGATCAGTTTCCACCCATTGCTTCTTGTCCTGCCTTCAGGTGCTTTGGAGAATAGCTTGACTCCCTCTTCTTTGGGGCAGCCCCTGAGATATTGGAACGCTGCTATCATGTCCCCCCTCGTCCTTCTCTTCATTAAACTAGACATACCGAATTCCAGCAACTTGAACTGGAGAGCCAGTTTGATATGAGTGGTTAAGGTGCTGGGAGAAACTGGATTCTAGTTCATTCTTAAGCACTGGGGCAATCATTTGCCTGACAGTCACTTATCTGAGAAGGTATTCTCCTGCTTGAGCAGGGGGCTGGACTAGAAGACCTCCAAGGTCCCTTCCAGTTCTATTCTATTCTAGAGGAGGACTGTGGTTTTTTGGGTGCTTTTCTTTCAGATCTTTCATTACTCAAACTAGGTAAGGTCAGTGCTAGGAGGAAATGGGATTTATGGAGGAGGAGGAGGGGTGGGGAGAAAGAGAAGAGAGGAGAGGAGAAGGGAAGAAAGGAGGAGGAGGAGAAGAGAGGGAGAAGAGAAGAAAGCAGAAGAGGAGGAGGAAGAAGAGAAGAAAGAGGGGAGGGGGAGTAAGAGGAGGAGAAAAGGCAAGTGCTCTACTCCCTTTGGATACCCAGAAGGCCCACGGGGGGGGGGGGACAAGCTACAGGAGAGCTGGTGGCGTCCACCAATCCCTTCACCCCGCAAACGACCACGGACCCCCAAAGGAACAACAACGAGGCAGGTTGTTCCACTGGTTAATTGTTCTCACTGTCACTAAGGAGAAACTTCCTGACAGTGAGAACAATTAACCAGTGGTACTACCTGCCTCCAGAAATGGTGAAGGCTCCAACACTGGAAGTTTTAAAAAAGAGACCAGACAGCCATTGGTCCGAAATGGTGTAGGGTTTCCTGCCTGAGCAGGGGGTTGGACTAGATGACCTTCAAGGTCCCTTCCAACTTTACTATTATTATTATTATTATTATTATTATTATTATTATTATTATTATTATTATTATTACGTCTTCTTCCTTTCGGTCAACCCTCCCCTTCTAAGGGCAGTCTACCTGTGACTTGAGAAAATTCAGGTGCTTTTTATTCATTCTCTCCGAATCCTTTTTCTGCCCGGATTGCGCTGCAAATCGCTCGCCCTTCTACCTGTGTATGTGTGTGTGTGTGTGTACACGTGTGTGTGTGTGTTTCTCTCTCCCAGGAGGGTCTCTGGCCAAAGGGGAGCGGTGGGGAGCCTCGGGCCCTTCGGCTTTTTTCGGATCCAAGCGGCGCGGAACCGGGTGGGGGACCGGGGAAGGGGCGCAGGGACCCCCGTGGGGACAGCGGCCCCCGCACAACGCCCAAAGCCGCCCGGCTGAACGGGTGTGTGTGTGTGTGGGGGGGGATGAGGGATGCACCCCCAATTCTCGCGACCCCCCCTCCCCGCCCCAGCCTGCAAATTCAGCCTGCTGGGAGGAGGAAGCCCCCCTACCCCCAAAAAATCGGCCCGGGCTGGCCTGGGCTGCGTTTAACCGAACGGCAAAGCAACTCTCGCTTATCGGCAGGATTTCAGCGCCGGCGGGGAAGGCAGCCGCGTCGTCGTCGTCGTCGTCGTCTCCGGGCGCGCGAGCTGCAGACGCCCGAGGCAGGGACGGCAGCGCCTCCACCGGCCGGGTCCCCGAGACGGGGGCGGGAGGGCGTGGAGGGGGGGGGTCTTTCCGAAGCGAAGGGTTAAGGGAGGGAGGGAGGGAAGGGAGGGAAGGGAAGGCGGCGATTGGTGGGAAGTTGAGCCGGGGCGGGGCCGGGAGGGAGGGAGGCGCTCTCGGCACTCGGAGCTGCCCAGGAGCGCCAGCCGGGAGGGAGGGGCGCTCAGTCGGCCTCGCCCGCCAGCCCAGCTCCAGCAACCGCCGCCCCCTCCCCGCCTGCCCGCCCTCCCTCCGGCATCCCGGCGCGGGGACTCGAGCACCGGCAGGCAGGCAGCCCGGGCGGGCGCGGGACGGCAGCCGGCGGCGGCTCCTCCTTTGTGGCCGGCGATGGTGGCGGCGTCGGGTGCCCGAGCGCTCTCGGCTCTGCGCTGAGCGGCCGGCGCGCTGGAGGCGCGGCAGGTCCCCGGAGCCAGGCGGCTGTCAGCGGTGGCCGAGCGAGGCCGGCGGAGGTGAAAGCGGCCGCTCCATGGGGCGCCCCGGAGGAGGAGGAGGAGGCGGCGGCGGAGGAGCGGTCCCGGGGACGCCTCCGGCGCGGGAGGCAGCTTGAGCCGGGCCGGCGCGGGACTGCGAGCAGGAGGCGGCGGCGGCGTCTGCGGCAGGTAGGCAGCGCTCCCGCCCGCTCCCAGCGCCGCCACTTGTCCGCGCGGGGCTGCAGCTGGGACGGGCGGCTGGCTCGCACGTGGCGGCGGGCAGCGATGGGCAGCTTTGCCAGGTGCTTTTCCTTCCTTCCTTCCTTCCTTCCTGTTCCCTTTCCTTTCCTTCATTCCTTCCTTCTTCCCAGTTCCCTTTGCTTTCCTCCCTTCCTTCTTCCCAGTTCTTTCTTCCTTCCTTCCTTCCTGTTCCCTTTCCTTTCCTTCATTCCTTCCTTCTTCCCAGTTCCCTTTGCTTTCCTCCCTTCCTTCTTCCCAGTTCTTTCTTTCTTTCTTCCTTCCTTCCTTCCTGTTCCCTTTCCTTTCCTCATTTCCTTCCTTCCATCCTCTTCTCAGTTCCCTTTACTTTCCTCCCTTCCTTCTTCCCAGTTCTTCCTTCCTTCCTGTTCCCTTTCCTTTCCTTCATTCCTTCCTTCCTTCTTTTTCCCAGTTCCCTTTCCTTTCCTCCCTTCCTTCTTCCCAGTTCTTCCTTCCTTCCTTCCTATTCCCTTTCCTTTCCTTCCTTCCTTCCTTCCTTCCTTCCTTCCTCTTCCCAATTCCCTTTCCTCCCTTCCTTCTTCCCAGTCCTTCCTTTCTCCCTCCCTCCCTTCTTCCCCCCTTCATTCTTCCCAGTTCTTCCTTCCTTCCTCTCTTCCGTCTTCCCAGTCCTTCCTTCCTTCCTTCCTTCCTTCCTTCCTTCCTTCCTTCCTTCCTTCCTTCCTTCCTTCCTTCCTTCCTTCCTTCCTTTCTCTTCCCAGTTCCCTTTCCTTTCCCCCCTTCCCAGTTCTTCCTTCCTCCCTCCCTCCCTCCCTTCTGCATCCCTTTCGCGGACGCTCCTGCGATCCCGGGCCGGCTGCCTTTCGCTCCGGCTCGGCGGCTGCTGCGGGCAGCGCGGGCTGAGCGGCCCCGGCGGAGAAGAGCGCCGCGTCCCGGGCGAGCTTGGTTCGGCCGGGCGCGGAGCTGGCGGCTTTCGCCTCCCAGGCGAGAAGAGCTGCGCGGCCAGGTTCGGGAGCCGGCTGGTTGCTCTCTTGCGCCGCTCGGGCTTCCTGCGCGGCTGAGCCGGTGCCTGCGACCCGGAGGCGCGGATCGAAACCAAGGCTGCGCTCTTGGCTTCGGGAGAATTTCCCTCCGGCCGCTGCCTTTTCGCCGGGATCCCAGGCTAAGCGGCTCCCGGGACTTCGCCTCCGTCCCTCCCTTTTGCCCAGCTGGCTCCCCCCCTCCGCCCTCCCGGCCCTCCACCCAGCCGCGGGGGCTCCAATTTGTACGCTAATGGCTCGGTGTAATTGCTATTTGCTCTGCCTGATGGGTGACAGGAGCTGTTGTGTATCCCGAGGGCAGGAACATTGAAAGCGGAGAAGTTTACAAGAGTTAGGAATTCCGGCGGAGTGAGGCTCCCGCGGAGCTTTTGGACGGGCCAGCGCAGTCTACCTGGGGGAAGGAATGGTCCCGATCTGCCGGCATTCCGGGTGGGTGACTGAGGGGCTTCGGTTGCAGAGAGGGGAGGGGGTCTTGCCCATTTGTGCTGCAGAAGCTCTACGGAGGTCCCTAGCCTGCCTTCTTTGTAGACCCAGGAAGAAAATCCACGGATGGACTGATCCGTTATTAGGCCCCCCCGTCGCGCCTCCTCTCCCCCCCCGCGCCCCGTTTCTGGATTTAGGTTCAGCCCAGGTGAAGAAATAATAATAATAATAATAATAATAATAATAATAATAATAATAATAATAATAATAATAATAATAATAGTAATAGTAATAGTAATAGTAATAGTAGTAATAATAATAATAATAATAATAATAATAATAATAATAATAATAATAATAATAATAATAATATTTGCCTGTAAGTAAAAACTGGTGGGATCATAAAATAGAGACAGTCATAGAAAATGATAAAATTAAACTGCTCTGGGACTTCAGAATTCAAACAGACAAGCACCTGCAACATAACACCCCAGACTTAGCAATTGTCGATAAGAAAGACAAAAAAGTCAGGATAGTGGACGTGGCAGTGCCTGGAGACAGCAGAATAGAGGAGAAAGAACTGGAGAAGATAACAAAATACAGAGACCTGCAAATAGAAATAGAAAGACTGTGGCAAAGGCAAGCAAGGGTAGTACCAATAGTCATAGGCACCTTGGGTGCAATCCCAAAACAACTGGAGCACCACTTGTACACCATCGGCATTGACAAATTCGCCATTAGTCAATTGCAAAAGGCAGCCTTACTAGGAACTGCATCCATCCTGCGACGAGATCTGTAATACCATCAAACATCCACATCTCCCTATCCCAGGTCCTGGGTAAGGACTCGATAGGTAGACAAAATGCCAAATCCAGTCTGAACATCTGGCTGACTGTGCGATGATGATGATGATGATAATAATAATAATAATAATAATAATAATAATAATAATAATAATAATAATAATAATAATAATAATAATAATAATAATAATAATAATAATAATAATAATAATAATATAACAACAACAACAATAATAAACAATAATAAAGTTGGAAGGGACCTTGGAGGTCATCTAATCCAACCCCCTGCTCAGGCAGGAAACCCTACACCATTTCGGACAAATGGCTGTCCAGTCTCTTCTTAAAAACTTCCAGTGAGACGTGCTTCAGCTAGCAGCCATTATTGGAAAGCCTTAGTTAGACTTGCCCACAGAGTGGAAAGGGATTTTACAAATAACTTCCTTGATTATTCCTGGGTTAAAAGTTAGGCTGCAGCCTTTTGGGTTTTTTTGGGGGGGGGTTGATTTGTTTGTTTTTTGGCTTTCTGTTGTGTTCCGAGCTGATAAGGCTCGATAAGGATTTGGTTGCTTGGTGTTCACGAGGGCCCTCCCCCCCCTTTTCTCTCTCCTACTTTTCAAGGTTTTACAGAGTCGACTGGGACCTGTGTTCAAAATGGAAATCCGGATTGTGCTGCTTATTCTGGGGACCCTGGTGTGCGCTGAGTCAGCAAGAGGTAAGGAGACAGGAATGAAATGGATAGATAATGTAATGTTTTTTTTTTAATCCCTGTTGACTTTTTGGAAACTGCCTAATAGTGACCCTTGAGGCATGCATGTAATTTTCTCCCTCCCTCTTTTCTTCCTTTCTTTCTCTTTTCCTTCCGCCCCTTTTCTCTTTTCCTTCTTTCCCCTCCTTTTCTCTTTCTTTCCTTCTCTCCCTCCCTCCCTCCCTCCCTCCTTCCTTCCTTCCTTCTTCCTTCTCTCTCTCCTTTTCTCTTTCTCCCCCCTCCCTCCCTCTTTTCTTCCTTCCTTTTTCTCTTTCCCTTCCTCCCTCAGTCCTCCTTCCCCCTTTTCTCTTTTCCTTCTTTCCCCTCCTTTTCTCTTTCTTTCCTTCTCTCCCTCCCTCCCTCCTTCATTCCTTCCTTCTTCCTTCTCTCTCTCCTTTTCTCTTTCTCCTCCCTCCTTCCCTTTTGTCTTTTCCTCCCACCCTCCCTCTTTTCTTCCTTTTTCTCTTTTCCTTCTTTCCCCTCCTTTTCTCTTTCTTTCCTTCTCTCCCTCCCTCCCTCCTTCATTCCTTCCTTCTTCCTTCTCTCTCTCCTTTTCTCTTTCTCCTCCCTCCCTCCTTCCCTTTTCTCTTTTCCTCCCTCCCTCCTCCTTTCCCTTCTTTTCTCTCCTTCCTTCCTTCCTCCCTCCCTCTCTCCCTCCCTCCCTCCTTTTCTCTTTCTCCTTCCTTCTTCCCTTTTCTTTCCCCTCCCTCTCTTTTTCTTCCTCCCTCCCTCTCTCTCTGCAACTGAAGCCCCTCAACCAGCCATCCTGCCCTCTTCTTGTGTTTCTGTCCTGCCCACGCAGGTGCGCTCTGTCTGGGGGCTTCCCGTCCTCGCTGTTCAATCTGAGGTGTGAAAACCCGCAATTGGCTTCCCGTTCTCAGTCTGGAGGACAAGGAAAACAATTGCATTCCAGGGTGGATCAGGGCAAGCCTCTCCCCTCCTCTAATCTCTTTCAGCCCGGGCTCTGCCTAATTCCCAACTGCACTAACTAAACAAACCCCAATCCATTAACTTCCCCGGGAGTGACAGACGAAGGACAGTTCTCAACAGCCAGGGAGCTGCAGGATTTAACCCAGTGGCTCCAACCCACGATCGGATTCCCCCCAAACCAGGTTGGCTCTCACCAGAAAGGAGGCAGAGGAAAGAGGGGGTGGTGGGCTGCGGGCGGGTGATCCAATGTGAGGTTCCCTTATCCAGAATAAACCAACTAAGGAGTAAAGAACAGTTACAGGCCTGGAACTGGTTGCTCTCCTTTTCTTACTGGAAGACCAGAATAGCCTTTTTCAGAGTCCGCATCGCCTCTCTTAAAGAAGGAAGCCTTATTATTATTACTTTTTAAACATAAAAACAGGCCCTGTTTACTCCCCCGCCCCAGTTAAAGTTATTTTAAAGCACAGATAATTCCTCAAATTGCAAAATTTCATTTAGCAACTCTTTCAAGTTACAACGGCACTGAAAAAAGGGGCGTATGACCGATTATCACACGACGGTTGCAGCATCCCCGTGATCACGTGATCAAAATTCAGACGCTTGGCAACTGGCATGGACTTACGACGGTTGCAGCGTCCCCGTGGTCACGTGATCAAAATTCAGACGCTTGGCAACTGGCATGGACTTACGACGGTTGCAGCGTCCCCGTGGTCACGTGATCAAAATCCAGACGCTTGACAACTGACTCATATCTATCATGTTTGCGGTGTCTTGGGGATTCACTTCACAACCCTGTTACTAACTTCTGGGCCGAATTACCGTCATTAACCGAGGACTACCTGCACAGAGAGCATCTTCTACCAAGAAGTTCTCTTCTGCAGGCTTCTGAGGTTCTATAGCAGTGTTTCTCAACCTTGACAATTTTAAGGCATGTGGACTTCAACTCCCAGAATTCCACAGCCAGCATTGCTGGCTGTGGAATTCTGGGAGTTGAAGTCCACATGCCTTAAAATTGTCAAGGTTGAGAAACACTGTTCTGTAGGAAAGACGCGTGTTCTCACGGTAGAGAGATGGACCCAGCAGTTCCATCACTGTGGGCTGGATAAATATTGGAGCATTGATGGACTGATCCAACACTGGGTTTGAAACTCCAGTTGACAGCTCTCTCTCTCTCTCTCTCTCTCTCTCTCTCCCTCTCTCTCTCCCTCTCTCTCATAAGGCAGTCAAAACTGTCAGCTCTCCACGCCAAGACTCAACAGTAATTTCCAACTCTCTTGACCCTACATGAGTTGGGACTTGACACTAGACCCAGCTTGGCTAGATAAGAGTTCTTTCTGCAGATAAGCATCAAGCCACGGAGAGCGCATTGACTTCCCATTGCTAGTGAGAGTGTGCAAATGCTTTGATGCTTTCAGGAGTTTAAACTGTTGTTGTTTTTAACTCTCTGCCTTCCTAGGAATTAGCAGAATCTTGGCAAGGTGTTTTTGTGCTGGAAACTGCAAGGGTGTTACATGTTTATATTAGGACTGAGAACTTCTGCTTCTTCATCTCTCCCTCCCTCTCTCCCTCCCTCTCTCTCTCTCTCTCTCTCTCTCTCTCTCTTTCTCTCTCTCTTTCTCTCTCTCTCTCTCTCTCTCTCTCTCTCTCTCTCTCTCTCTCTCTCTCTCTCTCTCTCTCTCTCTCTCTCTCTCTCTCTCTCTCTCTCTCTCTCTCTCTCTCTCTCTCTCTCTCTCTCTCTCTCTCTCTCTCTCTCTCTCTCTCTCTCTCTCTCT
>NW_015386413.1:3168940-3205729 GCF_001527695.2 Protobothrops mucrosquamatus
TCTCTCTCTCTCTCTCTCTCTCTCTCTCTCTCTCTCTCTCTCTCTCTCTCTCTCTCTCTCTCTCTCTCTCTCTCTCTCTCTCTCTCTCTCTCTCTCTCTCTCTCTCTCTCTCTCTCTCTCTCTCTCTCTCTCTCTCTCTCTCTCTCTCTCTCTCTCTCTCTCTCTCTCTCTCTCTCTCTCTCTCTCTCTCCCTCCCTCCAGGGTTTAAAATGAGTGTTCAAATATTCAAATACAGATTCTTCTCCTTGGTGTTTCTCAACCTCGGCAAAGTTTAAGATGGGTGGACTTCAACTCCCAGAATTCCCCAGCTAGCATTTGGAATTCTGAGAGTTGAAGTCCACTCATCTTAAACTTGTCAAAGTTGAGAAACACCAGAGAGAAGAATCTATATTTGAATTAAAACCAAAAGCTGCATTCTCTTGTTCATCATTCAGCTTTCCCAGAGGGCAACAATGGAGTCTTGATAGCCACATTATTATGTTGTTGTTGTAACCAAGTTGCCTGCAGCTTAATCTAGCCAAACAGGTGAGAAATGTGGAATGCTTTGGGAATAGGTTGGGCTGTTTCTCATGACCAACCGATCATGCATGAACTCTAGCAGAAGGAGGATGAGCAGGAAAATGGTTGTAAGCTCAGAATTCGAATCTTTCTTCTGATAATGGCATAGTGGCAGAGTGACAGAGTTGGAAGGGACCTTGGAGGTCTTCTAGTCCAACCTCCTGCTCAAGCAGTAAATCCTATATACCATTTCAGACAAATGGTTGTTGAATCCCTTCTTAAAAGATATCTTGTTTAGAGCCAGTCTTTTTTTTAATTGTTGTGCCTTATAGTTTTATTTTTTTTATTTTTGTGCCCTATAGTTAGTGTTGACTCCTGGCGATTGCCCAGATTATTCCCTGCAGTTTTCTTGGGAAGATATTGGGAAGTTATTTGCCATTACCTGCTTCCTAGGGCTGAGAGCAAATGACTGGCTTAAGGTCACCCAACTGGCTTTATGCCCAAGGCAGAACTAGAACGGTCTCCCCAGCCTGATGCCTTAACCATTACATAAAGACATAATAATACATAATAATGAGTAACCATGCCCCTCGGCTGCAGATCAAAACATTATTTTTCAACCAGGTATTCTATGTGAAACAGGTGGCAAAAAGAATATTTTTGGGAGAACCGATCTGTGTCCCCAAAGTGAGTGAGGGACCTTGAAAACTGAATCTTGAGAAAAATGGAGTTTAAACACCCCCAAGGATTCACAAAGAGGGGGATTGTTATCTGTCCTCTGTCATCTCTGAATGAAAGGTACTGAAATGGGGTTAAATGGCTGGAGAGCAGTTTCCAATTGATGGCTTTGAAAATGTCTTAATGGGATGGGGAACTTAACAATGTAGCCAGGCCTCAAGTGGCTGATTGATTCATTATGGGCCATCAAGTCATTTACAACTCCTTGTGACCAGATAGACTTTTTTTTTTCCATGGTGATCTGTCTCTCATCTGTTCTTTCAGCTAAGGAAGTAGCCTTCCCCTAATTGGGCCTGTCCAAACCAAGGAATGCTTCACTTTGAGCATACTTGGATTTACTGACTATAATTCTATTATTATTATTATTATTATTATTATTATTATTATTATTATTATTATTACTATTACTATTACTATTATTATGGATCATCGCACAGTCAGCCAGATGTTCAGACTGGATTTGGCATTTTGTCTACCTATTGAGTCCTTACCCAGGACCTGGGATAGGCAGATGTGGATGTTTGATGGTATTACAGATCTCGTCGCAGGATGGAAGCAGTTCCTAGTCAGGCCGCCTTTTGCAATTGACTAATGGCGAATTTGTCAATGCTGATGATGGTGTCCAAGTGGTGCTCCAGTTGTTTTGGGATTGCACCCAAGGCGCCTATTACTATTGGTACTACCTTTGCTTGCCTTTGCCACAGTCTTTCTATTTCTATTTGTAGGTCTCTGTATTTTGTGATCTTCTCCAGTTCTTTCTCGTCTATTCTGCTGTCTCCAGGCACTGCCACGTCCACTATCCAGACTTTTTTGTCTTTCTTATCGACAATTGCTAAGTCTGGGGTGTTATGTTGCAGGTGCTTGTCTGTTTGAATTCTGAAGTCCCAGAGCAGTATTATTATTATTATTATTATTATTATTATTATTATTATTATTATTATTATTATTATTATTATTATTATTATTATTATTATTATTATTATTATTATTATTAACTATTGATTAGCAAACTTTAGAAATATTTATATTTCACGTATTTCTTTATGCAATTTTTATAGCTGCCCAACTCGACCAAGTGACTCTGCACAGCTTACAATTCTAAATCAATGAAACAATTCAAACAGTTAAAAAAAAAACCCTAGTTTTCTTAAATAGTAATACAGTAAAAACCTATTACTTAAAAATGTTTAAAGTCAGGTTTTTCTAGACTATTTTTATCAGAGAAATGGGATGCCTGGGGATGGGGTCCAATCATTTAATCTGGCCAACTCAACTTTTTTCATATGGGCTTTTAGGAAAGGATTCTCAGACCTCCGGCTTTTTTTATTTAACTGTCACAGATAAGAGCATCTTTCAGTATTCAACAGATGTCAACATTACTTAAGTTTTTTCCTGCAGTGAAGTCTTATCAACCTTGCAGCTGTTTTATACAATGCATAGCAACCAATCCATCAGAATAGAGCTGGAAGGGACCTTGGAGGTCTTCTAGTCCAATCCCTTGCTCAAGCAGGAGACCCTATACCATTTCAGACAGGTGGCTGTCCAATCTCTTCTTAAAAACCTCCAGTAATGGATTACCCACAACTTCTGGAGGCAAAGCTGTTCCACTGGTTAATTGTCCTCACTTTTAGGAAGTTTCTCCTTAATTCCAGGTTGCTTCTCTCCTTGATTAGATTCCATCCATTGTTTGTTGTCCTGCCTTCAGGTGCTTTGGAGAACAGCTTGACTCCCTCTTCTTTGGGGCAGCCCCTGAGATACTGGAATGCTGCTATCATGTCACCTCTAGTCCTTCTTTTCTCTAGACCAGTTCAAACCCGAATCCTGCAACCGTTCTTCATACATTTTAGTCTCCAGGCCTTTAATCATCTTACTTGCTCTTCTCTGCACTTTTTCCAAAGTCTCAACATCTTTTTTTTTAGTGTGGTGATAAAACTGGATGCAGTATTTCCAGGTGTGGCCTTGCTAAGGCTTTGAAAGGTAGTCCTAACACTTCAGATGATTTTGATTCTATACCTCTGTTTATCCCATCCAGGATTCTATTTGTTGTTGTTAGTTGCGAAGTCGTGTCCGACCCATCGTGACCCCACGGACCACGTTCCTCCAGGCCTTCCTGTCCTCTACCATCTTCTGGAGTCCATTGAAGCTCAGGCCTCCTGCTTCAGGGACTCCATCCAGCCACCTCCTTCTCTGTCGTCCCTTCTTCTCTTGCCCTCCATCTTTTCCAGCATCAGGCTCTTCTCCAGGGAGTCCTTCCTTCTCATTAGGTGGCCAAAGTCCTTGAGTTTCAACTTCAGGATCTGGCCTTCTCAAGAGCAGTCGGGGTTGATCTCCTCCAGGCCTTCCTGTCCTCTACCATCTTCTGGAGTCCATTGAAGCCCAGGCCTCCTGCTTCAGGGACTCCATACAGCCACCTCCTTCTCTGTCATTGTCCCCTTCTTCTCGTGCCCTCCATCTTTCCCAGCATCAGGCTCTTCTCCAGGGAGTCCTTCCTTCTTCTCATTAGGTGGCCAAAGTCCTTGAGTTTCCACTTCAGGATCTGGCCTTCTAAAGAGCAGTCGGGGTTGATCTCCTCTAGGACCGACCGGTTGGATGGCCTTGCAGTCCAGGGGACTCTCAGGAGTCTTCTCCAGCACCAGAGTTCAAAGGCCTCCATTCTTTGGCACTCAGCCTTTCTTATGGTCCAACTTATATTAGCTGTAGACAAATCTTTTAGACAATTTTTTTTAAGACAAGTCTTTCCTTTGTCTTTTACAACACGCTCAGCATAAAACTGAAGCTACGAACTCTGCATTTCCAGAAATTAGCTTGTCACATTCTCTCTCGATTTGCTCCATCTACCCTTACAAAAACACCCCAAAGAAAACAACGCCAGCCTGACAAACCATGTGTGAACAGACTCGGTCTGAAAGCGACGGTCTGAATGGAGAAAACATCTGTGCGGTCCCCAAATCGGCGATTTTATTTGGCGCACACTGGTGTGAAATGCGATGAATCCTTGCTCTATATTCCGAAGCGAGGGCCGTGAATCTACGTTATTGTGCAAGGTCTGAAGTTCTGCCGGTGTTGGCACAAACAAGCGCTATCCAAATGAGACACCCCTGTTCAGGAGAGACCTCCTGGTTCACAAGTCAGATAAACATCGGCTGCCTTCCATTTGGTGTGCTGCCCTGATTGCACAGTCTCCCCATTGTAGTTTTGTAAACATGGCAAAGGAGCGCTTCGACGAATCTTAACGGTTCCATTTCATCAAAACCCATCCAATTTTCAGGAAGAAATCCAGCCAATAACTCCAGGCTACTTCTTACATTAAGTGCTTAAACTTAATTTCGAGCGTCGGGGAAAAGGAAGAAAAATGTAAATTGGGAACAGAGACCTCTTTGGAATAAGTCTGCATTTGTCTTCGTTTCTGCCCTTTTTTAGTCTTCTCTCTCTCTCTTTCTCTCTCCCCCTCTCCCTCCCTTCCAGAGCTGCTGAAGAAAAGGTCCATTCTTGGTTGGAAGGAAAATATATATATATATATATATTTTTTTTTTCCTGGGCCTGGTAAATTTATTTTATGAAAGATTTACACAAGCTTAGGTATTTGGTTATGAGGCTCTGGAAGGGACCGTTGGAAAACACGCCACAAAGCAATCAGGTTTTCGTTCTTTTTAAGTCCTCAGCCTTAGAAATTTCCGTATTTGGATATAAGAGGTCAGATCGCTAATAGTTCTAGATACGATTTGGGAAACCTTATTTTTTTTTTTTTTATGAAACATGGCAGGACCTTATTACCACTGTTATCCTTTCGGGGGGACGGCTCTTTGGGGCAATTAGTGTGAAAGGTTAGTTTTGGAAAACTTAGCAAATTTGTATTTGTGTTCCATCCCTTAGTGATTCATGCAAGACTCATTCTGGATTTCTTTCAAAAAAATAAAATAAAATAAAATAACCTTGACTTGTGATAGTCCCTTTGAAAATATCCCATTACAACCCCGATTTTCTCCTTCCCGGTACAACTGAATATAGAGAAGAACAAAAATGTTGGGGAGCTGTCAAAAGTATTTAAAGATGATATACGTGAATTAAAGTCTTGAAAATTTACAACGCTTGGTAGCGTTGAACCGAGAAAGGGGGGGGTTGATGTACAGAACATGTGTTTTTACAATCCTCTCCTAAACAAACCTGAATTTGACAACAGTGGTCCTCGGCTTACGACCACAGTCGGGCCCAACATTTATGTTGCTAAGCAAGACATTTACTAGGTGGGTGTTGCCCATTTTCTTGCCAGAGTTGTTAAGCAAATCATTGCGTTAAATTAGTAACCCGGATGTTAAGTGAAACTGCTTCCCCCATTGAATTTGTTTGTCAAGGGGGTCGCAAAAGGAGGTCACGTAACTCCTGGGAGACTGCGACCGTCACAAATATGAATCGGTTACCAAGGGGCTGAATTCTGATCACATGACTGCAGTGGTTTTAAGTGTGAAAAACAGCCGTGAGTCATGTCCCAAAGGTGCTTTTTTTTCAGGAGGCAACTGGACTTTCTTGTTTTTCTTTGAAGATGTTTCGCTTCTCATCCCAGAAGCTTCTTCAGCTCTAATTGGAAGGTGGAGAACAAAAGAATTTATACTCCTTGCAGACGGCTGGTCATTTGCATCCTTTGAGAGAGTCGTTGAGGCCACCTGGAGGTTTATCTGTGTCCTCGGAGTCACCTGAGTTGTGGAAATGGGTGTGGAGCCTTCTTGGAAGTGCTGTAAGGACTGTGTTGTAGACTGGAGATAAAGGATGTTGTATCCCCCTCCCATCTGTTGAGAGAGGGATATTCAGTTTTGACATAGATGACCTCTTTGACCTGTCTTTCAAATCAGATAAAGCTCCGAGTGGCCTCAACAACTCTCTAAAAGAAGGCAAATGACCAGCGGTCTGCAAGGAGTATAAATCCTTCCACTCCCCACCATCCAGTCAGAGCTGAAGAAGCTTCTGGGATGAGAAGGGAAATGTCTTCAAAAAAAAAACAAAGTCCCATGAGGACACAGATAAACCCCCAAGTGGCCTCAATGACTCTCTAAAAGGAGGCAAATGACCAGCGGTCTGCAAGGAGTATAAATCCTTCCATTCTCCCCACCATCCAGTCAGAACATGAAGAAGCTTCTGGGATGAGAAGCGAAACGTCTTCAAAGAATAATAAGAAAGTCCCATGAGGACACAGGTAAGCCTCCAAGTGGCCTCAATGCCTCTCTCAAAGAAGGCAAATGACCAGCTCTCTACAAGGAGTATAAATCCTTCCATTCTCCCCACCATCCGGTCAGAACATGAAGAAGCTTCTGGGATGAGAAGTGAAACGTCTTCAAAGAAAAACAAGAAAGTCCAGTTGCCTCTTCAAAAAAAGCACCTCTGGGACAACCAGGACCCTGGATGACTGAGAATCTCCTGTAGACATTTGGTCCTAAGTCTTTTTTTTTTCAGTGCCATTGTAACTTCAAAACAGATGGTTGTAAGTTGAGGACGGCCTGTATACCAATGGGAATGGAGTCTTAACACGGCTAGAAGACTGTGGTGTGGTTGGCTGCACAAGCCAGGTTGTCCACTGTGGGTTTGTGTGACCTTCCGAAATATGCGAGACGTTGAAACTCAGGTCATCTAAACAATGTCTCCTTTTCAATGTTCTGTTCCTCGTGGCTCCGGGAGCGAGAAGATAGACATCCATTAAAAATAACAATGAAGACGCGCAGTAACCTGTCTGTGCTTGCGGTCGATCGAATTCATTGACTCAATCGGAAACAACGGCACCCATCCGGGGACTGATTTTGTCAGGGATGGATGAGAGTTGGGCTTCCTGCAAAGTTGAGGCACAGAAAAAGGTTTGTTTTTTTCCCCCCTCTCCCTCCCTCCGACGGGTGGAAACTGAGTCAGGAGAGTTGAGTCAGTTCCTGGTCTGGCTCATCCGGGTGTGGATGCACGCTGGCTAACCGTCTCTGTGTAACGTCCAGGATTTAGGCTTCCTTTGCAACTTCAGGAGGCAAAGACACGGGATGAGGCTGCGATTCTAAACTCGCGTCCTTCGAAGCTCTTTCCTTTCTATTACAAGGGAATTGTTTCCAACAATTGGAAGTTTTTAAGAAAAGACTGGACAAGGCCCTTTGTCTGAAACGGCACAGGGTTTCCTGCCTGAGCAGGGGGGTTGGACTAGATGACCTCCAAGGTCCCTTCTGAGTCTGTTATTCTGTTATTCTTTTTTCCCTCCCTCCCTCCTTCCCTGCCTTCTCCAACACTGGAAGTTTTTAAGAAGAGACTGGACAGTCCTTTGTCTGAAATGGTACTATAGGGCTTCCTGCCTGAGCAGGGGGTTGGACTAGATGACCTCCAAGGTCCCTTCTGAGTCTGTTATTCTGTTATTCTTTTTTTCCTCCCTCCCTCCCTCCTTCCCTGCCTTCTCCAACACTGGAAGTTTTTAAGAAGAGACTGGACAGCCATTTGTCTGAAATGGTATAGGGTTTCGTGCCTGAGCAGGGGGTTGGACTAGATGACCTCCAAGGTCCCTTCCAACTTTATTATTATTATTATTATTATTATTATTGCAGTCAGTCACTACGATCACAGCTGAGCCCAACATTTCTGTGGCTAAGTTATTGCTAGTCAGAAAAATGCCAACCCCCAAAAAAGAAAACCCTTCACAAAACTAGGATTGCCTTTCAAACTGGACTGTCATTAAGTGTCTATATGGAGATTCTCCATCATCCAGGTCCTGGTTGTCCCAAAGGTGCTTTTTTTTTCCCCCAAAAGGCCACTGGACTGCCTTTGTTTTTCTTTGAAGACGTTTCGCTTCTCACCCCAGAAGCTTCTTCAGCTCTGACTGGATGGTGGGGAATGGAAGGATTTATACTCCTTGCAGAAAGCTGGTCATTTGCCTTCTTTGAGAGAGTCGTTGAGGCCACTTGGAGGTTTATCTGTGTCCTCAGAATCACCTGAGTGTGCAAGAGGGGTCCAAGGGGCCACCTAGGACAAAACTGAACACCCCCTCCCTCAACAGAGGGGGAGGGATACAACACCACCCGTCTCCTGTGTACAACACAGTCCTTCCAGCAGTCCCAAGAAGGCTCCCCACCCATTTGCACCACTCAGGTGACCCTGAGGACACAGGTAAGCCTCCAAGCGGCCTCAACGACTCTCTAAAAAGGAGACAAATGACCAGCTGTCTGCAAGGAGTATAAATCCTTCCATTCTCCACCATCCAGTCAGAGCTGAAGAAGCTTCTGGGATGAGAAGAGAAACACCCTCAAAGCAAAATGAGAAAGTCCAGTTGCCTCCTTGGGGACTGACCTTAAGTATTTGCAACATTTAAGTCACATTAACTGATACAGGTAGACCTCGATTTACAAGCACAACAGAGCCCGACGTTTCTCTTGCTAAGTAAGACGGTTCCTGTGAGTTTTGCCCCATTTTACAGCCTCTCTTTGCCCCCGTTGTTAAGCGAATCACTTAGCGGTTGTTACGTTAGTGGCACGGCCGTTAAGGGAATCCGGTTTCCCCCCCTCGACTTTGCTCGTTGGAAAGTACACAGAGTCTCTGCAACCGTCGTAAGTACATGCCAGTTGCCCAGCCTCTGAATTTTGATCACGTGACCCACGGGGAGGCCGTAAAAGTCGTAAGAGTGAAACAACGGTCCATCCGTCCATTTTTTTCCCCAGTGCTGGTGTAATTTTACACCGTCACTAAACGAATTGTTGTAAATTGTATTCTTCCAGGGGTTTTTCTTTTCTTTTCTGGGTCAGCGTTTTTCTGACGTTGCGATAACCTTTGCTAGTTTTTGGCTCACCTACATGCTGTAATCGCATCGGTGTATGAATATATTACATTTGAACCAGGGATCTGGTTGAACAGGTTCTGATTGCGGCTATTTTAGCCCCATAACTGAGCGGAGGAGACCGTATTTCACTTCAAGCTCGCTGTGTTCCCTTCCTCTCGTAAATAATAATTTTGAAATTGAGGACGTTGATAAACTGATCAGCCCCCCCCCCCCCCACATTTTCCTATTAGAATACTCGACGGTTTGCTTGTGGATACCCAAGTAAGGAACTTGGGGCTTTGAAGCACTGTTGATTGTATGGAAAGCATGGTGGGGAGGGTTTTTTTTGGGGGGGGGGGGCGGTTAGCTAGCCATATATGAGAACATCACAACTGTATGCAGAGGTCTACAGAGAATGAAAACATAGCATCTTGCCTCTACAGTTTTGTACCCTTAATTGATAATTAACTTTATTTGAGGGCAAGAAACCAAACTGAAGTTACCATGCCCAAAATATCTTGACATTTCTACTTGAAAGCGTGACGGCTTTGTAAGAAGAATCAAGGAAGATTTTTCTTTCTACAGCCTCCCTCCTCTTTTCCTTCCTCCCTCCCTCCTTCTTTTCCTTCCTTCCTTCCTTCTTCCCTCCTCCCTCTTTTCCTTCCTTCCTTCATTTCTTCCTCCCTCCCTTCCTCTTTTCCTTCCTCCCTCCCTCCCTCCCTCCCTCTTTTCCTTCCTTCCTTCCTTCCTTCCTTCCTTCCTTCCTTCCTCCCTCCCTCCCTCCCTCCCTCCCTCTTTTCCTTCCTTTCTTCCTCCCTCCTCCCTTTTCCTTCCTTCCTTCCTTCCTTCCTTCCTCCCTCCCTCTTTTCCTTCCTTCCTTCCTTCCTTTATTTCTTTCTTCCTTTCTTCCTCTCTCCCTCCCTCCCTCTTTTTCTTCCTTCCTTTCTTCCTCCCTCCCTCTTTTCCTTTCTTCCTCTCTCCCTCCCTCCCTCCTTCCCTCCCTCCCTCTTTTCCTTCCTTCCTCCCTCCCTCTTTTCCTTCCTTCCTTCCTTCCTTCCTTCCCATCCATCCATCCATCCATCCATCCATCCATCCATCCACCGTTCTCCAGAGCGGAAGAATTGGATAAGTTCTTCCCTCCAACAACACATAAGTCTTTTTTGGGAAATATTATGGGCTGGATCTGGCCTAGATAGTTTACAGAGTAAAGATTTTCCAGGACAGAAACCTCAAACCGGCTCCCTGTTTAAACCTTGGTTGAAGTTGACATTTGCTTCCAATACCAGGTGGGTGAAAGCTCCTGAGATGACAGATAGAGGCTTCTGAGGAATGCTCCCTTTAATTTTCCGGGTTCCCAGCTGCCCATCGAGTCGAAAACCGGGAAAAAATGGTTCCCTTTTATGCTTCTTCCAGAGAACTCAAGGTCGAGTCCGGTTCCGAAGTCTGAAACCAAAGCCTTCTTCTCCTTGGCCACGGGTCTCCCCGCCTGCAGACTCCTGTTTGCATTTCTCTCCCCTCCTTTCCCAAGTTTATGGCTGCTGTTTGGCCAGAGGAAACGAATTAACATAATTTACTGTTTTAAAAACAGGACCCACGCCCTTCCCTGGCATTCTGTGGGAGAAGCCCTCTTCTGGGTCCAATGAGAGAGAACAATGCCCCGATTTATGGAATGCAAGGTTTCCATTCATGCCCTCCACACACACACACACACACACACACACCCCATTTTAAAAGGAGCCGTAAAGGACGGTGCCCAGGAGCCCGTAACAAACCTCCAACGGCGGTTGACATGAAAGGGGGCAGGCATTGTTCTCGGTGGAAGTTGATTTTTTATTTTATTTTTTTAGAGCAAGAGTCTGGAGCCCAAAAAAAAACCCCAACTGCCAAGTGCGAAGTCTCTTGAGCTGGCAAAGTTTTTGTCCCAACTTACAGTTCTGGAGCCTCCGTAAGAATTTGTTAGGAAGCGGGCAACTTGGAGACGGGAGCAGGAACAGGAGAAAGTCGGAGGAGTAGGAAAAATGCAGTGAAATGGACCGGATATTGGGGAAAAAAAAAATCTCCTAAAAGCAGCAATTGTTCCATGATGCCTTAATAAGTGCAGCAGTCCTGCAGTGGCGAAAGCTCGGTATCGTGCGATGGGCCTCTTTTAGTTCCATCTTTTCTTTCTTTCTTTTTTTTTTTTTAATTAAATTTTTTTAAAAGTTTTACAATATAATTCCCCACCTCCCTCAAACCCCACCCTTCCCCACCCCCCTCCCTCCCCCCCCCGACTTCCCAGAGCTACACACAGGGTTTACAATACAGTATACTCTGTCTTACATTATATTACCCTTAAATTAACAATTCTATAACATCCTTTAGCTCTCTCCTAAACTGACACATTAACATCATTATTACTAATTATTAAATTTTAATAAAATAAACTACCGGTACATTCACAATCTCAAATTTACTCAAAAACCAAATGAAACTTTTTAGTTCCGTATTTCTTCTCAATATAATCTAGCCATCTTCTCCAAAACCAATATATATCTTTTTTGTGAGTAATCCTTCACATAGGCTGAAATCTTAGCCATTTCTGCTAAATTTGAAACTTTATAAATGCCCATTGGGCATTGGGCAGTTCCATCTTTTCTTGACGTGGGACCAAAAAGCTCACATCCCTGCCACCAGGATGGTGGAACCTGGATTCCCAATAAGAAGATCTTCAGAAGGACCTTTTGGTATATAAGAAAAAAAAAAATTGTAGCAAAATGGCATTGCTATACCCTCCCCCCTTCCCCCCCCCCCCCATGCATCCCTATGGGATGCTTGTCCAGGGTTAATGATACGAAGACAGGACTTTAAATCTTTCATCCAGACTGCAAAACTGCAGATATTTAAGGCCTTTCTCTTAAAAATAAAGAAACAAACACCACAATGCAGGTTAGTCCCCCACTTCCAACAGTTCATTTAGTGACCGTTCAAAAGTTACAACGGCACTGAAAAAACTGACTTAAGACCGTTTTTCACACCATTTTCCAAAGTAGCTGTATAATAGATTGATACTCAGATATTGTTACTGCAAGGCTTTTCAAGCCTTTTCCTATGTACACTTATTTTAATTTTATTTATAGAAATATTTCGACTCTCAAAAGCCCTTAGAAAGCCACCAGCTTTAGTAATTCCCTTTCATTTTTCCCTTTTCAAGGTTTTTTGAAGGAAGCACTCTTTATTTTCCAACAGACACTAATGTACCATTAAGGGGGGTGTGTGGAAATCCCTCGTTGTTATGCCTGCTTAAAAAAGGCACTGAATTGTTTTGGAATTCATTTAACAGCTGTTTTGGTTCTTCTTTTATTTTACCTCCCCCAAGCTGTTTCAGTGGAATAAAATAGAATAAAATGAACCGCTAAAATAAACAATCACAGATTTTAAGCCGAGTATTAAAACCAACGTTAAATATACCGCCACCTCAAATGAGAAATCGTTTAAAACAGGCCAGATTGAAATGTTCAAAAAAAGTATTGGCTTTTTCACAGCCACCAGCTACTGGACTGCATTCTTCCAAGAGTGCCAGATATTTTCCTGTTCTACTCCTCCCTGTTCCATTATATGTCTCATAACAGAGTTGGAAGGGACCTTGGAGGTCATCTAGTCCAACCTCCTGCTCAAGTAGGAGACTCTGAACCATGTCAGACAAATGGCTGTCCCATCTCTTCTTAAAAGCCTCCAGTGATGGAGCATCCACAACTTCTGGTGGCAGGTGGTTCCACTGGTTAATTGTTCTCACTGTCAGGAAATTCCTCTTTAGTTCTAGGTTGCTTCTCTCCTTGATGAGTTTCCACCTGTTGCTTCTTGTCCTGCCTTCAGGGGCTTTGGAGAATAGCTTGATCTTGACCTTCCATTATGTATTTCTTTTCGTAATCCATGTCAGCACAGGGCATTGATTTCAAGAACCACACTTTTAAACAGAAGCAAATGGATTTATATTCTCACGGGGGAAAAAAAAGAGGAATGGCAAATGGAGGGACCTGTGTCTGCGTTTCCAGCAAACTGCCTATTACAGTATTATTATGGCTGCAAAAATTGTATATACTTACAGAGGAAGGTTAGGTTTATAAAGAGAAATGTTATAATTTAGCTGTTATCGCCAGCATTATCCCTTCATAACATGCATTTTTGAGATTAGCAGAGCATAATTCCCTCTCACTAATTCCTAACTCTTGTGTTACTTTGAACCTCTCAGACTCTCTAGATTGTACAACTGAAATTACCTTTGTCTCAGAAGGAAGCAAATGCTACTAAACAATTACCGGTATAAATAAAATATCGGAGGCCCCAGGTAACACAAAACGTGGGCTTCTCTCACATTGGTGAGAGAACCACGGTAGTCTTTGACTTATCACTATTCATTTTGCGACAGTTTGAATTTACAAGGGCACTGAAAAAAGGGACTTACAACCTGCCCTCAGACTTAGGACCGTCGTAGCATCCCACGATCACATGATCAAAATTTGGGCGGTTGGCAACCGGCACGTATCTGTGACGGTTGCAGCGTAAAATGGGGGCACAACTCATTTAACAACTGCCTTGTTTTAAATTTTGGTCAAGATCTTCCTGTATTTTTTGTGTGTGCATTTTTAGGGCTCTGAAAACAGGAGGAATATACAAACGCCGGGAATGGACATTTTCGTGCTCCTAAAACAGCTCCAGTGTCTTCCACTCTTTTTTGCAATCCTTTTGCTATCTCCTTTTGGAGGCATTTCCCCTTCCATCTGACAGAAGTAAAGGAAAGGTCTTCAAAAATTTAATATGGAAAGAGAAATTTAAAATTGAGGAAAGTAGCCAGGAGCACATAACACATCTTAGTAACTGCGTTTACAGCAGTGGTTCTCAACCTTTTTAATGCCGCGACCCCAACCGGTCGTAAGTTGAGGACTAAACCGGTCGTAAGTCGAGGACTACCCAACCGGTCGTAAGTCGAGGACTTTCCCTGCCCGGGAGCGCCACGCATGCGTGGTTCCGCCCCCTGCGCCGGCCGAGGCGTAGCTGGCAAGCGGCAGAGACGGAGCAGGCCGACCACCAGCTGGGCCAGCCCAAGGGAGGTAAGGCACCCGCCGGAAAAGGGAAAAAAAATGGCGGACAAAAAAAATGGCGGACAGCCTTGCTTGGCGACCCCCGTGAAATGGTCGATCGACCCCAAATGGGGTCCCGACCCACAGGTTGAGAACCACTGGTTTACAGGGACATCCTGATGGAGTTCTATCATTAAATCCACCTGGTGGATGGATCAGAAGCATCCATGGCGATGCGAGATAAAGATGGCTTGTTAGAATAAGAGCATTTTTGCGTAGGGAATGCTCAATCTGTCTGCAATCCTGTTTTTATTTGTATTTCCCCCCTCTGAAAAGTGAGGTATACAATTTATCTGCCCTCCCCGTCAGAATGCAGCAATCCAGCAATTATTGATGGGGCTCCATCCGATTCTCTCGGAGAAGAGATTCCAACCAGGAGATCCCTTGGTAGATTCTGGGAAGGGATTCCTGTGGGTTGCCCACCAGGTTTGTAAACTATAAACAAAAGAAATATTTCTTTGAGGTTTTTCACTTGGCTAATCTGCAAATCATGTTAATTGGCTTATGTCTGACTGATCAGCTAGTGCAAGGAACTTTGACACACATATAAATTATCCTTCCATGTATTACTAACAGTAGAAATTTCTCGGAGTGCCCGGTGTCAGGGTTTCCCAGGAGACGAGCAGAGTGTGTGATTTTAATGAAGTGGGAAAAAGTTTAGTGGAAATGTTTCTATCAGAGCTTTGGACAGAAAGGAGGGTTTACCTTCAACTCCTTCTGGAGGGAAGACATTCCAATGACCAATTGTTCTAACTATCAGGAAGTTTCTCCTTGGTTCTAGGTTGCTTCTCTCCTTGATTAGTTTCCATCCGTTGCTTCTTGTCCTGCCTTCAGGGGCTTTGGAGAAGAGCTTGACTCCCTCTTCTTTGGGGCAGCCCCTGAGATACTGGAAGGCTGCTATCCTGTCTCCCCTCGTCCTTCTCTTCATTAAACTAGACATTCCCAATTCCAGCAGCCTTTCCTTATATGCTTTGGCCTCCAGTCCCTTAATCATCTTTGTTGCTCTTCTCTGCACTCTTTCTAGAGTCTCCACATCTGTTTTTGTAGTGTGGTGACCAAAACTGGACGCAATATTCCAAGAGTGGTCTTATTAAGGCATTATATAGTGATACAAATGCTTTACGTGATCTTGATTCTATCCCCAGCCGTGCAGCACATGGCTGGCTCATATTTGAGCGATTGTGCACTAGGATTCCAAGATCCTTTTCACAATTACACTACTATTGATCCTGGACCTACACCTAGACCAGGGGTAGGCCACCTTGGCTCTTTTATGACTCGTGGACTTCAACTCCCAGAATTCCTGAGCCAGCCGTGCTGAGGGGAAAGAGAGTGGTTTCCAAGCTGAGCCATGCTGGCTCAGGAATTCTGGGAGTTGAAGACCACCAGTCATGAGGGGGCCTTAGTTTCCCCCATGCTGGCTCAGGAATTCTGGGAGTTGAAGTCCACCAGTCATGAGGGGGTCTTAGTTTCCCCCATGCTGGCTCAGGAATTCTGGGAGTTGAAGTCCACCAGTCATAAAAGAGCCAAGGTTGCCTACCCCTGTCCTATACTATATATACCCTATACCAGGGGAAGGGAACCTTGGCTCTTTTATGACTGGTGGACATCAACTCCCAGAATTCCTGAGCCAGCCATGCTGAGGGGAAAGGGAGAGGTTTCCAAGCTGAGCCATGCTGGCTCAGGAATTCTGGGAGTTGAAGTCCACCAGTCACAAAAGAGCCAAGGTTGCCTACCCCTGGGCTAGTCTAATCCAGGTGCCCTCTATTATTTAGTTTAACAAATCTCTGCCGACTTTAGAAAGTTTGATACTGAAAATTGAAGCTATATGTGCTTGAAAGATATAGATTTGCTCTGAACTCAATACTCATTCAGGCACATCAATGCCCTCTACTTTGTGTCTTAGCTATAGATTGATGCATAAATGATGCTCGCTGTCCTCCGAAGATGTTGCATCGAGCTTATTCAATAATTGAACTCTTTATGCATTGAACACCTGGCAGCGAATAGATAAAAACTTTTTTCTCTCTCTGTTGCTACTGCCACCCCCTTTTTCAGAACCAGAGGTGAACTGAATAAAAGGCTACTAAAAAAACCAGTGTTTTTTAAAATCATCTCTTTTGTTGCCCTCTCCACTCCATCCCTTAAAAAAAAAAGGATTGTTAAGTATTCGTTGGAAATCTCCCATGGATTTAACTTCTTTCTTTCTTTGTTTTGTTTCCCATTAAAAGCTTGATGGAAAGTAAGGGTGGCAGCAGTGATGCCTGGCTGGTTTTGGGGAAAAGTCAAAGAGAAACAACCTCTGTATTTTTTTTTAGACACGTTTTTGTTGGAAAGAGAGAAGCGTCCATTATCTCCCGTCAGAATTATTAGCAGGAAGGCATTCTTTGTTGAGGTGCTTTTGGTATCTTTTAATGGGGAGACCAGGGGTTTTTTTTGGGGGGGGGTTCTTCCCCCAAAAGCATTACAACATTAATGCCATCTCTTTTTTTAAATTTCTCCTGGTAATAAGGTAGACATTTGCAGGGATAATAATAATAATAATAATAATAATAATAATAATAATAATAATAATAATAATAATAATAATAATAATAATAATAGTAGTAGTAGTAGTAGTAGTAGTAGTAGTAGTAGTAGTAGTAATAGTAATAATAGTAATAATAGTGATAATAAAGTTGGAAGGGACCTTGGAGGTCATCTAGTCCAACCTCCTGCTCAGGCAGGAAACCCTATACCACCATTCCGGACAAATGGCTGTCCAGTCTCTTCTTAAAAACTTCCAGTGTTGGAGCATTCACCGCTTCTGGAGGCAGGTGGTTCCACTGGTTAATTATTCTCACTGTCAGGAAGTTTCTCCTTAGTTCTAGGTTGCTTCTCTCCTTGATGAGTTTCCATCCGTTGCTTCTTCTCCTGCCTTGTGGTCATAAGTTGAGGTCAACCTATGTAGTGCCTTCTCACTCTTTCCTAGTCAAGGGGACCTGACCTGGAGCACCAACATGTCACCATACCTGCTGATGAATATCAGGTGAACACATCCATCCTCCATGCTTAATCATGAATGAAGCTAGGATACGTGGACTTGGGTCAATGAGTTAAGAGAAGTGAACCAGCTTGAGGTGTGTCTTTTAGTCACATATTTGCAAGAGCCAAGAAGGAGGACTCTCACTGGTCCCTCAGAGGACCATGTCTGTAAATAGGTGGTCTTCCAGATCAGAAGGTAATTAGATACCCGAAGAAGTGGATTCGCCGACCACTTATTTTACTTTAATTCTGTTTTATGTTTAATTCGTCACAAGTCTCACATCCCCAAAAGTGCTTTTTCAAAAAGGCAACTGGACCGAAGACGTTTCGCTTCTCATCCAAGAAGCTTCTTCAGCTCTGAAGAAGAGAACCGAAGAAGATCTGAAGAAGATTCTTGGATGAGAAGCGAAACGTCTTCAAGGAAAAAAAAACAAA
The DNA here is from genome assembly GCF_001527695.2 of Protobothrops mucrosquamatus. NCBI lineage: Eukaryota > Metazoa > Chordata > Lepidosauria > Squamata > Viperidae > Protobothrops > Protobothrops mucrosquamatus. The sequence continues at coordinate 3,186,518 of NW_015386413.1, forward strand.
AAGTCCAGACGCTTTTTGAAAAAGCACTTTGGGGACAACCAGGACACCTGGCTGATTGAGAACCTCCCTAGATACACGTTTCATAATTTTGTCAACCACTGTTTATTTTCACTACTCGCTCTTGGGAGTGGTATGTTTTAATTTTGAATTTATTCTGGAGGGGTTTATTATGACTAGAATAAAATAAACCGAACTGAAAACACCTGGATGTAACTCCAAGACCCCCCCCCCGCCATTCTGATTTAAACAAGCTATTCCTCCGATCTAAGTTGGTCAAGGCTTGCTTATGCAACAAAGTCTTAATTTATATGAGAATTCCCGTCCACTTGTAGGGAGTTTGGCCATGAAATCAACCATTTGAGCATGTAATGTCTCTTCATTGTGCTTAATCTTTGAGGCAATGTCGGGCGTGCAGAAATAGGCAGAATCCTGCTGCAGTTAGAAAGCTACGATTACTTGATCCAGCTGTTATTCCTCCCACTTGTTTTTCCCGCTGGCCTTTTAGTAATGAGACTACTACAGTTTGCGCTGTGGCTCTGCCTTCTGTGGAAAGATATGTTCTAGTACCGATTTATAAAGCCTTGGTAAGACCACACAGGGAATACGGCATCCAGTTCTGGTCACCACAACATAAAAAAGATGTTGAGACTCTGGAAAGAGTGCAGAGAAGAACAACAAAGATGATCAGGGGACTGGAGGCTGAAACATATCAGGAACGGTTGCTGGAATTGGGGATGTCTCGTTTAATGAAGAGAAGGAGGAGGGGGGACAGGATAGCAGGGTTCCAGTATTTCAGGGGCTGCCCCAAAGAAGAGGGAGTCAAGCTATTCTCCAAAGCACCTGAAGGCAGGACAAGGAGCAACGGATGGAAACTAATCAAGGAGAGAAGCAACCTGGAACTAAGGAGAAACTTCCTGACAGTTAGAACAATTAACCAGTGGAACAACCTGCCTCCAGAGGTTGTGGGTGGTCCAACATGGGAGGCTTTTAAGAAGTGACCATTTGTCTGAAAGGGTTTAGAGTTAGACTAGAAGATCTCCAAGGTCCTATTCTATTCTATTCTATTCTATTCTATTCTATTCCATTCCATTCCATTCCATTCCATTCCATTCCATTCCATTCTATTCTATTCTATTCTATTCTATTCTATTCTACAATCTATTCTATTCTATTCTATTCTATTCTATTCTATTCTATTCTATTCTATTCTATTCCATATTTTCTATTCTATTCTATTCTATTCTATTCTATTCTATTCTATTCTATTCTATTCTACAATCTATTCTATTCTATTCAATTCTACAATCTATTCTATTCTATTCTATTCTATTCTATTCTATTCTATTCTATTCCATATTTTCTTTTCTATTCTATTCTATTCTATTCTATTCTATTCTATTCTATTCTATTCTATTCTATTCTATTCTATTCCATATTTTCTATTCTATTCTATTCTATTCTATTCTATTCTATTCTATTCTATTCTATTCTATTCTATTCTATTCTATTCCGTTCATATTCCGTTCATATTCCGTTCATATTCCCTTCTGTTCACATTCCGTTCTGTTCATATTCCATTCCATTCTGTTCCGTTCCGTTCCGTTCCATTCCGTTCCATTCTACCCTACCCTACCCTACTCCTATAATCCTTCTCCGTAGGGATAGCTTTCCAGACCCCTCATCTTTCTGATCGCTCCAATCTGAACTTGCTCTGTCTCCTCCACGTGTTTTTCAAAATGGCAGAGTCCAGAAGTGGATACAGCACTCCGAACACGTTCTGTCTGACCCCTATTGAATACAACGGAGCTGTTGTCTTCCACAGAACTGAGCCCGGGGCTTCTGACGATGTAACTCGTGTTTGCATTAGCCTTCGAAAGGGCTGCGTTCTTCTTCCCTGCCTGGCCATGTCCAACTGGCGGTCCATTAGTGCTCTCAGAATCGCTGACCCCAAAGGGTGTTATTTTCCCCCTACTGAGATGGAGGATGTGGCCCTGGTCAGGGGAGCCCATCAGCCTGTGAAATTTAAGTCAGCTGCTCAAGCCCGCTAGGCCGTTTGGAATTGCGATGTTTGTCTTTTCTTAAGCGGCCTTGAAAGGTGACTTCGACACCTTGATGCATCTGCGGCAGGGACCAGGCCCTGCCCCTTCCCGAATCTTCAAACAGAGCTTTCTTTCTTGCTTTCTTTCTTTCTTTCTTTCTTTCTTTCTTTCTTTCTTTCTTTCTTTCTTTCTTTCTTTCTTTCTTTCTTTTTTCCCTTCCTTCCTTCTTCAAAGTGACAATCTGGACTCCTTCCTTCCTTCCTTCCTTCCTTCCTTCCTTCCTTCTTCAAAGTGACAATCTGGACTCCTTCCTTCCTTCCTTCCTTCCTTCCTTCCTTCCTTCCTTCCTTCCTTCCTTCTCATCTTCCTTCCTTCCTTCTCATCAAGGAAGGAAGGAAGGAACCTTCCTTCCTTCCTTCCTTCCTTCCTTCCTTCCTTCCTTCCTTCCTTCCTTCCTTCCTTCCTTCTTTCTTTCTTTCTTTCTTTCTTTCTTTCTTTCTTTTTTCCCCTGCCCTGTCGTGACCCTTTCAGGACCCTCCTTAAAGTAGGGGAGGAGGCTGTTCCACTGAGTTTTTTTTGGGGGGGGAGTTTGTCCTTGCGCGTCCTCCCTTTCACCAAGATAAGGAGTCGGGTGCAAAGCTCCGTGTCCTCCTATACAATCAGCAAGATATGCCTCCTTTGTGCAATCATAGCCTAAGTTTGCCACCGAGGAAAGGAGGACACAGCCAAGGAACTCTGTGTGTGTGTGGTGTGTGTGTGTGTGTGTGTGTGCATTGAAAGCCTCTGGGGAGAAGGTGCAGAGCAGTGACCTTCAGGAAAGCTTTCCAGAATCTGAAGGCCAGGGAGGGGTGAAGCAGTAAAAGCCATTTTAAGGGAGGGCTGCAGACTGGTGTGTGTGTGTGTGTGGTTTCTCCTGGCTTGGGGGGAGGCCGAGATGGGAATAAATTTTACTGGACTGATTGAATGGAGATTGTTGTCTCCCTTGTGGTCCTGCAAATGAAGCACTAGTGTGTCTTGGCACCAGTGTGACTGGCCATTCTCCTTTCTTCGCTTTGGACTTTCATTTCTGGGTCTGCAAACCTGTTCCAGTTGGTCAATTCCGTGGCCTGAATTCTCATGTGCTTTGATATCACTTCATGGTCTCTCCTCTCCTCCCCTCCCCATTCCCTTCCCTTCTCCTCTCACTTCCTTCTCTCTTTCTCCTCTCCTACCCTCTCCTTTCTCTCTCCTTTCCTCCCCTCCCCTCTCTCCTTTCCCTCTCCTTCTTCTATCCCCTGCCCTCCTTTCCTCTCCCTTCCCTCTCCTCTCCCCTCCCCTATCTCCTTTCCCTCTCCTTCTCTCCCCTCCCTTCCTCTCCCTTCCCTCTCCTCTCCCCTCCCCTCTCTCCTTTCCCTCTCCCCTTCCCTCCTCCCCTCTCCCTTCCCCTTCCTTTCCCTCTCCTCCCCTCTCCTCCCGCTTCCCTCTCTCCTTCTCTCCTCCCCTCCCCTCTCCCTTCCCTTCTCCTNTCCCTCTCTCCTTCTCTCCTCTCCTCCCTTCCCCTCTCCCTTCCCTTCTCCTTCTCCCCCTTCCCTCCTCTCCTCTTCCCTTCCCTCCCTTCTCTCCTTTCCCTCTCCCATCTCTCCCCTCCCTCCCCTTCCTTTCCCTCTCCTCTCCTCCCCTCCCCTCCTGCTTCCCTCTCTTCTTCTCTCCTCACCTTCCCTCCCTTTCCCTCTCCTTCCCCTCTCCTCTCTTCCCCTCCGTTTCTCTCTTCTCCCGCTATATGGAAGTGCTGCTGTTACTGTATTGTCGTTGTGAGTATAAACTCCAGAGTTATTGCATCGGGAGCACTAAGGACTACCCAGTTGTAGCAAGTGACCAACACCCGTCCCCTTTCTAAGTGATAGTAAATTGGTCATCAGGAATGTTAACGCATCGTGTAGGGGCTCCGTGTAAACCCTTCAGAGTGTGTGGTTTTCTCTGAGGATAAAGTGGGGAGAATCCGCGCAGCATCCTCAAATTACATTCTCCGATTGTCAGTCTACAGATGGATCGACTCACTTGGAATTTACATGTCTAATCAAAAACATTTGCAGACTAGCTCAGTGCATATTTATCCCAAACGAGAAAACAAAATAAGATAGTGTAAGAACTGAAGCTTGGTTTCACACACCCCCTTTTGTATTATTGTTTTAATGTTTCACACTGGCTTGACTGTCTCACTTTGCTTTTACTGCAGTATCTAGCATGTATTTATCATAAGAGCTATGAAACATAAGGGTGGGGCCAGCTAACCATTTAAATTACAGTGTGTTTCCTCCCCCACCTGTGAGCAGAGGGGGACCCCATTGCTTACTCAGATTTCATCAAGGACAGGGGTCTTCCTGGCTGAGGAATTCTGGGAGTTGAAGTCCACAAGCAGGGGTCTTCAATCTGGGCCCTTTTATGACCTGTGGACTTCAACTCCCAGAATTCCTCCGCCAACATGTACGCTGGCGGAGGAATTCTGGGAGTTGGAAGTCCACAAGTCATAAAAGGGCCCAGTTTGAAGACCCCTGATCAGGTAGCTCGGAGCCAGAATTCAAACACTAAGGAAACCCCCCCCCCCCAATTTCTCATCCTGACACCCCTCCCCATAATAGATCTCAGATATTGGGGTAAGGAAAAAAACAAGAACACCTTGGCCGGGTGTTAGAACTACTTAAAAAAAAGAAGACAGGGGTCAGTTTGGGGCACTGAGTTGCAGCCCTGAGACAGGGTCATACATGTAAAAAACATTTCAAAGACCTTGTGAAGCTTGCTGTGGACTGTTATCTTGCACTGTTCATTGGACTGGGGAGATAAATGATTTGGAGAATTAGCTCTTCAGTTTCCTGGTCTCCAAACAGAGTGAGCTAAACAGCTGGAAGACTAAACAAATGCAGCCTGTGGTTTAAATAATATTTAAGAATTAGGAGCTGCCCTTGCTCTAAAGCAGGGGACCTCAACCTTGGCGACTTTAAGACTTCAATTCTGGGAGTTGAAGTCCACGTCTTAAAGTTGCCAAGGTTGGAGACCTCTGCTCCAAAGAGTCCACTCCTGATTCTGCAAGAGATTAAGAATAGAATAGAATAGAAATAGAGTAATAATAGGAATAGAATAGAATAGAATAGGAGTAATGAGAACAATAGAGTAGAGTAGAATAGAATAGAAATAGAGTAATGATAGGAATAGAATAGAATAGAATAGAATAAAATAGAATAGAATAGAATAGAAGTAGAGTAATGAGAATAGAATAGAATAGAACAGTAGAGTAGAGTAGAATAAATATAGAATAGAATAGAATAGTAGAGTAATGATAAGAATAGAATAGAATAGAAGTAGAGTAATGATAGGAATAGAATAGAATAGAATAGAATAGAATAGAATAGAATAGAATAGAATAGAAGTAGAGTAATGAGAACAACAGAGTAGAGTAGAATAGAATAGAACAGAATAGAAATAGAGTAATGATACGAATAGAGTAGAATAGAATAAAATAGAATAGAAGTAGAGTAATGAGAATAGAATAGAACAGAACAGAACAGAACAGAACAGAACAGAGTAGAGTAGAGTAGAGTAGAATAAATACAGAATAGAATAGAATAGAATAGAATAGAATAGAATAGAATAGAATAGAATAGAATAGAATAGAATAGAATAGAATAGAATCAGTTTTCCCACATGCTGGACGCCTTCTGATCTCAGGGCTGCACATCACCACGTTGGTCGGTTTTAGAGCCTGGGAAGTTGAATTCCTTGAGATCTAGGATTTTATTCCAAAACACAGGGAATCCCAGCACCTGCGAAAGGTGTTCTTTGCCACCCGAAGCTGTTCTAAGCCACTTTGCAGGAATGTCAGTTCATTCCAAGAGATCCGGGTGGCTACAGCGGGGACAGGTGTTGGCAGTTGCTCTCTCTCTCCAGCTGCAACCATGATAAATTATGTCTTTTAAGTGGCTTCCCAAGGGCTGAACATTCACACTCAAAGAAATTCTAGATGGCAAACTGGTTCCCCCTCCCCCCTCTCTCCGGGGAATTAAGGAAATTGGATTCCCTTTTGCGTTCCCCCAGCTGGTAAATTTGGTGTGACTCAAAAGACAGGGGAATTGCTGAAACGTGCGATACCTGGAAAGCTGAAGCCCTGGGAGATGCGAGCACGGCTGAAAAATCAGCAAGATTTCCTCCCAAAGAAGTCTGCCTAAAAATGAGAGTGAAGCCGCCGGAAGCAGACCAAAAAATTAATAAATAAAGTGATTGTGCTGAGAACGGCCCTCTTCCGTTCTCAGTCTCTGAATGTGCAAAAATAACACAATAACAGAGAATAATAAAATAAGAGAGAATCACGGAGGGACCCTGGTCCAGAGGTCCCCAACCTTTTGGGCACCAGGGACCGGTTCCATGGAGAGAGATTTTTCCGTGGACCGGAAAGTGCGTGGTTTTGTGTGCTGCCTGCATCCCGTGGATGGGGCTTTGCTTGTTTGTGCGGACCGGTTGCTGGCATGCTGCGGCCCGGTATCGGTCCACAGACTGGGGGTTGGGAACCCCTGTTCTAGTCCAACTCCCTGCTCAAGCAGGAGACTCCCTGGATAAATGGTTGTCCAATCTCAAAACCCTCCAGTGATGGAACACCACAACTTCTGGAGTCATGTCATTCCACTGATTAATTGTTTTCATTGTTGGGGAAGTTTCTTCTTAGTTCTAGGTTGGTTTTCTCCTTGATTAGTTTCCATCCGTTGCTTCTTGTCCTGCCTTCAGGTGCTTTGGAGAATAGCTTGACTCCCTCTTCTTTGGGGCAGCCCCTGAGATACTGGAACATTGGCTATCATGTCCTCCCTCGTCCTTCTCTTCATTAAACTAGACATCCCCAATTCCTGCAATTGTTCTAGCCTGTTTTAGCCTCCAGTCCCCTGATCATCTTTGTTGTGCTTCTCTGCACTCTTTCCAGAGTCTCAACATCTCTTTTATATCGTGGTGACCAAAACTGGGTGCAATATTCCAAGCTTTTTCCAAGAAAAACCACCACTGACTTTGCTTCCAGATTTGACGGCATGAATTGGGATTAAAAGAATGCCGTCGCTCCACGGCTTTGCTTGGGATTCTTCAAATTTCTTCTCCTGTTCCGACCTACCCTGCTTTCAGCTTTGGTGGGCTCCTCGTGGCTTGCCCACAATCCCTCTGTAATCTTGTGGTCCCTCTCTAATGTTAGACCTTGCAAACTATTTTCCGTAATTACAAAGCGTGCAAGACAGAAACATTAACTTAGAAAATTCAGCATTTATAGCCCAGTTCATCTAAAAAGGACCAAGGCTTCTCCAGCTGGTTAAGTAAGGATGGAGGTAGCGGATGGGAACACACACCAGTAAATTCAGAACAGATGCGTAGCGGTTTTGATCCAGGCTGTAGGATTTGGAATAATAGAATAACAAGAGTTGGAGGGGACCTTGGAGGTCTTCTAGTCCAACCTCCTGCTCAGGCAGGAAACCCTATATCATTTCAGACAAATGGTTGTCCAGTCTCTTCTTAAAAACTTCCAGTGTTGGAGCATTCACCACTTCTGGAGGCAGGTTGTTCCACGGGTTAATTGTTCTCACGGTCAGGAAGTTTCTCCTTAGTTCTAGGTTGCTTCTCTCCTTGATTAGTTTCCACCCGTTGCTTCTTGTCCTGCCTTCGGGCGCTTTGGAGAAGAGCTTGACTCCCTCTTCTTTGGGGCAGCCCCTGAGATACTGGAAGACTGCTATCATGTCCCCCCTCATCCTTCTTTTCTCTAGACTAACCAATCCCAAATCCTGCAACCTTTATTCCTATGTTTTAGTCTCCAGGCCTTTAATCCTCTTAGTTGTTCTTCTCCGCACTTTTTCCAAAGTCTCAACATCTTTTTTATAATGTTTATAAAGTTAATAACAACAACAACAACAACAACAACAACAACAATAATAATAATAATAATAATGATGATGATGATAAAGTTGGAAGGGACCTTGGAGGTCATCGAGTCCAACCCCCTGCTCAGGCAGGAAACCCTACACCATTTCGGACAAATGGCTGTCCAGTCTCTTCTTAAAAATTTCCAGTGTTGGAGCATTCACCACTTCTGGTGGCAGGTTGTTCCACTGGTTAATTGTTCTAACTGTCAGGAAGTTTCTCCTTAGTTCCAGGTTGCTTCTCTCCTTGATGAGTTTCCATCTGTTGCTTCTTCTCCTGCCTTCTGGGGCTTTGGAGAATAGCTTGACTCCCTCTTCGTTGGCCCAAAGTCACCCAGCTGGTTTTCATGCCTAAGGTGGGACTAGAACTCACCGTCTCTTGGTAATTGGCCCAAAGCCACCCAGCCCGCTTTCATGCCTAAAGTGGGACTAGAACTCACCAGCTCCTGGTTTCTAGGCCAGCACCTTAACCCCTGCACCAAACTTGGCTCTCCTGCGCCAGCCTAATGAAAACATCACAAGGATCCCCTTTCTCAAAGCAGATAGATATTGAGAGCTGGTTCTATTCTTCCATCTAGATTCAGGCTTTTAATCTGAAATTTGACTACTCCAAAGTTGGATCATTTTTTTTTTATTTTTTTTTTTGGAAAAAAGAAGCCAGACAGAGAAACGCATTTGTGGATATCAGGAAGGAAGCCAAGTTTGAGGCAATTTCATTTCACGACCGCTTTGGCTGATGACAAGGCAGCTTTCAAGAAATGTAACTCTCCTTTTCGGAGCTCATTCCCAATCAGAGCTGGATATTAAACGGTTTGGTGTTAGGGGCGACTCTTACTCTCCCCTCGAGTGTTGGCAAGATAGACACTTATTCGATTGAAGGTGAAAATGGCAGAAGGAGGAAAAAAAAAAGAGGTTGAGGAGGGCTTTTTTGGCCAGGGTCCTAATCCCTGCCCGGTGTCTGAAGTGGTTTTTAGAAGGTGCTGTTTAGAAGAATGAAGGAACTCTTTGGCTCTTCTGCTCGGTCCTCCGTGAAGATCTATTCTACAACAGGTCACAGAGAAATATCATTTACACCAGGGGTGGGGAGGTTGTCACCAGCCAGATCTATTTGCCTCCATCTGCCAGAGTTCTTCAGCATTAGCCGTGCTTGTTTGGGCATTTTTTTTTGGGACATCTTGGCAACATCTTCTCTTTACAGAATAACAGTTGGAAGGGACCATGGAGGTCCTCTAGTCCAGGGGTAGGCAACCTTGACTCTTTTATGACTCGTGGACTTCAACTCCCAGAATTCCTGAGCCAGCCTGGCTCAGCTTGGAAACCTCTCCCTTTCCCCTCAGCATGGCTGGCTCAGGAATTCTGCGAGTTGAAGTCCAATCATCTTCAAGTGACTCATGCTGAGAAACATTGAAGTTACTAGGGCTAGGCAACCTTGGCCCCTTCATGACTCGTGGACTTCAACTCCCAGAATTCCTCAGCCAGCGTGGCTCAGCTTGGAAACCTCTCCCTTTCCCCTCAGCATGGCTGGCTCAGGAATTCTGGGAGTTGAAGTCCACCAGTCATAAAAGAGCCAAAGTGGCCCACCCCTGTTCTAGGTGAAAGAAATTCAAGTTCCAGGTTCTCAATGAAACAAAATCGCATTGGATACGTAGGCCGTGGCTGCTAAAACACACACTGGCCTGTCTCCCCGTCAACTTCTTTGTGTCTTCCATTCTCCCTTCCTCAGTTGTTGTCACCAAGGTCCAAGTGTGGTGTATCCTGCTGTCTCCCAAATCTTCGTACTCCATTTCCGATCTCTCTCTGAGTCGCTATTATCATTGCCAACAGCATAATCTATCCCATCAGCTCAGCTCAACTCATTGGGTGCGTCTTGTTTAATGAAAAGAAGGACGAGGGGGGACATGTTAGCAGTCTTCCAGTATCTCAGGGGTTGCCACAAAGAGGAGGGAGTCAAGCTCTTCTCCAAAGCGCCTGAAGGCAGGACGAGAAACAACGGATGGAAACTAATCAAGGAGAGAAGCAACCTGGAATTAAGGAGAAACTTCCTAACAGTCAGAACAATTAACCAGAGGAACTGCTTGCCTCCAGAAGTTATGGGTGCTCCATCACTGGAGGTTTTTAAGAAGAGACTGGGCAGCCATTTGTCCGGAATGGTGTATTGCCTGCTGCTTGAGCAGGGGGTTGGACTAGAAGACCTCCAAGGTCCCTTCCAACTCTGTCATTCTGTTAAGAGAAGTAAAGTTAAACAAGAATCACATACTGCAAAGACACGGCGTGAGTTTTCTGGCTTTGCTAGAGGCCTTGACAAGTTAAACAGAGGCTGTGATTAAACCGTGAATGGGGCCTGTGTTAGGAAGATCAATCTCGGGAGACCGTAAAAAAAGTTAAGTCAACACAAAGGTCAGCTGACTAATGAGAACAGAATCTAGGCATGTGGGCTGTTGTTGCTGCTACTAACACCACCACCAGGCTAGAGCAAAGACAGACTGGGGCACTCTTAAGCCGAGAACCGGGGAGAGTTTTCCACAATGGAGCTACTATTCCAGCAGGCAAGGCCTGGAGAAATTACAGGGGACAGAAAGACCCATTATCCTGAGCAGAAAATCGGCACAGAGCATTTAGATTTGCCCACCCGCCCATATTTTTTCCCTCTGGTGTGTCTACAGACTCAGGAGCAGCTTTAGCTTCCACTGTTCAACTAGCCAGAGTTGCCTCTACTTGCAACAGTTTGTTTAGTGACCGTTTGAAGTTACAAGAGCACTGAAGAAAGTGACTTTGGACCGTTGTTCACACTTACGATTGTTGCAGCCTCCCTATCGTCACGTTATTAAAATTCAGATGCTTGGCAACTGGCATGGACTTATGACGGTTTCCGTGTCCTGGGGTCACGTGATCCCCTTTTGCGACCGTCTGACAAGCAACATCCATGGGGAAGCCATATTCATTTAACGTCCGTGTTACCAACTTAACAACTGCAGTGACTGACTTAACAACTGTGGCAAAAAAGGTCATAAATGGGGCAAAATTCACTTAAAAATGTCTCACTCAGGAACAGATATTTTTGGGGTCAACTGTGGTCCTAAGTTGAGGACTACCTCAAGAAGAGTGTCAAGATGGGGGCCAGACTTATCTCTGTGGGGATGATGTTCCGCAGTGTGGGAGCCACTGCAGAGAAGTCCCTTCTTCTTGGTCTCACCAGATGGACCTCCTTAGGAGAAGGGGGGCTGTAGCATTCCTGCCTCCCTGGTCTGTGGGTCAGTTGGATACGGCTGGGAGAAGACGGTCCTTCAGACAACCTGGTGCCAAATCATGTATGGCTTTGAAGGTGAGAACCAGCCCTTTGAGTTGGACCTGGAAGCCAATTGGCAGCCGATGCAGCTCCCACAGGAGAGATGACACCCGTGAAACTCTAGGCTTGTGCAAAACCATGTGGGGCCAGCACATTTTGAACCAACTTGAAGCTTCCAGATAGCTTTCAAGGGCAGCCCCGTGTAGAGCGCCTTGCAGTAATCAGTTAAGGGCTGTAATAGATCCAAATCAGAATCACACCGGGCTTTTTATTTCTCAAATCTGCCAGTTCCTTCTTGTTTCCCATCCCTCAAAGAAGAAGAAGAAGAAGAAGAAGAAGAAGAAGAAGAAGAAGAAGAAGAAGAAGAAGAAGAAGAAGAAGAAGAAGAAGAAGAAGAAGAAGAAGAAGAAGAAGAAGAAGAAGAAGAAGAAGAAGAAGAAGAAGAAGAAGAAGAAGAAGAAGAAGAAGAAGAAGAAGAAGAAGAAGAAGAGGAAGAGGAAGAGGAAGAAGAGCTCCTTCTCCTCCTCCTCCTCCTCCTCCTCCTCTCCCTTCTTCTCCTCCCCCCTCTCCCCTTATCTTTTTAAGGATACCATTATCCGCACAAAATCCCATTGGGAACGACAGATTGTTCATCCTGGCTTGTTTGCTTACCAGAGTGAGGACATAAGAAGGAATTCTGGCTAGTTGAAGTGGTTCTTAAAACAGTTTTTTTTGTTCAGTCCGAAATGAGGCTATGTGTTGTCCAGCCTTCTTCTGGATGCTATCACTATCCAGAAATTGTTCCTGTGAAAAATGCTGCCGGGAAGTTGCGTGCCATTCTTAATGTGAATTTCTCCCTGGGGAAAGTCAGAGTGCATTGTATGTATATTTGGAATGCAAGCAACAAAAATAGGCTTTCTAAATAGTCAATTATCTCACTTTGCTTAGGCTGATTACATAGGAAGCTGTTAGCCGAGCTCGTGCGTATCTGTGGCTTGTTGATTGCCACATGCTGTTTTTGATCCGCGCTTATCATCACCAGTCCCTGGTTTAATGGTGTGTCATAAATTTGTAACCCAAACTCTTAAAAACTGTGTTTTAGTTCATCTTGAGTTAACAAAAACCGAGTTTACATTTATCTCTGGCAGGAAGAGTCTGCGAAAAATGGAATATTCTCCCATTTTAAAATTTTCAGTGATCAATATGCTGTGTGTAGTTGTTGAATAGGAAAACATTATTTTCTCCTCTTTGGTTAGGTGGGAAGAATTGGTTAACCACATGGTTAAGTTCCAGTTAAGCTGATTTATTGCGCAGGCCTATACACAAGGATCTGGTCAACTAATGGTCAGGACTAAAATGATTTCAGATAAGAGTCAATGGAATTCAAGGGTGTGTGTGTGTGGACTTACACCATTTGTGGGACTGTAAAAACTCCAGGCTGATTCCTCCCTAGACTCTGCCTGTCCTTCTCCTACGTCTTCTGAATTTTCCCCTTTGAAATCTCAGCTAAAAAAAACAGACATTAATGATAAGATGTTTAAAATCATTGTGAAGGGCAGGGAGAAAATTATTGTACGTGTTGGTCGCTCAAAGTCTCCCTAGCAAAAATTCAAAATCCCATGAGCCTTTTGTTAAGCGATGTTTACAACTAGATATAATAACAATAACAGTGATAATATTGGAATGGACCTTGGAGGTCATCTAGTCCAACCCCCTGCTCAGGCAGGACACCCTAAACCCTTTCAGACAAATGGCTGTCCAATCTCTTCTTAAAGACTTCCAGTGTTGGTGCATTCACGGCTTCTGGAGGCAGGTAGTTCCACTGGTTAATTGTTCTAACCATCAGGAAATTTCTCCTTAGTTCCAGGTTGTTTCTCTGCTTGATGAGTTTCCACCCGTTGCTTCTTGTATAGAGCATCCCTAACTATGAAGACAGAATATTGTTAGTTAAAACTTGGCAGAACAATACTAGTTAGGAAGAAAAACAAGAACAGGTAGGGATAACTTTTGAGAGAGAAAAGAAAACAACAACCATACGATGCACGCTTAAAAGATAACATCCAGCGCTCCAGTACATTGTTGAATAACAGGTATACAAAAAAGTTAATTGGGTCTGCATGCTGAGAATCACTTATTATTGTTCATTTTAATTATAGGAAGAAATCAATCTTTCGTTCGTATCTTTTTGGCACAATCTCCCATCACTGTTCCAACAGAAACTAACTTGTTCGTAAAATGTTTAAATGCTTAAACAAAGTGAGAAAAACTGCCATTGGCTCTTATCCCAGGAATTGTGAGCCACTTGTAGAAATGAGTACAAACGTAGAGGTTTTTTTTTCTTTTCATTCACAGTATTTCCAGGAAACATAGTAAAAAAAAAAGGGGGTGGGAAAATTAACCACTTTTGTTAGTTCAGATAAATTTAGCACTGAGATCAGCGAATGCTTAGAAAACCACAGTCCTACTAACAGCAGCGATTCTTTAGATAGGATACTTAATGTTGGAGTTAGTAAATATCCCTACTGAGGCCAAGTTTAAAAACTCAAAAGGAAAAACCAGATTATGAATCATTGCTCTGAAGTCTTAGCAATTAATTCTAAGAGGAAGAAATAAAGCTGTAAACCAATAACGCATTGGAAGCTCCGCTTAAAAAAATTCAAAATATGGCAGAGTTGAAAGGAAGCTTCCTTCAAAAATTAGTCAAGAATGACTGTCTTAATTAAAAACTCACGCAGTACTTAATAATGCTTTCTTCTAGATTTCTAGACAGGCTGCATAGAATCTCACTTTAACGTTATAATCCTGTGTAGAATTTATACCCAAAGAAAACCCGAATTTTATTTCAGTAACAGAAGTTAAACCCTGGGAAAATGATGGTTCTGTCCATATTTTATTTGCAAACAGGAGCTATTTACGTACATTTGTTCTGGAAAGCTTAAGCCTATGGCTACAGAAAGAACTGGAGGAAAGTGTAAACCATGTTTGTGGCTGAGACAGACATTTGAGGTTTGTTTTTTTCCAGAATAGCTCCACTGATTTGCACTGAAAGTCTCCAAGATCAGGCAGTTCGAGAATAACAGAACATGTGAGAAGAGGTCAGTCACAGCTAAAGCTAAACAAAACCAGAGGTTATAAAGCAGGGGTCTTCAAACTTGGCCCTTTTATGACTTGTGGACTTCAGCTCCCAGAATTCCTCAGCCAGACTCCATTTTGTTTGTTAGATTTAAGACAGGGGTCTTCAAACTTGGCCCTTTTATGACTTGTGGACTTCAGCTCCCAGAATTCCTCAGCCAGACTCCATTTTGTTTGTTAGTTTTAAGACAGGGGTCTTCAAACTTGGCCCTTTTATGACTTGTGGACTTCAGCTCCCAGAATCCCTCAGCCAGCCTCCATTTTGTTTGTTAGATTTAAGACAGGGGTCTTCAAACTTGGCCCTTTTATGACTTGTGGACTTCAACTCCCAGAATTCCTCAGCCAGGCACGCATGCGTTTTATTGCATTGAACTCTTGAAAAGGGCTTTGATGGAGCTATCCAAGGTCCTGTAATTTCAATCTAACCCTTATATAAACCTTCTGTTTAGATCAGGGGCCTTCAAACTCGGCCCTTTTATGACTCATGGATTTCAACTCCCAGAATTCCTCAGCCAGGCACGCTAACTGAGGAATTCTGGGAGTTGAAGTCCATGAGTCATAAAAGGGCTGCGTTTGAAGACCCCTGGTTTAGATAGATCCCATGGCTACAGCGTTAAAATATTGCTTTCTGTAGCAGAAGAAGCAGGAGAACCGATATTATTTCAGACAAATGGTCGTTCAATCTCTTCTTAAAAACCTCCAGTGACGGAGTACCCACAACGTCCAAAGGCAAGCTAGTCCATTGGTTGATTGCTTTCACTGTTAGCAATTTTTTTTCTTTACTACTTCTTGATTGGATCTCTCTTTGATTACTTTCCATCCGTTGCTTCTTGTCTTGCCTTGGTCTGTTTTGGAGAATAGGTTGAACACCTCCCCCAATCTTCTCTGACCCCCCTCCAGGTAGGGTCCTATTGCTGAACCCAAACCATTGCTTTTTCTAGAAGCATCCTGACGTGTATCCATCAGCCCAGGATGCTAGGTTTAGGAAGTGGAAGCCAACACAATGTGCACCACCGCAGCTAAAGAAGACAATCTTTACATGAAGTTAATAGGATGTAAGTCAGTCATTCCCTGAACCTGTTTTTTCCTTTTTCTTTGTTTCTCTGCTGGATGTAGTGGAAAACAATCCAGGTTGTTAACAGTTTGGGGAAGGTTTTAGAAAAACACAGGGCCCTTCTTACTCAACAGAGGTTTCGGTGGCCACTGTACGCAATGTTGTGTGCGTAATCCCTGAGTCACTGGCATTCTTGAGGCCTCCACAAACCCTGTTTAATCTCATCTAGCCTCTGAAGGTTTCCAGTGAATTCTCATGCGCCTGATAAACGGTGCCATTGCTTGGATTCCAGAGTGTCTGCTTTTGCATAGTTCAGCTATCGACAGAAACATAGCAAGATAATAGCCGTGCTTTGGGAGTCCCTATCAGGGCCATTTAGATGTCAGGGGATACACAACAGGCTCCGTGGCAAGGCGAGGACATTTAAACATATCTCCTGTTGTTTGTGAAAGATAACTGAGCATCTTTGCAACGCTTGTTTAGTGTTTAAAACAGTCTGGACGGCTCTCCCGGGGCCTAAAGTAGGTTGTCCTTTATAAATAACAAGAACATGTTTAGAAAACATTTTAAGAAACACGGTACAAGAAGAACAGAAGAAGGTCGTTTTAATAATAATAATCCGCCGTAAGGGACAATATCTATCGTCTGAGTGTTTATCGTCTGATTCTCTTAACGACCGTGGCAAAAACTGTCATAAAGTCAGGGGCGACTGGCTTAATGACCACGTCACTTAGCAACGGACGTTCTGAAATTGTGGCCTTAGGATGAGGACTATCAATAGCTATGGATAGTTAGGACTGCAGAAGAAACAGCTGCAACATGCGTTCCTTCCGTTGAGGATACGGTATACTATATGAGCCAGAAAGAGGGCTGAGAAAATATCTACGGACCCCTGGCTTCCTGGACGTAAACTCTTTTCAACTTCTCCCCTCGGGATGGCGCTTATAGGGCGTTGCATGCCAACACAATTAGACACAAAGGTAGTTTTTTTTTCTCCCAGGCCATCACTCTGCTAAATAACTAACTCCCTCAGCACTGTTTCGTTTTCTTGTCTTCTCATCTTTCCTACTGTTTTCTCCTATTGACACCTTACGATTAATCACTTTGTTGTTTGTCTCGTATGATTTATGATTGTATCTTATGATTCTGGATCTATGACTTACCACTTTTTGTTTTGTTCTGTACATTGAGAGCTTGTGCCCCGGAGACGAATTCCTTGTGTGTCCAATCACATTTGGCCAATAAAGAATTTCTATTCTATTCTATTCTATTCTATTCTATTCTATTCTATTCTATTCTATTCTACTCTACTCTATTTTCTATTCTATTCTATTCTATTCTATTCTATTCTATTCTATTCTATTCTATTCTATTCTATTCTATTCCATTTTCTATTCTGTTCTATTCTATTCTATTCTATTCTATTCTATTCTATTCTATTCTATTCTATTCTATTCTATTCTATTCCATTCCATTCCATTCTACAATCTATTCTATTCTATTCTATTCTATTCTATTCTATTCTATTCTATTCTATTTTATTCCATTCCATTCTACAATCTATTCTATTCTATTCTATTCTATTCTATTCTATTCTATTTTCTATTCTATTCTATTCTATTCTATTCTATTCTATTCTATTTTCTATTCTATTCTATTCTGTTCCATTCCATTTTCTATTCTATTCTATTCTATTCTATTCTATTCTATTCTATTCTATTCTATTCTATTCTATTCTATTCTACTTTCTATTCTATTCTACTTTCTATTCTACATTCTATTCTGTTCTGGTCTACATTGTGTTCTGTTCTGTTATGTTCCATTCCTATTCAACTTCTATTCTGTTCTATTCCTATTCAACTTCTATTCCATCCCATCCCATCCCATTCTATGCCGGGACAATGGATCTGACTGAAAGGACTTTTATCTGTAGTTAGTTCACTGTTATGTTGGAATATGTGAATGGCATGTCCAGAAGGTGAAAACATCCGTGTGATTTACCCCAACTTTACCCCAAGTAAAATAATGTAGTGAAGTAAAATAAAATAAATAAAATAAAAGCTGATTTGTGCTCTAGCAGCAACTGGAACAGTTTTCCATGGCTCTGAGTCTAAAATGTAGTGGACGAGGAAGGTGTCTGAGTCCTTGGAGACTGATGGGCATGTGCACGAGGGATGCCCCTGTGGTTTTAGGAAAAAGAAGTGGCTTCCTGGTAGAGTTTTAAAAGGAGTGTAAAAAGCAGGTACAGTGCATTTCAGCTAAGTATATTAAAAACATAAAAGCTACAGTACTGAACAGTACTGAAGGCAGGACAAGAAGCAAGGGATGGAAACTGATCAAGGAGAGAAGCAACCTAGAACTAAGGAGAAACTTCCTGACAGTTAGAACAATTAACCAGTGGAACCACCTGCCTCCAGAAGCGGTGAATGCTCCAACACTGGAAGTTTTTAAGAAGAGACTGGACAGCCATTTGTCCAAATTGGTATAGGGTTTCCTGCCTGAGCAGGGGGTTGGACTAGATGACCTCCAAGGTCCCTTCCAACCTCCTCCTCCTCCTCCTCCTCCTCCTCATTATTATTATTATTATTATTATTATTATTATTATTATTATTATTATTATTATTATTATTATTATTATTATCATCTCAATTTTTTTTTTTTTATAAATCCTCAATTTATTTACATGAATATTTCCTAAAATCCCCCCCACCCCACCCCAAAACCCAAAACAATAGCTGGCATTTTAGAAATATTTCCAGGACACAAATCTTTTTAAAAGGTCCAAAGAGTAATCATATTCTTTTAAAAAAAAAAACGGTAAGCATTAATTTTTAGCTTTTAACGTTTCAGAAATGATATAAGAACGGCGTAAGCGGCAGGTGACTTTCAGCATTATCTCGGATGGGGAAGAAAGGCTGTCGTTCCTCATTTGGGGAACTCTTCTTTCCTCTTTTTAGTCTTATTTCTAAAAAAACCCAACAACCTTAGAAAACTTTTACAGACAAAAGAAGTGTACGTCCGTTGCCAGGTTGTTACGCAAGGCTGGGACCAGCGTGAAGTCCTGTTTTATCAATCAAAAACTTTCGGCCGAGGGGAAGGGAAAAAAAAAAGTATTTTAGAATTTCTCATGTGGTTATAGAACTTCTGCTGGAATCTGTTCAAGTTACAGCACAGCGTAGGAATGGGAACACAAAGCTCTTTAGAAATGTGGGTGGTTTCTTCACACACACACACACACACACACACACACTCATGCAACCACAGGGAAATGTCTTTCTCATGATACTCCTTCCCTCATGTGATGTTGTGACTGTGGGGTGCGTTAACCCAGGCACGGAGCGCCCGTCGCACGGCCCTTTCCTTGCAGCCTCTCACTTATTTACTATTTATTTACTATTTAAATTTATATACCGCCCTATCTCCCTTACGGGACTCAGGGCGGTGAACAGGCAACAATAAAAATCACAACAAATATTGAATAAAAAGCCTGCTCTAAAATACCCCATAAAAAAACCCCTAGCAAAGCCCAATCAAAACTACGCCAGGCCGGCCGCACGGAATAGATGGGTTTTCAAGGCTCGGCGAAAGAGGCGCAGGTCCGCAGTTGTACGTAGGTCGGGGGGTAGGTCATTCCAGAGGGCAGGAGCTGCCACAGAGAAGGCTCTCCCCCTGGGGGTCGCCAGCCAGCATTGTCTGGCCGACGGCACCCTAAGGAGGCCCTCTCTGTGGGAGCGGACTGGTCGAAGGGAGGTGTTTGGTAGGAGGCGGTCTTGCAAATACCTAGGTCCATTGCCACGGAGCGCT
>NW_015386413.1:3205829-3257598 GCF_001527695.2 Protobothrops mucrosquamatus
GGCCGCATTCTGAACTAGCTGGAGCCTCCGGGTGCACCTCAAGGGGAGCCCCATGTAGAGAGCATTGCAATAGTCCAGGCGGGAAACAACGAGGGCTTGAGTGACCGTGCGTAGGGCGTCCCGATCCAGAATCACTTGCTCCGATTCTTCATCCGTCGTACGAATGCCGCAACGTGCTTCCTTGTGGCTGTGTTGCTCACGTTTGTCTCTGTTCAACATTATAGCTCAGTTCTTCTGGAAAAAAAAAGATCTTGCAAAGTTGGAATTGATTGATTGAACTTTTTAGTCCCACCCAGTCTGCCGTTACCACTGCAGCCACGCCCACCCAATGGGCCACACCCACCCAATGGGCCACACCCACCCGGCACCCGACAATACATAAGTGGGTTTTGGGTTGCAATTTGGGCACTCGGTCTCTAAAAGGTTCGCCATCACTGGCTTAGAACAAAAGGTTAAAAGGTGCATGGGCAATAGTGCCATTGTAAGTGTGTAGGACAGACGTGGAGGGAGGAGGGTTATGGGATAGCTGGCTAGTATTTCTTTGCCCGTTTTGGACCTTCTTGTTTCAATGCTCAAACGGGGCATTGATAGGACTGCTTTACACGTGGGGAGAGAAAGTCCTCCTTAGCATTGCAAATTAAAGAGGATCCTTCCTGCAGATGTTGGAGGTTATCAGTTCTTGCTTTCCCTGGAGCGTCTCAGTTTCTCAGGATGGACCCGACCGACCGATGACAAAAAGAGCTTTATTCTGTCTCCTGATTATTTTAAAACCTAATTCTCCAGGAAAAGGGGCAAGGCCTCCGTGCTGTATAGGGAGTCCTATCAAGTGACGCTAATGCTCAGCCAAGATATGGACTCTGGTCTTTGAGAGAGAGAGAGGCTCTTTGAAGAACCGAATCTGAGCTGCCACAATAGCCGAGGCAAAATTAGCTCCTTCGGTTACCTTTTTTCGGAAAAGCGTAGCCGGCTCTTTAGCGGGGAGGCTGGGTTTTTATGGATCTGAGGGGTAATTGCAGAGAATACGAAATGTATTGTCTTTTTCAAAGGGTAGGAATAGGCCCAGCGAGGAGAGCTTAGGTTTCACTGGATCCCATTAAGATTGCCCGTTTCTCTCCGTTTCTGTGGGAGAAAAGAAAAAAAATAAAGAGTCTCAGAGCATCGAACTGCTTTGGTTTCCGATTCTCCTGGTCTCTCCTCCTTTCAGCTCCTAATTGCTTTTTTGGGGTGGGGGGTGGGGGTGGAATATAAGCCAAGTTGGGTTATGTTTGCTTGGGTCAAAGAGGAGATTTCCTGGTGACCCAAACGGCTCCACGGTAGACTAAGAGCTTTGGATGTCCTGCTTTTGAGGGCGTCTGCTCTGCTCACCTAGGCAGTTTTTGGACAGAGATCCAGCTGGGAAGGTCTTTGAAGAACGGTCGAGGAAGCCAATCCATACAATTGCCAACTTCCCTCCTTGTCTGGACAGTCCTTGACTTACAACCAGAGATGGGATTCAAATAGGTGAACAACCGGTTTTCTGCGTGGATGCTGCTTCTGGAAGTCCGTGCTGGGCCTGGGCAATAAAAAAATTAGCTATTGGTTCTGCCGAAGTGATGCGAACCAGCTGAATCCCACCACTGGATAGATAGATAGATAGATAGATAGATAGATAGATAGATAGATAGATAGATAGATAGATAGATACGACAGATATATATATATATATATATATATATATATATATATATATACACATACGATAGATAGATAGATAGATAGACAGGTAGGTAGGTAGGTAGGTAGGTAGGTAGGTAGGTAGGTAGGTAGATAGATAGATAGATAGATAGATAGATAGATAGATAGATAGATAGATATACGACACAGAGAGAGAGATATACAATAGATAGATAGACAGAGGTAGGTAGGTAGGTAGGTAGGTAGGTAGGTTGGTAGGTAGATAGATAGATAGATAGATAGATAGATAGATAGATAGATAGATAGATAGATAGATAGATAGATAGATAGATAGATAGATAGATATGATCAGTGGTGGGATTCAGATATGTGAACAACTGGTTCTCTGTGTGGATGCTGCTTCCGGAGGTCCATTCTGGGCCTGGGCAACAAAAAATTAGCTACCGGTTCTGCTGAAGTGGTGCGAACTGGCTGAATCCCACCACTGCTTACAACAGTTAGTCTAGTCACAATTTGAAGTTACAATGGCACTAAAAAAGAGCCAAGGTTGCCTACCCCTGCTCTAGTCCAACCCCTCACACAAGCAGGAAACCTTGTACCATTTCAGACAAATGGTTGTCCAATTTCTTCTTAAAAACCTCCAGAGTTGGATCACCCACAACTTCTGGACGCAACTTCTGTTCCACAGGTTAATTGTTCTCACTGCCTGGAAATTTCTCCTTAGTTCTAGGTTGCTTCTCTTCTTGATTAGTTTCCATCTGTTGTTTCTTGTCCTGCTTTCAGGTGTTTTGGAGAAGAGGTTGAGCCCCTACTCATACAAGAAAAACATGGCTCTTAGTCCAATATGGGCGTCTTCCTTTGTTTGGTACCTGGGCCAAGTGGAGAATTATATTCCCATTCAAACACTCACCTGAAGATACGGTAGCTGGAAAGAGTGGAGAAGATTGTGTGAAATCCTCTTCTCTCTCCATGTTGAGTTTTCCACTCGTTCAGACAAATGCCTGAACAGGGTTACATGGCAGCTTTCTGCATACAAACCAAAAACCAAACAAGATTTCCATCCTGGAACACAAAGACAAACCAATATGGCAAAGACGTCAATGCAATAGTTGAGAATTTCTGAATGTTTATCGTTGCCACTTAGAAATGAAAGCTGAAGGTTAGAAGAAGGTTCAGCATTTCAAAGATGTTTAAAATGTGTTCTTCAAAGGGAGAAAAGCCTTTGCCATTTGTGGTAAAATAGTTTCAACCATCTTTTATTGCATAAACCACAATTGTCTGGGCTCATTAAGCGTAATTCCCAAACCTCAGTGGCTGTGTTCCCACAATAGGCTCATCCCAAATCAAACAAACAGTGCAAGATTTCATACAAGATACGCATTCGGTGAAAAGGCCTCTAAGCCTTGAGCGGTTCCAGAAAAGCAACTTCATTCATTAACCACTAAACTCTGTTGTCTCCATCATCCAGGTCATGATTGCCCCAAAGGTCCTTTTTCAAAGAGCAACTGGACTTTCTTTGGTTTTTTTTCCCCCCTTGAAAACGTTTTGCTTCTCATCCAAGAAGCTTCTTCGCTTCTGAACTTCTTCACATCTTGGATGAGAAGCGAAATGTTTTCAACGAAAAAAGGACAAGAAGGTCCAGGGGCCTTTTGGAAAAGACCCTTTAAGACGGTCGTAAGTTACCTTTTTCAGTGCCCTTGTAACACTGAAGGATCACTAAATGAACGATTGTAAGTTGAGGACTACATAACATCAGTTCTAGAGCGTCAAGGACCCCTTATCCCAGGGGTGTCAAACTCAATTTCACTGAGGGCCGCATCAGCATTGCGGTTGCCCTTGGGGGGCCGGGTGTGTGTGGCCAGAGTGGGTGCAGCCTACTGGGTGGGCGTGGATGGAATGAGTGTGGCCTACTGGGTGGGCATGGCCAGTTCTACATCGTTCGCGTCAAGGGTGCCTGTGGGGGCCTGGGCAGGAGTGGGACAGATCTGAGGGTCTCTGGCAGAAGGGGGTGGGACCGGGGCAAGTGCCAAGGCATGGTCCACCGGGGCAAGTGCCAAGATGGCCACCACAAAATTGTACATTGGCTCCCGGCCGGCCTGGGCCAGGGCCAAGGCAGCGGCGGCCGTTGCCTCACTGTTTCCAGGATGGCTTCGTGGGCCACATGAAACCACTTTGCGGGCCGCATCCGGCCCCCGGGCCTTGTGTGTTTGACATGTGTGCCTTATCCTGTCCTAAGCCTGTATCTCTCCCAAGCCAGCATCATAGCCCCTACACAACAACAGCTGTCGTAAAGGCTCTTCTGTCATTAAATTCTGTGAATACAGAATTCTTTATTAGAATAGGATTCTTTATAGAATGGAATAGAATTCTTTATTGGCCAAGTGTGGCTGGACACACAAGGAATTTGTCTCCGGTGCAGTGTATATAAAACCAATAAGTGATAAATCATGATCGTAATCAACATAAAAAAATACATTCATCTTAAATCATAACCTACAACACATCCATCCATAAATCATAAGATGCAACACTTAGTGATAGTCAAAGGATACTTAGCTAAGCAAACAACATTAAATCATACTAGGGCACTAAATAAAACAATATAAATTGTAAGATACAAGCAAGAAAGTTATAGTCATAAGAAGATAAGGATAGATATTAGATATTAGATAAATGAATTGAGGTCTTTGAACTCTGGTGCTGGAGAAGACTCCTGCGAGTCCCCTGGACTGCAAGGCGACCCAACCGGTCAGTCCTGGAGGAGATCAACCCCGACTTCTCTTGAGAAGGCCAGATCCTGAAGTGGAAACTCAAGGACTTTGGCCACCTAAGGAGAAGGAAGGACTCACTGGAGAAGAGCCTGATGCTGGGAAAGATGGAGGGTGAGAGAAGAAGGGGATGACAGAGAATGAGGTGGCTGGATGGAGTCACTGAAGCAGTAGGAGTGACCTTAAATGGACTCCAGAAGATGGCAGAGGACAGGAAGGCCTGGAGGAACGTGGTCCATGGGGTCACGATGGGTCGGTCACGACTTCGCAACTAACAACAACATAATATCCTAGAGATTAGGGAACCAACAGAATCCTTGTAGTTTTAAGAATAGAATAGAATATCTTTACTGTCATTGGGTAACTCACAACGAAATTAATTTATTGGGATTACAGGAAGAAGCCAAGCCTGGCATGCCCTCTTCCCCAAGTGTAGCTGCTGCATCATGTTTCTGTGTGTAGCAGTGTTAACAACTCACACCAAAGGTTCAAAGCTTGGCAGCCTAAGAAAGCTTTAAAATGATGGGCAAAACTGCAGGAAGTAATACGGACAGGAGCTTTGTTGCTGTCCCTCAGATTAAAATGATTTAAATGACCTTGTCCACAGGTTGTGACGGAAAAGAGGCGATCAGCTCAGTTTTCCCTAAAAGTAGAAAACGTGGAAATGGCAAGGAGACGTTTCATGTTCCTTCTCTCAAAATAGAGCATCAGGCCCTTGTTTTCCATGTGTCTGTCGTGTCTCGCTCGGTGTGTGGCCTTCTCTTCGCAATTAACCCGAGGGGCTATTTTGCTTTTCTAATTTGTAGGAAGTGGCTCATGACATCTGTTTGGGCCCCAGGGCGACTTTTTTTTCAAAACTTTTAGCTGTTTCCAGGTACCCTCTGCCCCTCCTCCCTCTTTTTTTTCCTCTTCCTTCCAGAGCAAAAAGACCGTGAAGATGTATTGCATCGGAAAGATTTGATTTAGGAACAACTCCCCCCCTTTTTTTCAGATTGCAAAGGAACAAATAAAAATAAATCTCGAGCTCCTCTTTTATTAGAATGAAATAACAGCAAGAGGTCCATCGGTGACTCGCTTAATAAAAGGTCTTTGAGGGGGGAAACCCCCCAAGAAGAATGTCTGGACCGTGTTGGTTGATATAAATTTGGGGGAAGGTTTGATAGGGTTTTGAGGATTGTTTGCAACTTCTTAGAATGTCAGGAAAGGAAAGGAAAAGAAAGAAAAGATAGATAGATAGATAGATAGATAGAGAGAGAGAGAGAGAGAGAGAGAGAGAGAGAGAGAGAGAGAGAGAGAGAAAGAGAGAAAGAAAGAAAAAGAAAAGAAAGAAAAAGAAAGAAAGAGAGAAAGAAAGAGAAAGAGAGAAAGAGAAAGAAAGAAAGAAAGAAAGAAAGAAAGAAAGAAAGAAAGAAAGGTAGTCCACTTGTATCTTCTTCTCAGTCACTTCTAAATATGAGATCTATGCTTTATTTGAATAGTTACATTTCTGATCTTGATCTTCCATGGAACAAATTAAACAGATGACTGTTGCTTCACCCCAGTTCTATTTTTTAGGAACACTAGAATGATAAACCTTGGCATGGCATAATAATAATAATAATAATAATAATAATAATAATAATAATAATAATAATAATAATAATAATAATAATAATAATAATAATAATAGTAACAACAACAACAACAACAATGATAAAGTTGGAAGGGACCTTGGAGGCAGTGGTGGGATTCAAATATGTGAACAACCGGTTCTCTGTGTGGATGCTGCTTCCGGAAGTCCATTGTGGGCCTGAGCAACAAAAAATTAGCTACTGGTTCTGCCGAACTGGTGCGAACCGGCTGAATCCCACCACTGCTTGGAGGTCATCTAGTCCAACCCCCTGCTCAGGCAGGAAACCCTATACCATTTCAGGCAAATGGCTGTCCAGTCTCTTCTGGCTGCACAGTGCTGGCTGGGGAATTCTGGGAGTTGAAGTCCACACGTCTTAAAAAGTGGCCAAGTCTGAGGATCGCTGAGTTAGATGATCAGAAAAAAAAAATTGCTGGCTGTAATGAAATTTCTTTGAAAAACCATGAGGTCCAGCGACGGGTGTTCAAGCGAGCAGGGAGATTCTTTCCGACAGTTGGGCAAAAATGGGTGGGTGGCTGGGGGAAGGGAAGGGGAAAAAAGGCTAATCCTCACTAAACAACTTGAAAAGAATGCCTTCTGCTATAATTCCCAATTTTAGAGTAATGGTTATGATGAATGATCTGCTGGCGCCTTGCCAGCTCCTGACTGTTCACGCTGTGGGACAACAAGGGAATTCTGGCTGCAGAACTGGCTGGAAAAGAAAGCTGATGAAAAGCAAAAGATTGGACATTTGGTCCGATCCTATGGGTGTGTTTTTGGATGAAATAAGTGGGGCCTATTTCCGTCAGGTGAGCGTAGATTTGCAGACTTAGCAACTGGCATAGGGATAGGGTAATAATAACAATAACAATAACAATAACAACAACAATAACAACAATAACAACAACAACAACAACAACAATAATAATAATAATAATAATAATAAAAATAATCGCCATTTGGAACACAACAAGCCAGATATCGCAGTTGCAGAGAACCGAAGCGTGCAATTGATTGATAATTGCTGCACCAGGAGATGCCAAAGTCAAAAGAAAAAGAACTGGAAAAAATTACAAAATATCGTGACCTGGCCACCGAAACTGCGCGATTATGGATGAAACACGTAACAGTGATACCCATTGTCATGGGGGCACTGGGAACTATGTCCAAAAACTTTGCAAAATACATCAAGAAACTGCAGCTTCCTGCAATAACTCCAGCAATGCTACAACAAACTGCGCTACTCGGGACATCTTACATTTTAAGGAGGTATCTGGTTGACACCTAGGATGCTGGCATCCATCCGTGTCAACCATCAGCGCCAGCCAATTTGAATGTTCAGTTGACTGAGGTTCACGTCTAATGAACAATAATAAAGTTGGAAGGGACCTTGGATGTCATCTAGTCCAACCACTGCTCAGGCAGGAAACCCTATACCATTTCAGAGAAACGGCTGTCCAGTCTCTTCTTAAAAACTTCCAGTGTTGGAGCATTCACCGCTTCTGGAGGCAGGTTGTTCCACTGGTTAATTTTTCTGTCAGGAAGTTTCTCCTTAGCTCTAGGTTGCTTCTCTCTTTGGTTAGTTTCCATCCGTTGCTTCTTGTCCTGCCTTCAGGCGCTTGGAGAATAGCTTGACTCCCTCTTCTTTGGGGCAACCCCTGAGTTATTGGAAGACTGCTATCATGTCCCCCCTCATTCTTTTCATTAAACTAGACATCCCCAATTCCAGCAACTGTTCCTTATATGTTTTAGCCTCCTTTACCTCTCAGCAAAGAAAATGACTTTTATTTTCTTTGCAAACAGACACTTTGGATCCCAAAGAAGTTCCTTGTTCGGTCATTTTTCATCAAACATGGATGGTCCCAAAGGTGCTTTTCCAAAAGGCATTTGCTTGTTTTATTTTTCTCCTTGAAAACATTTCACTTCTCATCCAAGAAACTTCTTCACTTCTATAACAACAACAACAACAACAATAATAAAGTTGGAAGGGACCTTGGAGGTCATCTAGTCCAGCCCCCTGCTTCTGACTGAATTGCACGCCCCATAAATTCAGTCAGAACTGAAGAAGCTTCTTGGAGGAGAAGCGAAATGTTTTCAGAGGGGGAAGAGAAAAAAAAAAACCCCAAGAAAGTCCAGTTGCCTTTTGGAAAAGCACTTTTGGGAATCAGGGTTTTGTGTGGTTGAGACCAGCTGTGGCCCTCGTCCGCGCGAGGTGAACGTCCTCCCCAAATTACAGAAGCCAAGCTAACAATTAACCCTGGTGAGAAGGCAGCCCTTCCATCGCCCACAGGAGAGCGGTCAGCACATCGAAGGAACCGGACCAACCACGGCTGCCTTCCCACAACCAGACAGCAACCACTGCTTGTTCCCAAAACTTGGGAGAGCTGTATTTTATGACTGAAAAAAAGCTACTTTCAACTGTTTTTTTTGCCTTAGGAGCAACACAGAAATTGGTGCCAGGGGTTAAAAACCTGGTCAAAAGATAGCAATGACAATGCCCTCTATTGTTCTCCTGGCTTTTGAGCTGAGGTTTTGTAGGGTTTGAAGGAAGCCAATGTTCTCAAGAAGGTGATAAAATCCTTCGCCTTGTGCCCAAGTAAACAAAGATGATGCAAAGGGCAACCTCACCAGCTTAACCTATAGGTCTTATACTTCTAGAGAGCACCTGGAATGACTTGGATGACTCAGAAACAATAAACTGATATGAAACAATAAGATAAGATAAGACAACCTTTATTGTCTTTTTTTTTTTACTGTGGGCACAACGGCACACATCCAAAATGAAATTTTTGTTGCCCGCTCTCAAAGTGAAACCCATGCACGACGCACACCTAAACATGCTATGTACAACATATGTATAGACCCACACCCCTACATAGGTTCTACATTTAGGCAAGAAAAACCAAATGTACAGGTATAGTATAGGGGGTACCTTGCTCAATAGTAGTAACTGTGAGAGGGACCTCGGAGTCCTAGTGGACAATCACTTAAATAGGAGCCAGCCGTGTGCTGCAGCTGCCAAAAAAAGCCAACTCAGTGCTAGGCTGCATTAACAGAGGGAGAGAATCAAGATCACGTGAAGTGTTAATTCCACTTTATAAGGCCTTGGTAAGGCCACACTTGGAATACTGCATCCAGTTTTGGTCACCACGATGTAAAAAAGATGCTGAGACTCTAGAAAGAGTGCAGAGAAGAGCAACAAAGATGATTAGGGGACTGGAGGCTAAAGCATATAAGGAACGGTTGCTGGAATTGGGTATGTCTACTTTAATGAAGAGAAGGAGGAGGGGGGACAGGATAGCAGTGTTCCAATATCTCAGGGTCTGCCCCAAAGAAGAGGGAGTCAAGCTATTCTCCAAGGCGCCTGAAGGCAGGACGAGAAGCAACGGATGGAAACTGATCAAGGAGAGAAGCAACCTAGAACTAAGGAGAAACTTCCTGACAGTGAGGCCAATTAACCAGTGGAACAACTTGCCTCCAGAAGCGGTGAATGCTCCAACACTGGAAGTTTTTAAGAAGAGACTGGACAGCCGTTTGTCTGAAATGGTGTAGGGTTTCTGCCTGGCCAGGGGGTTGGACTCGATGACCTCCAAGGTCCCTTCCAACTTTATTATTATTATTATTATTATTATTATTATTATTATTATTATTATTATTATTATTATTATTATTATTATTATTATTATTATTATTATTATTATTATTATTATTATATACGTAGCAAATAAATATTAAATACTGTCCGTCTTGAATATATAACGGAAGGAGGAAGCTTGAGAGTTCACAAGGTTGATGCTGTATGGAATGAAACTTATGGCCGAATCTGGATGTTCTGTAGGCCTTTTCCATCCTTGGGAATTGCACGGTCAACCATGAAAAGGAGTCTTTGGCAAAAAAAAAAGAAGAAAGAAGAAAGAAATTCGTTTCCTGACTTCCCGACAAAATATCTTGGGTCTTTTTTTTTTTTTTTTTGAAAGGGTGAGATTTATTTCTCCTCCAGTAGTAAAAGACGAGTCGGATCTGGAGGAGTGAGGGGTAGAGTGGAGTGCAAAAGTATTAAAAGTTCTCCTTGCTTATTCGCCCGTTTCCTTTCCGCCCACTTTAGGAGGAGTTGGAGTAGACAGAGCTGACACCAAATCACACACCTGGCATTTTAGCATCCAACACAAACAGATTGGGGAGGTTGTGAACTTGGGCATGTCTAAATGAAACCCCGGGGTTTGATCTTTCTCGGTATTGTTCTTCGGCTTTTGCAAAAATGCTAAACAAACAAGCTTCTGTTTTCAGAAGAATTTGCAAGAGCCAACTTTACAATTCCTCCCCCCCTCCCTGGGGTTGTGTTATGTGTGTGTTGTTTTTCCTCTGACTGCAAGCTGACAATAAAGAATAACTCATCCAGAGGCCTTTTCCTTCGCTGAATGGCCACCATTCATCCCTCACAACCTACTATTTTGAGTAGAGGATTTAAATTCTCCTCTCTCTAAAAACATTATAATTTTAGAAAAAGCATTCCCAGCCCGTAGGGTCAACAAGCAGAAAGCACGTTTCTGGTCTGGAGGTGAAATGGCACATTGCCCTAAAAAATGCATTTTGAGGAAGAGAACGTGCTTTTGTTTCTTTGTTTTGAGGAAACGTTAAGCCCGAAGTATCCGGGTTATAAATGTAAGTTTATACTGGCATGGAAGTGGCTTCATTCTTCTGTTGCTTGTTCCCATATTCCTTGAAGAAGCATCCCAATGGAAAGAGTGTCTTTATATTGATAATATAAATTTATTGAGCCATGCTGACACAGTGGATGGAATGCAATACTGCAAGGCTGACTCTGCCCACAGTCAGGAGTTCGATCCTGACCGGCTCAAGGTTAACTCAGCTTTCCGTCCTTCTGAGGTCAATAAAATGAGGATCCAGATTGTTGGGGGCAACAGGCTGACTCTGTAAACTGCTCAGAGAGGGGTGTAAAGCACTGGGAAGTGGTATATAAGTCTAAGCGCTATTGCTATTGCCCCTCACTCCCTTCCCTTCCCTTCCCTTCCCTTCCCTTCCCTTCCCTTCCCTTCCCTTCCCTTCCCTTCCCTTCCCTTCCCTTCCCTTCCCTTCCCTTCCTTCGTTCCTTCCTTCGTTCCTTCCTTCCTTCCTTCCTTCCTTCCTTCCTTCCTTCCTTCCTTCCTTCCTTCTGTCCATGTTGGGGCAGTGGTTAGAATGCAGTATTGCCAGTTAACTCTGCCCACAGCCAGGAGTTCGATTCTGACCAGCTCAAGGTTGACTCGCCCTTCCGTCTTTCCGAGGTTGGTAAAATGAGGACCCAGATTGTTGAGGGCAACAGGCTGACTCTGTAAACCGCTTAGAGAGGGCTGTGAAGCACTGTGGAGCGGTATATAAGTCCAAGGGCTATTGCTATTATATTGATAATATATATTGATAAGATTGAGCACGTCCAGAGACGGGCAAAAAAATGGCGCAGAAGTTATCAGCAGGGACTGGAGGAACAGAATATGTACAACCCTGTAGGACAGAAGGGAAATTGGGGACATGATCGACATCCTTTAAATAAGGATGTGAAGAAGGTTCCAGAAGGCAGTATGTTGAACATTAAATAAAAACCAAGGACACGAGAGCATCAACCTCAAACTGACGAGGGATGTTCAAAAGTCATGTGAGAAAGGACGACTTCACAGAAAGAGTAGAGGAAGCTTGGAACCAACTTCCAAAGGAAGCAGTGGGTGAATCATCAGGAACCGAGTTTTAAACATGCTTGGGATAAAGTCATGTCCATCATCCAATAAAGATTAAAAAAAATAAAATTCAATTTAAAAAAAACCTCAAAGGTCAGACTTGTTGGTCCACTAGGCATTTTTCTGCCGTCGGTTTTCTGCGTAGGAAATGGTAGTAGGAGGCAGGTTTTGCAGAAAGCAAACAATTAAATTTCGTCCCACAGAATGCAATTCTGGCTAGGTCTTGTCACAAAATGCTTGCTCAGAATGTTCTAGGGTCACTTTATTAAAAAAAAAAAAAAAGATTGGGTGTTGAAGAAGCTTGTACAGACAGAATGGGTTGAACTCGCAACATTTTACGTGGATTGTTACTGAAACAAAGTACGTCTGTTTGGTGCAGAGGAGACCGGAGATGACTAATATCTTCTCCGATAATAATTGTTCTTCACATAAATGACAAATTACATAAAGTGGAATCCTCCTATAAGAGGGTGATAGGTGTGGGACAAGATCAGGAATCGTAGTCTGATTCTTGACAAAGAATTAAGGCCGCACCGGATATACTGCATCCAGATTTGGTCACCACATGACAAAAAGACGTGGAGACTTTGGAAAAAAAGTGCAGAGAAGAGCAACTAAGATGATCAAAGGCTTGGAGATTAAAACATATGAAGAACAGTTGCAGGATTTGGGTTTGGCCAGTCTAGAGAAAAGAAGGACTAGGAGAGGACATGATAGCCATCTTCCAATATTTGAGAGGCTGCCACAAAGAGGAGGCGGTCAACTTATTTTCCAACGCTCCAGAAGGCAGGACAAGAAACAATGGATGGAGACTCATCGAGGAGAGAACCAACCTGGAATTAAGGAAAAACTTTCTAACAATGAGGACAATTAACCAGTGGAACAACTTGCCTCCAGAAGTTGTGGGTGCTCCATCACTGGAAGTTTTTTAAGAAGAGACTGGACAGCCATTTGACTGAAATATGGTATAGGGCAGGGGTAGGCAACCTTGGCTCTTTGATGACTGGTGGACTTCAACTCCCAGAATTCCTGAGCCAGCCATGCTGAGGGGAAACGGAGAGGTTTCCAAGCTGAGCCAGGCTGGCTCAGGAATTCTGGGAGTTGAAGTCCACAAGTCATGAAGGGGCCAAAGTTCCCCCATGCTGGCTCAGGAATTCTGGGAGTTGAAGTCCACGAGTCATAAAAGAGCCAAGGTTGCCTACCCCTGGTATAGGGTCTCCTGTTTGAGCAGGAGGCTGGACTAGAAGACCTCCAAGGCCCCTTCCAGCTTTATTCTGATTGATTGAATTACAAGCAGAATATATCCAGATGTTACTTAGAGCTTAATTGGATCTCTGCAGCACCCAATTGTGTCTTTCTTTTTTCCTTTCCCTTCTGCTCTCTCTCTCTCTCTCTCCCCCTCACGCTCTCATTATATCAAACAGAACCAACCAGTTGGAGGTTTGATTTGGCCCTTGGCCAGTGCCGTTTGCCAGCAGCAATATCAACAAAAGAGATAAATTTGGAGGCGAATCCCTATACCCTGCAGTGGAGAGAGCCAGCGGTCCACGTTCCCGACTGTCTGCTAGATTACACAACCCAGATTAAGAAGAGATTTGTTTAGAAGCCTGCTTTCAAAATAACCCCGAAATCTCCGTTTCAAAGAAGCACAGAGTATTTAAAACAGGTTCACACTCGGCTTCGTCTGTGGGCAGCCCACGTGAAAACTCTTTTAACAAGCTCATTTTCAAGTGCAGGCAAACTATAGTTTGAACAAGGTTTGGAGAAGGCCATTTCACCCAGGTTTCTGGGTCTGTGCTGCTCTTCTGCAAGGATTTGATGTTTCTTGCAAGTGTATTGAATCTTTCTGTGGGGCTAGCAGCCCTCCTGCCATCTGGACAATGGGAGAACCTAAAAAAATGGCTGCTGGATTTTACCTGGTTCCCTCTTGGCTCTTGTTGCTTTCCTTAATGGCTGATTTTCAATCGGTCTGCCTGCAGGAAGGAGCTGGGAACGATGGGTGTTGGGACAAGGAACCCAAATATTTTGGCTACAGGAAGTCATGGGAACATCGCAAAATAGGCACAAGGATGGAATTGTTACCTCTGGGAAGCCACCTGTCTCATGCTCCAGAGAAAAAAAAAAACACTACAACAAGGTCTTCATCCTTGACAACTTGAAGACATGTGGGTGATTGGGGAATTCTGGGTCGGACACGATTTCGCAACTAACAACAACAAACTAGGTAAAATCAAAGTTTCCCATCCTTACAATTTTAAGATACATTGGACTTCAACTCCTCCCAGACAGAATTAGACTGCAGGCTTCAACTTCTGGCTGTTGAGGTCCACCTATCTTAAAAAGTTGCCAAGTTTGGGAAACTTTCCTAGACCCTGTTCTCCCTCACCCTTTGGGGAAGGTCTGGATCCAGTGGTGGGATTCAGCTGGTTTGCAACACTTTGGCAGAACCGGTAGCTAATTTTTTGTTGCCCAGGCCCAGCACGGACTACCGGAAGTGGCCTCCACACAGAGAACCGGTGGTTCACCCATTTGAATCCCACCACTGTCTGGATCCCTCCACCAAAGGTCTTGCTGCCACTGTGAGTAATTCAAGAGACCAAGCTAGGGAGACTGAGGCAGCTGCTTCTTGCATGACCAATCCCGCGCAGCCAGCCAGCCAGCCAGCGAGCGGGCGGACGTGAGTGTTTCTTTGTCTGTTGTCAAGTTTGTCCGCGAAGCAGTTAGAAGGCCGGTTTCAAGTCATTCTTAGATTTCCAGATGGAGTTTGGGGGCTCTTTTTTTTTTTGTTTTAAAGAGTTCTTTGTTACGAACTTCCCCTGCCTCCTTCAGGAAAGGAGCTCCAGGGACTTCGCATTGCTAGACTGTGAGGTAACTCAGCTCCTGTTAAGCGGTATTCCAGTTTTGCCGGTGTCTCTCCGTTCGTCAGGTAGGCCTATCCTGCAGCGTGTTTTGCCACTGCCGGGACCTGGTGGAGCTGCCTTTTGGACCGGGAGACGCAGAGGTTCAAGGAAGTGGGGCTGTTTCCCAGGCGCCTTTTGGAGATCCGATGAGCAACTTGGATGGGTCTTCCAGTCCCCAGCGTCGCCCAACTTGTCCCATTCTTGCCTTGTCACACCAAGAGCGCTGTTCGGGTTGCCCGACGTGGACGTGAAATTTCCTTCCTTATCTGAGAATCGTCCAAACGAATTCGAAGGAATTTAAACATTTGAGATGTTTAAAATCCCATGAGCTGGAACAGGAGTTTCAAAAGGAAGCGAGTAATTTTGGATTTAATTCACACACTCTCTCTTTTTCTCTCTCTCTTCCCCTCTCTCTTCTTCTCTCTTTCTCCCTCCCTCTCCCCTCCCTCTCCCTCTCTCCCTCTCCCTCTATTCCTTTCTCTCTCTCCCTCCCTCCCTCTCCCTCCCTCCCTTTCTCTGTCTCTCCACCCTCTCTCCCTCTATTCCTTTCTCTCTCTCTCCCTTCCTCCCTCTTCCTCTGTCTCTTTCTGTCTCTCCACCCTCTCTCCCTCTCCCTTTCTGTCTCTCCCTCTCTCTCCCTCTCTCCCTCTTTCTTTCTCTCTCCCCACCCTCTCTCCCTCTCCCTCTCCCTCTATTCCTTTCTCTCTCCCTCCCTCCCTCTTCCTCTGTCTCTTTCTGTCTCTCCACCCTCTCTCCCTCTCCCTTTCTGTCTCTCCCTCTCTCTCCCTCTCTCCCTCTTTCTTTCTCTCTCCCCACCCTCTCTCCCTCTCCCTCTCCCTCTATTCCTTTCTCTCTCTCTCCCTCCCTCTTCCTCTGTCTCTTTCTGTCTCTCCACCCTCTCTCCCTCTCCCTTTCTGTCTCTCCCTCCCTCTCTCTCCCTCTCTCCCTCTTTCTTTCTCTCCCCATCCTCTCTCCCTCTCC
The DNA here is from genome assembly GCF_001527695.2 of Protobothrops mucrosquamatus. Lineage (NCBI taxonomy): Eukaryota > Metazoa > Chordata > Lepidosauria > Squamata > Viperidae > Protobothrops > Protobothrops mucrosquamatus. The sequence continues at coordinate 3,221,494 of NW_015386413.1, forward strand.
CTCTCCCTCTATTCCTTTCTCTCTCTCCGTCTATTCCTCTCTCTCCCCCTCTCTCCCTTCTCTCTCTCCCCCNCCCCCTCTCTCCCTCTCTCTCCCCATCTCTTTCTCTCCCCCTCTCTCCGTCCCTCTCTTCCTTTCTCTCTCTCCCTCTCCCCCTCCCTCCCCCCCTCTCTCTCCAGTAGCTAGAGCAGAGAACACATCGTGGTTTCTTGAAGGCTAATAGCAACACTTCTAAGTCGAGGTTGTTGTGGAAAACGGCCAGAGAGGACATCTCCCCTTTAGTGACTTTGTCTGAATGTGCAAGTAGAGCAAAGAGATTCGCAAATAGAAAAACAGATTCTATTGTATTCAACAGGAGGTTCCGATCTGGTTCCTGTTTATTTGCCGCAGATCTTGTTACTGCAGGGGAATTTGAAACACATGAACAACATACAGAAACTAATTGGAATCCCATCCCTGCTCCTGTCCCCAATCGGTTAGTTTTCCCTTTGAAGAGAGTTCGGTAGACACTGCAAAGGGGGAAGTCGCAAAGCCTTTAAACGTCATCGCTGCTCCTGCCTCTTCTAACAAGCCGGCCTTGGAAGGCCAGCGCAAACAGTGGCTCCTAAGTCTGGTTTGTTTGGATGGAACCAAGTCAGAGATCCGGGCTTGGGTTTCCCATGAAATAAACCAGAAGCAGCTTCTGTGGTTTAATGGTTTAGGCCATCCCTGCTCCTGGAAGAATCAAGCAAACGTAATCAACCAAGAAGAGATTGGACAACCCTTTGTCTGAAACGGTATAGGGTTTCCTGTCTGAGCAAGGGGTTGGACTAGAAGACCTCCAAGGTCCCTTCCCACCCTGCTCTTCTGTTATTCGGGTTGTTCTGTTATTGTGTTAAGAATGAAAAGGGAATTCAGAAGACTTCGGTTTAGCAAGCTGTCTGAATGCAGCCAGCCATTTCCAGTAATTATTATTATTAATAATAATAATACAGTTGGAAGGGACCTTGGAGGTCATCTAGTCCAACCCCCTGCTCAGGCAGGAAACCCTATACCATTTCAGACAAATAGGCTGTTCGCTTTCTTCTTAAAAACTTCCAGTGTTGGAGCATTCACCGCTTCTAGAGGCAGGTCGTTCCACTGGTTAATTGTTCTCACTGTCAGGAAGTTTCTCCTTAGGTCTAGGTTGCTTCTCTCCTTGATCTGCTTCTTGTCCTGCCTTCAGGTGCTTTGGAGAGTAGCTTGACTCCCTCTTCTTTGGGGCAGCCCCTGAGATCCTGGAAGGCTGCTATCATGTCACCCCTCGTCCTTCTCTTCATTAAACTAGACATACCCAATTCTTGCCACCATTCTTCATCTGAAATATAGATGAGGGGTTGTTCTGTTATTGTGTTAAGAATAAAAAGGGAATTCAGAAGACTTTGGTTTAGCAAGCTGTCTGAATGCAGCCAGCCATTTCCAGTAATTATTATTAATAATAATGTTGGAAGGGACCTTGGAGGTCATCTAGTCCAGCCCCCTGCTCAGGCAGGAAACCCTACACCATTTCGGACAAATAGGCTGTCCAGTCTCTTCTTAAAAACTTCCAGTGTTGGAGCATTCACTGCTTCTGGAGGCAGGTTGTTCCACTGGTTAATTGTTCTCACTGTCAGGAAGTTTCTCCTTAGTTCCAGGTTGCTTCTCTCCTTGGTTAGTTTCCATCCGTTGCTTCTTGTCCTGCCTTCAGGCGCTTTGGAGAAGAGCTTGACTCCCTCTTCTTTGGGGCAGCCCCTGAGATCCTGGAAGACTGCTATCATGTCACCCCTCGTCCTTCTCTTCATTAAACTAGACATACCCAATTCCTGCCACCATTCTTCATCTGAAATATAGATGAGGGGTTGTTCTGTTATTGTGTTAAGAATAAAAAGGGAATTCAGAAGACTTTGGTTTAGCAAGCTGTCTGAATGCAGCCAGCCATTTCCAGTAATTATTATTAATAATAATACAGTTGGAAGGGACCTTGGAGGTCATCTAGTCCAACCCCCTGCTCAGGCAGGAAACCCTACACCATTTCGGACAAATAGGCTGTCCAGTCTCTTCTTAAAAACTTCCAGTGTTGGAGCATTCACCCCTTCTGGAGGCAGGTTGTTCCACTGGTTAATTGTTCTAACTGTCAGGAAGTTTCTCCTTAGTTCTAGGTTGCTTCTCTCCTTGATGAGTTTCCATCCGTTGCTTCTTGTCCTGCCTTCAGGCGCTTTGGAGAATAGCTTGACTCCCTCTTCTTTGGGGCAGCCCCTGAGATATTGGAACCCTGCTATCATGCCCCCCCTCGTCCTTCTCTTCATTAATTAATTCATTGTCTCTTTATGTGCTTACTTCATGAAGCATTTTATCTAGCACCTGATTGTTGAATTAAAATCGAACGAAACCATGCAACGGTGGAAACCTAGCAGAACGCCTGCTTTACGGCTGCGAAAGCTTCAGTTTAGCCATTGAATAATTACAATTAAATCTGGTCCCTAATTCAATATTTCCAAGCCTCTGGCACTGCACAAACACAGAAGCGCTAGCTATTCCGGGATCTGTGCTGCTTTAATGAAGAGTTAAATAGCTCTCCGTTGTGAAGTGTGAAACAGTTCATCTTAAACCTTTTCAAAATTTCCACAACTCAAGGGGACACCCTCTTTGCAAACTCCTGAATGCCATACAGAAGTCTTACCAAAAGGGGAGGAAAAAAAAAAGGTTTTAATATCCAAGAATTAGTGTAGCCCAGCATATTATTGTAATTATCATAATAGTCCTAGATTAATTTACCTCCTTTTTTTTCCCCCCTAGGAAAGGTATCTCTCTTTTGGAATTTCCGCTCTTGTTGTTCGGCTGAATGTTTGCGTAAAAAAGCACTTGGAACTCAATCAGGGCTAAATGGTCTCCTAGGATGTGGTTCAGTAATTGTGGGAGGGGGTGTCCTGTGTGAATCGCCCCCCCCCCGCCAGATAATAGCTCCTTTGCCGTAAAAATAACAAGGCTGAATTGAAACAATTGTTGATAGGGTCCTCCTGCCTGCCTCGCCGGAACAATAAAACAAGGCCTGTGTGCATTCTGGAATGTGTGGGGCGGTAAAGTACTTAACCTTCAATTTTAGAGTTGTTACTAAGCTGTGTCCCTCCGTTCGAGTCGCTATCAAACCTCGTAGATCTGAAGACGGTTTCCTGCAACATCGTAAAATTGCATATTTATATCCTGGTCCGCTCGCCCGGCTGGGGCTGCGTGAACTCTCGAATTCGGTTCAGAGGATGTGTGAGGCGTTGTGTGGATTTTCTGAAAGGAGAAGGAGGCAGATGCCCAAGCCGATAAAACTGATTTAAAAGAGCTTTTCTGGGGAGGAAAAAAAAAAAATGTCAAGCAGAGCTGAGTTTTGTTTTAACCTTTTCCTCCTGGGGAGGAAAGCTATGGCAAATCTAGACAGCATGCTAAAAAAGCAGAGACATCACCCTGCCAACAAAAGTGCGTAGAGTCAAGGCCATGGTTTTCCCAGTTGCAAGGTATGGCTGTGAAAGTTGGACCCTAAGAAAGGCTGAGCGCCAAAGAATGGAGGCCTTTGAACTATGGTGCTAGAGAAGACTCCTGCAAGTCCCCTGGACTGCAACGCCATCCAACCGGTCGGTCCTAGAGGAGATCAACCCCGACTGCTCTTGAGAAGGCCAGATCCTGAAGTGGAAACTCAAGTCCTTTGGCCACCTAATGAGAATGAAGGACTCCCTGGAGAAGAGCCTGATGCTGGGAAAGATGGAGGGCAAGAGAAGAAGGGGACAATGACAGAGAATGAGGGGGCTGGATGGAGTCCCTGAAGCAGGAGGCCTGAGCTTCAATGGACTCCAGAAGATGAGAGAGGACAGGAAGGCCTGGAGGAGATCAACCCTGACTGCTCTTTAGAAGGCCAGATCCTGAAGTTGAAACTCAAGTACTTTTGGCCACCTAATGAGAAGGAAGGACTCCCTGGAGAAGAGCCTAATGCTGGGGAAGATGGAGGGCAAGAGAAGAAGGGGACGACGGAGAATGAGGTGGCTGGATGGAGTCCCTGAAGCAGGAGGCGGGAGCTTCAATGGACTCCAGAAGATGGCAGAGGACAGGAAGGCCTGGAGGAACCTTGTCCATGGGGTCGCGATAGGTCGGACACGACTTTGCAACTAACAACAACAAGCCAGATTTCGCTGGCGGACTCGTTGCGTTTGCTGTTTAAATTGAAGTAGCTATGGTTTCAACAAATACACCCCTGTATTTGTTGTTTGGCATGAGTGATTGCGAAGGATGAGAAATGATCTTTGCAGGAAGCAGCTCTTTCACAAAGGTCCTGGGAAAGCCTCTTCTGACCGTCTCATGTTCAGACTCGGCCAAAAGAAAGTGTCAAGCTTTTTTGTTTTTTGTTTGTTGTTGTTGTTCCTTTACCTTGTTTGGGGATTGCACCACAAACTTGAGAATAATCCATTTTATTTTCCAAAGGAGCAGGAGACAAGACAAGAAACAATAGATGGAAGCAACCTAGAACTAAGGAGGAATTTCCTGACAGTGAGAACAATTAATCAGCGGAACAATTGGCTTCCAGAAGTTGTGGATGCTCCAACACTGGAAGTTTTTAAGAAGAGACTGGACAGACATTTGTCTGAAATGGTATAAGGTCTCCTGCCTGAGCAAGGGGGCTGGACTAGAAGACCTTTTCAACTGTGTTACTCTATGCTCTAAGGCAGGGCCTTTCAACCTTTTTACCCATTGTACCACTTTTAGGATAAGACAACATCTGAGTACCACCAGTCGCCTAGCAAGGGGTCAAAAACTTGATGACCAAAAAAAAAACAAAAAAGGGAAAAAAAGTGATAAAGTACAGGTAGTCCTCGACTTACAACAGTTCACTTAATGACTGAAGTTACAATGGCACTGAAAAAAGTGCCCCCAAGACACCTGCCTGCCCGCCCGGTGGCGCTCTTCCTCCTGTCCGACGTTTTCATTGTTGTGAGCATTTCTGTTGAGGATTGGCAGCGGGGGTGGGGTGGGGGGGTGTTTGGTTTTTATTCCCCCATCTGCTGGGTGGTTGCAGCAGGTTTTGGTCACTTCACATGACCCTGGGACACTGTGACCGTCATAAATATGAATCAGATGCCAAGCATCTGAATGTAAATCACAAGACCCTGGAGATGCTGCAACATTCCAGCTGATCGGCGCTTCTTCTGGGCTCAGCAGAAGCACCAGGATCAGTGCTGCTTTCCAGTTGATTGGTGCTTCTGTAGGGCTCAGCAGAAGCGCCAGGATCAGTGCCGAGCTCCAGGTGGACCCTGGCGCTGATCCTGGCGCTTCCACTGAGCCCTGACAGCCCTGCAGCTCCAGCCGTCTCTCGCTCAGGCTTGTGCGGTGCTGCCACCAGTTCAGCTCATTCCCCTTCCCCGCTACCACTTTTCTAGGATGGTCGCGTACCACCTGCCAGGTGCCAATGTACCACAGGTGGTACCCGTACCACTAGTTGAAAAGCCTTGTTCTAAGGCTCTCTCCATCCCAGCCAACAATCCATGGGAGAAGAGAAGGTCCCTGTGGATCAGAACGTTAAGATGGAAAGCAGATGTTGGAATTTGCAGATATTTTCTGGACAACCTTGTCACATCACCTTCTGTTTATTCAGAAATTCAGAAATAGTGGAACATGACATTGAGCAAAAAACCCCCAAAGGATTGGTCAATGGAAGGAAAATGGGGAGGAACAGAAACATGGAACGGAGCAGTTGCAAAGCTAATTCACAATTGCAACCATGTCATCTGATCCTTCACCTGTTCTGTTGCTTTCTTTGTGGCATTCTGGATCCGTAGCATTTACTTCTGGTTTCTGCTACCATTTTAGATCTGAAGAGACGGGAACCCCCTCTTAGGAAGTTTACTCGAAAGAAAACAGAGAAGGATCCCTGGTGGTGTTTTGCAGTGAGTTGTGAGCTATTGGAGAAGGGCGAAGGCCTTTTGTAAGCCATCCATTAAAAACACGGGACAACAGATGATTCATTTACGGCCTCCCGCTGTGGGATGGATGCTGTGGTCTGGAAACAGAAAGTCAGGGACAAGTCATCGTAAGCATTGATTTCAGCAAAAAAAAAGGACCTTTACATGTGCTTGGTGTGCTCCACTGAAGTTCTCCAGATGATCTCTTAGTCTGCAAATTAAGCACCTTTAAAAAAACAACAACTATGTTCTATTAATCCAACTGCCTGTATTAGTCTAATTGAAAATGTGATACTTATGAGTTATTCTCACGATCCCAAAGGGAGACTGATAGGCTTTTATTTTCTTTTTCCTCCTTCCTCCATTTCTCCCTCCCTCCTTTTTCTTCCTTTCTCCCTCTTCCTTCCTTCCTTCCTTCCTTCCTTCCTTCCTTCCTTCCTTCCTTCCTCCCTTTTTTCTTCCTTTCTCCCTCCTTTTCCTTCCTTCCTTCCTTCCTTCCTTCCTTCTCCCTCCTTCTTTCCTTCCTTCCTTCCTCCCTTTTTTCTTCCTTTCTCCCTCCTTTTCCTTCCTTCCTTCCTTCCTTCCTTCCTTCCTTCCTTTCTTCCTTTCTTCCTTCCTTCCTTCCTTCCCTTTCTCCCTCCCTCTTTTTTCTTCCTTTCTCCATCCTTTTCCTTCCTTCCTCCTTTCCTTCCTCCCTTCCTTCCTTCCCTTTCTCCCTCCCTCCCTCCCTCTTTTTTCTTCCTTTCTCCCTCCTTTCCTTCCTTCCTTCCTTCCTTCCTTCCTTCCTTCCTTCCTTCCTTCCTTCCTTCCTTCCTTCCTCCCTTTTTTCTTCCTTTCTCCCTCCTTTTCCTTCCTTCGAAGGAAGGAAGGAAGGAAGGGAAAGAGGGAGGGAGAAAAAAGAAGGAAAGAGGGAGGAAAAGGAAGGAAGGAAGGAAAGAAGGAAGGAAGGGAAAGAGGGAGGGAGGGAGAAAAAAGAAGGAAAGAGGGAGGAAAAGGAAGGAAGGAAGGAAGGTTCCTTCCTTCCTTCCTTCCTTCCTTCCTTCCTTCCTTCCTTCCTTCCTTCCTTCCTTCCCTTCCCTTCCCTTCCCTCCCTCCCTCCTTTGGCTCCTCCCTTGCTCCTACCTCTCTCCCTCCCTCCCCACCTGCTGATTTTTTTTTTAAATCATATTTTTTCCCCAATGTTTTGTCAGGAAACTCCAACTTCTTATGAGCAGCCCATACTTTCTCCCTTAAGATTCCGCAGACCCTCAGCATCTTGTCTTCCTTCGCTCGAGTTTTTCTCCTTCTGCCTGCTAGAGCAACACGCAGGCAAGCTTTTAGGTCCTGGAAATAGTCCCTGCTCTCCGATATCTCTGGCCTGGTGCCATGCTATTGTCATAAGTCAATTGAGATTTGGCATTGTGGTAAAACAGGAAACTTTAGAGAATTTCAGGGCATTTCTTGATATGTCTTTACGATTGGATTTGTAAAATAGAATGTGGGGGGGGAGACTAAGGATTTATTTTAATTATACCTGGAGTAGAAATTAGATGTTTGTTACTAATTGAGTGGTGGTAATATAAGGAAACGACATTCATCTACAGCAGGGGTCTTCAAACTTGGCCCTTTTATGACTCATGGACTTCAGCTCCCAGAATTCCTCAGCCAGCCTCCATTTTGTTTGTTAGATTTAAGACACGGGTCTTCAAACTTGGCCCTTTTATGACTCGTGGACTTCAGCTCCCAGAATTCCTCAGCCAGCCTCCATTTTGTTTGTTAGATTTAAGACAGGGGTATGACTCGTGGACTTCAGCTCCCAGAGTTCCTCACCCAGCCTCCATTTTGTTTGTTATATTTAAGACAAAGGTCTTCAAACTTTGCCCTTTTAGGACTCATGGACTTCAGCTCCCAGAATTCCTCAGCCAGCCTCCATTTTGTTTGTTAGATTTAAGACACGGGTCTTCAAACTTGGCCCTTTTATTACTCGTGGACCTCAGCTCCCAGAATTCCTCAGCCAGCCTCCATTTTGTTTGTTAGATTTAAGACAGGGGTCTTCCAACTTGGCCCTTTTAGGACTTGTGGACTTCAACTCCCAGAATTCCTCAGCCAGCCTCCATTTTGTTTGTTAGATTTAAGACAGGGGTCTTCCAACTTGGCCCTTTTAGGACTTGTGGACTTCAAGAGGGTCTTAAGGAGTCGGTCGGAGGTAAAACAAACAATCTAAATTCTGTCCCCAGAAGGTTGAACCGGGAAAATCCTGACCACCTGAAGTTGAGGGTCTTAAGGAGTGGGTCGGGAAAAAAACGACTTTAGTTACGAATTCTACTGAACAGGGACTGAAAGACAAAGGTCTGGTGTCGTAGGTAGGGTGTCGCCTCCGCGTAAATGAATCATCTGTTGTCCCGTGTTTTTAATGGATGGCTTACAAAAGGCCTTCGCCCTTCTCCAATAGCTCACAACTCACACAAAACACCACCAGGGATCCTTCTCTGGTTTCTTTCGAGTAAACCTCCTAAGAGGGGGTTCCAGTCTTTTCAGATCTAAAATGGTAGCAGAACCGATCCCTGGTGGCCCAAAGACAGTTGATATAGTCCATTGTCTTTTACAGTTTTAGGCTCTGAAGTCTTAAAGCAATTTTCTCTCTTTAGTGGCATGTTATTTGCAAAGCATGCATAAAAACGGAGGCTCAGTCACACAATTGCCGGCGCCATCTTGATTTTTTTGACCTCCTTGCCATAGATACTTCTAGTTACATGTTCCTCAGACTCTCCTTTGATCTCACTAGGACCTACGTGTAGCTTTCCGTACTTTCTGTTGCCAAGAGGACCCGAATCGGAAACTCTGAAAGAGAAGGAACTATTTTTCAGAGACCTTATTTAAGTTGGAAAGCATTTAGTTTCCAATTCATGGCAAAAATAATAATAATAATAATAATGGGTTTTTTTGGATAGATGTTGCTGTTAGGTGCTCTGCAGACGGAATAAAAACCCTTCATTTGATTTAAAAATATACTTTCTGCTTCCTTGGCCTTCATAGCCACAGTGAGCGCAGGTGTGTTTCCATATGAATAAGGGTGGCCATTTGATCTGATCTTAAGTTCAAAAGCGTTTGGCGTTTAAGCCGTTTTTTAAAAATCTGTAAATGGTTTAAATGATGTCTTAAAGTTCTGTTTGATTTGATTGGGGATTATTATGCTTTATTTTATTTTTATGAGTCTTGCCCGCCCCTCCAAATATATATAATTAAATTTATTTGCTGCCCCACCTTATTTTGAAATAACTCTGGGCAGCTTACAGCATAAAAAAACTTTAAAATCATTCCCCCCCCCCTTTTCTTACTTTTTGGCGACTCCAAAGGTGATAGAAATGAAAACGTAGAATGGATCCGGCCTCCTTTGTGTATGTGTGACATCGTTACTTAAATATGAACTTCTCCATAGAACTGGCTAAAATGGATATAAATAAATGTGTCCCATGTGATTTTTATATGCTGTCACTAACTTTCAGGATAGGTTCAAGGTATTATTACAGTAAACTGTATTTATTTATTTGATTGGTATAGAACATAGAACATCGTCAGAGTTGGAAGGAACTTTGGAGGTCTTCTAGACCAACCCCCTGCTCAAGCAGGAGACCCTATGCCATTTCAGACAAATGGCTGTCCAGTCTCTTCTTAAAAACTTCCAGTGTTGGAGCATTCACCGCTTCTGGAGGCAGGTTGTTCCACTGGTTACTTGTTCTAACTATCAGAAAGTTTATCCTTAGTTCTAGGTTGCTTCTCTCCTTGATTAGTTTCCATCCGTTGCTGCTTGTCCGGCCTTCTGGTGCTTTGGAGAGTAGCTTGACTCCCTCTTCTTTGGGGCAGCCCCTGAGATATTGGAAGACTGCTATCATGTCCTCCATAGACCTTGTTTTCATTAAACTAGACATACCCAATTCCTGCCACCGTTCTTCATCTGAAATATACTGTAGATGAGGGGATGTTCTGTTATTGTGTTAAGAATAAAAAGGGAATTCAGAAGACTTTGGATTAGCAAGCTGTCTGAATACAGCCAGCCATTTCCAGTAATTATTATTAATAATAATGTTGGAAGGGACCTTGGAGGTCATCTAGTCCGACCCCCTGCTCAGGCAGGAAACCCTATACCATTTCAGACAAATGGCTGTCCAGTCTCTTCTTAAAAACTTCCAGTGTTGGAGCATTCACCGCTTCTGGAGGCAGGTGGTTCCACTGGTTAATTGTTCTAACTGTCAGGAAGTTTCTCCTTAGTTCCAGGTTGCTTTTCTCCTTGATGAGTTTCCATCCATTGCTTCTTGTCCTGCCTTCAGGGGCTTTGGAGAATAGTTTGACTCCCTCTTCTTTGGGGCAGCCCCTGAGATATTGGCACGCTGCTGTCATGTCACCCCTGGTCCTTCTCTTCCTTAGATTAGACATACCCAATTCGTGCCACCGTTCTTCACCTGAAGTATAGATGAGGAACATCAATTAAATAATAATTGAAAGCGACATTCCTTTGAAATACCATATGACTTAATGAGTTGATCCCGACAGCTGGGAAACTTCGTTCTGGTATTGAGCAATAATCATTCTCATTTGATTTCAGAATTCTCCTCCTGTGCAAGATTTTTGCCTTTTTTACATGCCTTTTTAAAGAAGAGCAGTCCCAAATGAAGTGGCTAGATCCAGTGGGTCAGTAACCGGGAAAGACATCGGTACGCTTTTAATATTTCAGCATAGAATGCAGCTAATTTTCCCCCATCTGTGTCAGAAGAGCAGAAACTAAATTCAAGATGGGTCAGCTGTTCCTTGTGACAGGTGGATTTTTTTTTCTCTCCTCTTTTTAAATAACCAGACTAGGCAAGTATTCCCGTTGTGGTCCCAAGTAAGGGAACTAAATCCGTCCATTTGTCTGCTTCTCTTTAAGCCCAGGCATTGAAACCAATTTAATTATCCTAAACCTTTGCTTATTGTGTTCTGTCAAATTTATGCTAGCTTGCGACTTGCTTACCCTGAAATATTTGTGCTCCTTATTGTCACCTGGAACACAATAAAGGCAGTGTTGTAAAGACAGAACAAAACTGCAAATTCCTTACATAGGATTCAGCCCCCCCCCCCAAATTACAGGCGTTGAAAAACAACGTGGATCTGGTTTTCACTGGGGGATTAAGGAGGGTGTCACAATTAAGAGTGTACATTGGGGTCCATGATTGATTCCTAGCCATGGATGGTGGAAGGCAGAGAGTAGGGAAGGAGAAATTGTGAATGTCACTTTGAAGAGGGCTTCTTGTAAATGCTGCAATGTACTTACTTACACAGAAGACGATTCGGGGACCGGAAGTTAAAACAAAGGATAAACGGTTGCAAGAATTGGGTATGTCTGGTTTAATGCGGACAAGGACTAGGGGCGACGTGATAGCAGTCTTCCAATATTATTTGAGGGGCTGCCACAAAGGAGAAGGGGGTGTCAATCTATTTTCCAAAGCACCTGAGGGAAGGACAAGAAGCAACGGATGGAAACTAATCAAGGAGAGAAGCAACCTAGAACTAAGGAGAAACTTCCTGACAATAAGAACAATCGATCAGTGGAATGGCTTTGCCTACAGAGGTTGTGGGTGCTCCATCACTGGAGGTTTTTAAGAAGAAACTAGGCAGCCATTTGTCCAGCATGGTGTAGGATCTCCTGCTTGAGCTTGGGGTTGGACTAGAAGACCTCCAAGGTCCCTTCCAACTCCGTTATTCTTTTATTAAGTCCACGACCGTGTTGATGTGAAAACAAAAATACCATGTATAGGTAGCCCTCGCTTAGCAATCATGGAAGGATCAGTTATTGCAGGGGTCTTCAAACTTGGCTGCTTTAAGACTTGTGGACTTTCAATTCCCAGAATTCCTCAGCCAGCCATGGCTGGCTGAGGAATTCTGGGAATTGAAGCCCACAAGTCTTAAAGCAGCCAAGTTTGAAGACCCCTAAATTATTGAGTCTTAGTGCCGATGATTGATATCATTGATATTATGATTGATATTATGATTGATACATCATTGATATTATGAGAAAAATGTAACAAAGATGCTGATATTCAATTGTGTATTTACTAATAACAATAAGAATTGTATTTTCCTACTGTGGGAAAACAGGTGCTATTGGAAGAAAAGAGGAAACATTGCATGGTGTAATACTGGATCTAGATTGAAGAAGTTAATATAGACCACTGAATTACTAATGGACCCAGACAACACGTTGTCTATTAAGTATTTGATCAGAAGTGACTGATTTCCATGTTTACGTAATCCATGTAAAACATCTCATCGTTGTATCTTCTGCTTCCAGCCCATCACCAAATAACGTATGGATTTCCTTCTTTCTTCTTCCAGGCCCACCCAGAATTGCCGACAAAGTGATCCACCGGCAATCTGTGAGGTTAGGAAGAACCATCAAGCTTTTGTGTCCGGTCGAAGGTGACCCTCCGCCTCTCACGATGTGGACGAAAGACGGGCGGACCATCCACAGTGGGTGGACGAGGTTCCGCGTCCTTCAACAAGGCCTGAAGATCAAGGAAGTGGAGACCGAGGATGCGGGGACCTATATCTGCAAAGCCACCAACGGTTTTGGCAGCATGAACGTGAACTATACGCTCATTGTGATCGGTGAGTGGAGAGAAAGTTCACCCTGCTCCGTGTAGGGCGAGATTGGCCTGTGATATTTCCAGTCCTGTAAATAATCTACCAGCCTCTAGTCAAACTCGTTTGTCCCAAGGTTTGTGTGGCAGTGGGGGGGTGTTGCACATCTCCCTACTGCTGTGGGTTGCGTCAAGATAAGATTAGCCAAGGCTGGGGCCAAAGGGTAGGAATAAACAGTCGGGATGGAGACACAGATCCCTGGCCGGAAAAGTTGGGTGATAAGAAGAGGTCACCCCAGTCTTTGTGGCCTCTTTCCTCAATCTTTACTCAACTGTGTGTTTCAGTCTCCACAGCAAGGACACACGATTCCTGGTATCATCAGAAATAACAATAGGTGCGGGAATTATTTACCAACTTGGCAGGAAGCCGAAATGTTTCGTGTTCCTATCAGAGTTTTTGAAAAAAAGGACAACTGCACTCGTTGTCCCGTCATAAGATGCAGAGTTGAAAAAAGGAGGAGGTGGTGGGTTTTGTCTTACACTACACAGCATTCGGTTTATCACTCTTTATCACACTTTTCTTGGAGCCCATAAAACAAATCACTCTAAGTAAGCAGGGCTATCTATCCATTCCCTCAAATTCTACCCTGCCCTCAAAGCTGGAGTGACTTTTGTGGTAAGTTCTCCGACTCAAGTTTCCTTGATTACACCCAATGGCCTTTTTGCCTTCTGTGGTCAATGCTCAGATCCATTCTCCTGCTTTGGCTTCAGATTCTTTCTGTTATGATTTTAGGTCCAAATCCCAGAAATCTTATGCTGCTCTGTTTTAGGGGGACAAGGGGGTAGCAGAATTTCTTCTCGTGGTGGAGAGCTTGATAGACTTTGTGGTTTACCACAAGACTCGAGATGCTAATTATAGCAGAGAGACTGGTCTGCTATTTAATCAGAATTAACATTCTTTGGATTAAGGACAAGAGTCTTGTTATCCTGCACAAGAGTCCATTATCCTGCAAAATTACCTATCTTCCCTTAAAAAAACAAACGTCCACAAGAATATGCAACTTGTATTTAAAATAATCCACTTAAGTCCTTTGCTTTGGCAAGTACTGAATGGTCTTTTGTCGTCACCATTTCTTTAAAAAAAAAAAAACCACTGGTCATTCAGCAGTGGCTTATGGAAGGCGAATTGGCACCCTAAAACCTGCCTGCAGGTTTTATAGTAATTGATAAATGTTAGAGGACAACTATCAAATCAAAACCTTTGAAGGACTTTTGTTTCTAATACTTTAATGAATGGAGAAAATCTGAAAAGCAGGATTTAAAAAAAATAATAAGATAGGATAGCTAGGATGAGATGAGATGACTTTTATTGCATTTTTTACTCTGAGCACACTGGCCCACATAAAAAATGAAATTCTATTGCCTGCTCTCAAAAGAACATATATATCTACCCATACCCACACACAACACACATGTACACATGTACACATACACACATATACCACCCCATATATATGCATATGTATATAATAATAATAATATATTATTATTGATCATCGCACAGTCAGCCAGATGTTCAGACTGGATTTGGCATTTTGTCTACCTATCGAGTCCTTACCCAGGACCTGGGATAGGCAGATGTGGGTGTTTGATGGTATTACAGATATCGTCGCAGGATGGAAGCAGTTCCTAGTAAGGCCGCCTTTTGCAATTGACTAATGGCGAATCTGTCAATGTCGATGATGGTGTCCAAGAGGTGCTCCAGTTGTTTTGGGATTGCAGCCAAGGCACCTATGACTATTGGTACTACCCTTGCTTGCCTTTGCCACAATCTTTCTGTTTCTATTTGTAGGTCTTTGTATTTTGTGATCTTCTCCAGTTCTTTCTCCTCTATTCTGCTGTCTCCAGGCACTGCCACGTCCACTATCCAGACTTTTTTGTCTATTATTATTATTATTATTATTATTATTATTATTATTATTATTATTATTATTATTATTATTATTATTATTATTATTATTATTATTATTATTATTATTATTATTATTAAAGTTGGAAGGGACCTTGGAGGTCATCTAGTCCAACCCCCTGCTCAGGCAGGAAACCCTACACCATTTCAGACAGATGGCTGTCCAGTCTCTTCTTAAAAACTTCCAGTGTTGGAGCATTCACCGCTTCTGGAGGCAGGTTGTTCCTTCCACTGGTTAATTGTTCTCACTGTCAGGAAGTTTCTCCTGAGTTCCAGGTTGCTTCTCTCCTTGATTAGTTTCCATCCGTTGCTTCTTGTCCTGCCTTCAGGCGCTTTGGAGAATAGCTTGACTCCCTCTTCTTTGGGGCAGCCCCTGAGATATATGCAGGGCTTTTTTTTCTCATAGAACGCCCAGAACGGAGTTCCAGCACCTTTTTTGGATGGAACCTTATAGGGTAGGCAAGGCAGGTTGTATGATGTGTGTGAGTTCCTGCACCTTTTTTTTTTTTAAAGAAAAAAAGCACTATGTACAGTATGTGTATGTGTATATATATAATATGTATATGTATATGTATAAATATTAATCATTGTCCGTTTTGAATACATAGCGAAAAAAGAGTCTTGAGAGTTAAGGTTGATATTATATGGTACGAAGCTATTACAGAATCTAATTGTTCTGCTTCGGATACTGCAAAGCCCCCTCCCAGAAGATAACAAGAAGAGGGTATGTAGCATCCCAGACAATCTTGCAGACCCTGCTCAAGCAACAATTATATGCCATGTCCTGGATGGAAGGGAGGGAACTGCCCATGATTCTTTTCTGCTGTCCTCACCACTCTCAGCACCGCCTTCCTGTCTGAAGCAGGGATGTTTCCAAACCAGACTGTGATGCTGTATGACAGGATGCTCTCGGTCGTCCCTCTGTAGAAAGTGGTGAGGACAGGGGAAGGAAGATGTGCTTTTCTCATGCGACGTAGAAAAAGCAGGTGCTGTTGAGGGACGAAAGTATGATAGTGTATTGTCTCTTAACTCCGTGGGTATCAACACGTCTTCTTTCGTTTTTCAAGTAGTGTTCTTCTCTTTGAATAAGACTTCTGTTTTATGAATTACAGTAGTGAAAATGAATACAAACTGAAGTTAGAGAAAGAGGAGAGAATGGAAAGAAATAATTAAAAGTGCAGGAAGAAAAGAAAAAGAGAAGAAAAATAAAAAGAAACAGAATAATAGCGGAAGATGAAAGAAATATGTAAAGAGGCGATTCCCAATCTTCATCACAACAAGTGTAGATAAATTGAATAATTCTTCGGCATATATTGGTCACCCTTCTGATGCCCAACTACACAAACTAGAGTGGTGGAGGAGTGTTTTTAAGGGATTGTGTAGATTGTTACACAGATTTTCTATCAAGTATGATGTGCTGTTGGATGCAGAAAAGAAAAAACAGGGCATGTTTTCAATATTAATTAATTTTCAATAGGAAGCAAAAATCAAGAACCTCAGACTGAAAGGAAGGAAATTCAAAAATCACATTAGAAAGTCTGACTTCACAGAAGGACTAAGTGGAAGCTTGGAACCAACTTTCAGCAGAAACTTTAAATATGCTTGGGATAAACACATACCCATCGTCCGACAATAAATAAATAAATATAGAATAAAAATGGTAATAGAATAAAAAACAACAATTAATTACAAAGAAAAACAGAAAAGAAACCTCAAGAGGGCAGACTTGATGGGTTTTTTTTTTCTTCCGCTGTCAGTTTTCTAGCTTTCTACCTTGCTCTATTTCTGAAAAAGGGGGAAATTTAATGAATTTTCCTACAGCACCCCTTTCTGTGTTTCATGTACAGGTTGTCCTTGACTTACAACCTTTGGTCTGTTCTGAGTTGTGACGGCAGGGAACAGGCGACTTTGTGACTGACCACAACTGTTGCAGCATCCCCGTGGTCAGGTGATCAAAATTCAGAGGCTTGGCAACTGACATGGACTTAGGACAGTTGCAGCCTCCGAGGGTCAAAGCCCCTCTCTGAGGCCGGTGAAGAAGCATGAAATCTGAATAATAAACAAATAAATCTCCATTTGTGAACTTCCAGCTGACTTCCAACAGGCAAACTCAACGGGGGAAGCCAGATTCATTTAACGTCCATGTGTGATTCACTTAACAGCCATGGATTCATTTAACAGCCATGTGATCCACTTGGCAACCTGTGCAGGAGGCAAGCAGCATCTTAGATGTGGCCACTGGCCCTATTAACTTCCTTTTGTTTGTTTGAGTGTTAAAGTCAAGCTTCCCTTCGTCCACGTGTTGTCTTTTCCTTTCTTTATGTCTCATAACTAATTCTTTTTCTCGTGCACCGGGGTGATTTGATTTTTCTGACTTGTTTCACAGCACAACTTACCAGCACTTGGTTTCTTTGCCAACAAAAATCTCTTTTACTTTGAATCCATTTCTTCTCTTCTCCCCCCCTCCCTGCTTCCCTTACTCTCCATTCTAATATGGGAGTTCCGTTAAAAAAGGTGATGACACCTGTTGGCAATTTAAAGGAAAGAAAAAAGCCGTATTTTTTTTTCCACGGATACGAGCATGAAATTCATACATCTAGGTACATGTCTGCAGTTTCGTCAGCATATTCCATTCTGTGGTAGACAAAATGCAAAGCAGAAAATCCTGCCCGGGTAAATTTAGACCCCCGAAAGACATATGGAGATGTTTAACCCACAATTCCTTGCAGATGTTCTGTGACTGCCATTACATCTACGCCTGCATAATTATATTTATTATTAGCATGAAAAGAAAACAAGGCTCTCAAATGCTCTTGACATCCGAGGGATTGTTGGATCGAATCCATATAAGGGGAGTCCTTTCCATTTAGTGATAGAAATCAAATCGCTGTCTGAGCTAAACCTCTGTCTGAATTGGATGATCAGAGCGCCCCATCAGTCAAAACAGATGTTGTCAGCAGAAGTTGTGTTTGAGATGCAGAAAACGTGCTTTTTTTGGGGGGGGGGATGATGGTCTATCTCAGTGGTTTTTAACCTGATAATAACTTAGAATGTGAAGGATGTGTGTATATAATGTATGTTTTTACTTGTGTGTAGTGTGTAGTGTAGTGTAGATGCTTGCTCCCGGTGAAGAAAGCCATGGCAAATCTAGACAGCATACTAAAAAGCAGAGACATCACCCTGCCAACAAAAGTGTGTATAGTCAAGGCCGTGGTTTTCCCATTTGCAATGTAGGGCTGTGAAAGTTGGACCACAAGAAAGGCTGAGTGCCAAAGAATGGATGCCTTTGAACTCTGGTGCTGGAGAAGACTCCTGCAAGTCCCCTGGACTGCAAGGCCATCCAACCGGTCAGTCCTAGAGGAGATCAACCTTGACTGCTCTTTAGAAGGCCAGATCCTGAAGTGGAAACTCAAGTACTTTGGCCACCTAATGAGAAGGAAGGACTCCCTGGAGAAGAGCCTGATGCTGGGAAAGATGGAGGGCAACAGAAGAAGATGACAGAGAAGGAGGTGGCAGGATGGAGTCCCTGAAGCAGGAGGCGTGAGCTTCAATGGACTCCAGAAGATGGTAGAGGACAGGAAGGCCTGGAGGAACGTGGTCCATGGGGTGCGATGGGTCGGACACGACTTCGCAACTAACAACAAGTGTGCACTGTGGACAGCATTAATTTTGTTGTGAGATACACAACGAAAATAAAGCTATTCTATTTAAGGTGTGTGGACTTTCAGCTCCTGGTCAACATGAAGTACACTCATCTTGGGCAGACTGGACCCCAGATCTGGAAGGCACCAGGAGACAGCATCTATCTATATAGTTGTGTTATCTTTTTTTTTTATTTTTGAGGAGCAAATGCAGCCAATGCCTTTAAAAAAACTTGAACAATACAATGAATTTAACCAATTGTCTACGGAGACTCTCCGTCATCCAGGTCCTGGTTGTTCCAAAGTTGCTTTTTTCTGGAGGCAACTGGACTTTCTTGTTTTCTCTTTGAAGACGTTTCGCTTCTCATCCAAGAAGCTTCTTCGGCTCTGACTGGATGGTGGGGAGTGGAAAGATTGAACAGCTGTCTGCAAGGAGTATCAATCCTTCCATTCCCCCACCATCCAGTCAGAGCTGAAGAAGCTTCTGGGATGAGAAGCGAAACATCTTCAACAAAAAACAAGGAAGTCCAGTTGCCTCATGAAAAAAAGCACCTGTGGGACAGTGGGTCCATTAAGGCACTCTGAATTGTCTAACACTTGCTGAAAATTCCATTTAAATAGATGGAAAATGTCAGTCTCTCTCTTTCTCTCTTCCCACATCTTAAAATCATCTCTATTAAGATGTCTGTTTCCTGTGATATATTTCTTAGTGCAGTCTTTCCCAACCTTGGCAATTTTAAGAAAGGTGGACTTCAACTCCCAAATTGTCCAGTCAGATCACAATCATGTGATCAAAATTCAGAGGCTTGGCAACTGACTCATATTTATGACGGTTGCAGTATCCCAGGGTAATGTGATTCCCTGCTGACAAATAAAGTCAAATCCGGAAGGCAGATTCCCTTAACATCCGTGTTGCTCACTTAATAACTGCAGTGATTCATTTAACAACTGTGGCAAGAAAGGTCGTAAAATGAGGCAAACCCCATTTTAACAAATGTCTCAGTGAGCAACAGAATTTCTGGGTCCATGATGGTCATACGTTGACTGCTCATTCTTTCATTATTGATGATGGTTGACTGTAAAACTAGCCATCGTTCTGATATTTTCATTGTCAATTCCAAGCCTGGTTTTTCTAACTGCTGCCTTAGTTTGGTCTTCTTTATATTTAATTTTAACTTTTTTTCACGATGCCCCATGACTTTTATCACTAGGTTTTTGCATTTTTGCTATCAAGTTAAGTGTCATCAGCTTTCAAGTCATTTTTCATGCAGGTTTCAGCTTCTGGTTTCAATAGAATGTGAAGAATTAATAATAATAATAATAATAATGATAAAGTTGGAAGGGACCTTGGAGGTCATCTAGTCCAATCCCCCGCTCAGGCAGGAAACCCTATACCATTTCGGACAAATGGCTGTCCAGTCTCTTCTTAAAAACTTCCAGTGCTGGAGCATTCACCGCTTCTGGAGGCAGGTAGTTCCCCTGGCTAATTGTTCTCACTGTCAGGAAGTTTCTCCTTAGTTCCAGGTTGCTTCTCTCCTTGGTTAGTTTCCATCCGTTGCTTCTCGTCCTGCCTTCTGGTGCTTTGGAAAATAGCTTGACTCCCTCTTCTTTGGGGCAGCCCCTGAGATCTTGGAAGACTGCTATCATGTCCCCCCTCGTCCTTCTCTTCTTTGAATCCCCTTTCTTAAAAAAAAAGGATTTCAGAACTCAAGTTTGTTTTCATCCCAATAAAAAATGATCTGTTTATAGGAAGGACAGTTTCGCCCAGCCTACTTATTTTACGTTAATCCACATTTTTAAACGTGCTGTGAGTGTTTACATTACATCGCTGCAAATAACAGCCTCAAAAAGTCCACATGGACTTTCCCTATCAAAAGCTCCAGTTTCTTGTTGATGTGTGAGCAGCTTGAGGCATATGAAAAGATTTTCTTTGTTCCAAACACTTCGTCTTACAACTTAAGCCACTGCTTCTTTCTTTAAATAAGAGTGCGACCTTTTAGCCTATTAATTATGATAGATTTATTATACATTAACATTGAGATTGTGCTGTGTTCATTACATCATGGACGTTCCACCACCCCATGACCGTAGTTTATTTCTGTTGTCGTCTTCATAGCTTTTGGGTGTCCTTCTGTTTATGATTTGTGCATATGACTTCGCAGCTGTACAACTCCGGGGTTGAGAAATCAAAATGTTGAAAGGAGGGCCTCACCAGTCAAACTGCATCATCCATAACAATCCCTTAAATAGGAGCCAGCCGTGTGCTGCAGCTGCCAAAAAGGCCAACACAGTGCTGGGCTGCATTAACAGAGGGACAGAATCAAGATCACGTGAAGTGTTAATATCACTTTACAATGCCTTAGTAAGGCCACACTTGGAATACTGCATCCAGTTTTGGTCACCACGATGTAAAAAAGATGTTGAGACTCTAGAAAGAGTACAGAGAAGAGCAACAAAGATGATTAGGGGACTGGAGGCTAAAGCATATAAGGAATGGTGGCTGGAATTGGGGATGTCTAGTTTAACGAAGAGAAGGACGAGGGGGGACATGATAGCAGCGTTCCAGTATCTCAGGGGCTGCCCCAAAGAAGAGAGAGTCAAGCTATTCTCCAAGGCGCCTGAAGGCAGGACGAGAAGCAACGGATGGAAACTGATCAAGGAGAGAAGCAACCTAGAACTAAGGAGAAACTTCCTGACAGTGAGAACAATTAACCAGTGGAACAGCCTGCCTCCAGAAGCGGTGAATGCTCCAACACTGGAAGTAAAATTCTTCTCTGACCTGTCGGTAAACAGGCTTTACCATATCCCAAAGGACGGACTCGTCCCCCAACCTGAGCTACTGGAGGTTCCAGGGAAGGTTGAAATGATAATAATAATAATAATAATAATAATAATAATAATAATAATAATAATAATAATAATATATTATTATTATTATTATTATTATTATTATTATTATTATGCCAGCTTTCTTTGACTGCATGAGATAGGAGAAGATGGCCATCCATCCATCCATCCATCCTTCTCCTTCGAAGTAAGCAGAATAATATAATAACTCACGACCGCAGGGAACACAATGCATTGTTTCCCATTCCTTCCAAGGCCTTTTGCTTTTTGCCCAAATAAACCTTGGATTCTATGATTCTGCAAAGAATGTCGGAACAAGAATCCCAAAGGAGCTTTTTTCCAGAAGGCAATTGGATGGACTCCCTTGCTTTTCTTTCCTTGAAAACATTTTGCTTCTCATTCAAGAAGCTTCTTTAGCTCTTGAGTTCTGGGTGAGAAGATAAATGTTTTCCAAGGAAAAAACATTAGAAAGTCCAGTTGCCTTTTGTAAAAGCCTCTTTGGGACAACCATGACCTTGGATGACCAAGGAATCTCCTTAGACATTGGAAGAAGAGAACAATCTAGGCCAGGGGTCTTCAAACGTGGCCCTTTTATGACTGGTGGACTTCAACTCCCAGAATTCCTGAGCCAGCCACGCTGAGGGGAAAGGGAGAGGTTTCCAAGCTGAGCCAGGCTGGCTCAGGAATTCTGGGAGTTGAAGTTCACAAGTCATGAGGGGGCCGTAGTTCCCCCATGCTGGCTCAGGAATTCTGGGAGTTGAAGTCCACCAGTCATAAAAGAGCCAAGGTTGCCTACTCCTGATTTAGTCATACCTGGCTGCCTGGAGGTGTCTGTTGATATTGGTATCTAAGTGCAATTTCCCTCAAAGGACTTTAACACCGAAGGGTCTGCTCTATTTCGATGCTCTGTGCTGCTTCAGGAGTGAAGCTAAAAATGCTGTTGGTCCAAATTAAGACTTCAATAAACGTCACTGGGTGTTTAGTATTTTAGGAGCGTCTCTCTCTCTCTCTCTCTCTCTCTCTCTTTTCCCTTGTAAAATAGCTAGCTGAGTGTGAGGTTTAATGGGTATTTGGCAGATTGATTTAGGAAGCATCCATCCTTTCAAGCTGGTGCTGGCCTAGTTCAGCCGAATGGGACAGTGAAAGGAAGCATCTGGAATTCATTCAAGGAGCTGATTCTAAGTAAACTTTAAATGTATGTTGATTTCCTTAGTAGTGGCTTTCCTCAGGCTACTACCAGGCTTAACTAATGTTGTCATGTAGGATAGAACTAATGATAAAAGCACAGCAAATATAGACGGTCCAGTCTCCTCCTCCTCCTCCTCCTCCTCCTCCTCCTTTGCGGAAAATATAATATACACACTTGCCTATAACTTTATCAATGAATCAACCAATCAGATTTATTCATTCATTTGTTCCGTGCCGCTAAAGACAAAGCAGCTGATTCTTCTTGTTGTTGTTAGTTGCAAAGTCGTGTCCGACCCACCGCGACCCCATGGACCACGTTCCTCCAGGCCTTCCTGTCCTCTGCCATCTTCTGGAGTCCATTGAAGCTCCCGCCTCCTGCTTCAGGGACTCCCTCCAGCCACCTCCTTCTCTGTCATTGTCCCCTTCTTCTCTTGCCCTCCATCTTTCCCAGCATCAGGCTCTTCTCCAGGGAGTCCTTCCTTCTTCTCATTAGGTGGCCAAAGGACTTGAGTTTCAGCTTCAGGATCTGGCCTTCTCAAGAGCAGTCGGGGTTGATCTCCTCTAGGACTGACCGGTTGGATCGCCTTGCAGTCCAGGGGACTCGCAGGAGTCTTCTCCAGCACCAGAGTTCAAAGGCCTCAATTCTCTGGCGCTCGGCCTTTCTTGTGGTCCAACTTTCACAGCCACACATTGCAACTGGGAAAACCACGGCCTTGACTATATGCACTTTTGTTGGCAGGGTGATAATGTCTCTGCTTTTGAGTATGCTGTCTAGATTTGCCATAGCTTTCCTCCCCAGGAGCAAGCGTCTTCTAATTTCTTGGCTGCTGATTCTTACTGGTAATTTGCTCACAGTCAGGAAATTTCTCCTTAGTTCTAGGTTGGTTCTCTCCTTTTTAGTTTCCATCTGTTGCTTCTTGACCTGCCTTCAGGGGCTTTGGAGCAGGGGTCCTCAACTCCCAGTCCATGGCCAAGCAACAAGCAAATCCCTCTTCCGGTCTGTGGGAAAACCTTTCTCCGTGGAACCAGTCCCTGGTGGCCCAAAGGTTGGGGGCTTCTGCTTTAGAGAATAGGTTGCCCCCCCCTCTTCTTTATCAAAGTGGAAGGCATAGCAGATCTTTATGAAACCGAACCCTGGACCCACTCAAGACAAGTAAACCGGATCTGTAAAGAGAAATATCTTGCGCTTGTCTCATAACAGATTAGCTTTCAATTATTCCTTTTTGAATGAGCAATGAAACACACAGGCAAATTATGGCTTTCAATAAAAACCAGGAGGATTGGGGGGGGGGAAGCAGAGGGGGGGGAGGGAAAAGGAATGCAAGGTCACAGATGAGGCTGTTTGTACAAAAGCTTGGTTTGGGCCAAATTAGGTTTTTGGACTCTATGTCTTGCTGAAAAGATGAGCTTATGATGCAAATCCCAAACAGCCTTGCATTTAAAAGATGAATTTAGTAGGTGCAATAAATAAAAGGCCATCAATAAATCTGCAGAGAATTATATCTTTGGCTACAGTTTGAATGTAAAGGAATTGGTCATGCCTAAATCCTTTTAGAACGCATCTCGGTACTATAATACAAGACATACAAGGCATATTTAGCTTTGTATTCTTCACCAACCCTTTAAATAAACTCTAAAGCTGTTACATTTTTATCTTACCTATTTTCAAGCAAGGAGGGTATATGTGTGTGTGTCAAAAAGTCATGATGGTGAATACATTCTTGTTTACACACATAAAAAGAGTGGAGTTCATTGCATTATGATGGCTGATTTCTGGACTTTTTGGCACCACCCCCCCCCCACACAGATACCTCTGCCTTCAAGCAATTTTGTGGTTTTTTTAACAATATCAAGACTGCAAGATCCAAAAGGCCATTAGGTGGCAGCAAAGAGTCATACTGTATGTCCCTGAATTGCTTTGCTACCATCTAGTGACTGTCTCTGGAGATGCAATCTGCAGTGCCTGCAGAACCGTGTCAATGTCCATAAGGGAGATGCTGTGGGCTCTCCTGCCCTTTTGACTTCTCCTTGCAGCCTCTGAGTTGGCTCTGACACTTCAATAGTTGGCAGGCAAAGCCTTTGAAAGAGGCATGAAAGAGCTTCACCCTGAAAAGACACGGCTGCTTTAACAACAAGAGGCAGTTTTGTGTATTCTGCAAGTCCTTCTTTTAAAGGAACTGCAAGCTGCAGAAGCTGATGGTTCTGGAGAGGGGGTGTTAGCTGGTCTTTGGTTGGTTTTCTCCTGAAAGGTAGTAGAATCATAGCTTGGACCCCTCTTGAACATGGCAAAAGAACAGAAAGCTATGTGTGGCTTCTTCTCGTACTGGCTAAACGGTGTCCTTACCGAAAGGTGAGGCTGATCTAGTTTCCTGATCCAGGCGAGACAATTGTCATGTGCTCCACACGTGGAGATGCCCCTGACTGCTATAACTATATGACACCACTGCTAAGTCAGCTGCTGTTGCTCCAAACTCTTTGCAAAGCGCAGTTTCAAGTGGTAATTCTGTGCCAGCCTGTGTTCCCAACAGCTGAGTCCGGGGAATCTGAGGAGGAGGTGGAGGAGGCATTTGAAGGCCCATCAGGGTCAGAGGGAGGCTCTGATGAATTACAAGACTCACGGTTTGATGAAGAGCCTGGGCCCTCCAGTCGTGTTACGGATGAAGCTCAGCTGTGTGGGGAGAATGAGTCAGACTTGGAGGATTCACACCTGATGGACATGATGATTGATGCTCGTACATGCCGGCAATTAGCGAGAGCAGATCAGCAGCAGTCAATACGACAACTCCAGGGGAGGAGGAGAAGGCACTGAGAGGCAACGCCTTGGGACTGCTGTATAAAAATGGAAGGTGTGGGTGGTGCTGGTTGCTGAAGGCAACCATTGCAAAGTACTTCATGGGATCATGTTCTGTTAATATTGCCGGTGACTACTTTTCTGTTTTGCATCGTGTTTTGTGTGGACAATTTCCTCCATTTGGATTGTGTTTTGCTGCTTTTGTTTCTGGACTATTTGGCAGGTTGGTTACCCATATTAAAAGGGGTTTGTTTTGTTTTAAGTCTCCAGCCTATTTTCTCAACAGGGGTTTGGTCCTTGTGCCTTTAACAAGGGCGGCCATAGGCTGGGATAGAACACGGTGCTGTTGAAAGTTTTTGATAATCTGGGGTCAAATGCCTTCAAAGATCCTCAGCGCCAGATCCTTGTTTGCTCTGCCTGCCTGCCAGGTTTGGCTTTTGTGATTGTCCCTGGGACATTGTTTGCTGGGAGATTAGATTAGTTCTCCCCCTTGCTTGTCTTCTGTGGCCCACGAAGCTCTTTTTATTTCAGACAGCTTCGAAACAGCTTAATCTGATTTTAGTTTTTCCTCTGTGTTTTTTTTATGAAATTACAGATTGCTTTTGATTCTGGTTTTTGCTTATGCTTTTTTAAAAAAGGGAGGGAAACCCCATTGTTTGTGAGTCCAACTCTTTGCTTAATGCGAGAATCTAAATTAAAGCAATTTGGACCTCAGTGACAGACAGTCGTGTAGGTTTAGCTTGGACATCTTCATCAATGGAAAGGAAGTCACCCCCTGTTCTGGGTCATTGGATAAAATCATTCAGGGTTAGCTCAGGATTCTTGTCAGGATGGACTTTTAAGTTTCTCCATGATGTGATGACCCACATTGTATCTCCACTTCTTCTTATAGCAGACTAGAATTAGAATTATTAGAATCAGAATTGTTAGAATTAGATTCAGAATTAGAATTCTTTATTGACCAAGTGTGATTGGAGACACAAGGAATTTGTCTCTGGTGCAGAAGCTCTCGATGTACATACAAAGCAACAAAGTGATAAATCATGATCATCATCATCATCATCATCAAAATACATTCATCATAAATCATATGATACAGCACTTAGTGATAGTCATAGGATACTGAATAAGCAAACAACAGAAATCATCGCAGGATACTAATAAAACAGTTAATACAAATCGTAAGATACAAGCAGCAAAGTTATAGCCATCATAAGAAGAAAAAAGAATAGGTATTAGGAAAGATGAGAAGGATAATAGTAATACAGCCTTACTAGGTAGTTTGACAGTGTTGTGGGAATTAGCTGCTTAGCAGAATGATGGCATGGGGGAAAAAAAACTAGTATGCATTGCCCTGTGTAAAATTGTAAGCACGATCATGTGATTTTTTTTCACTCATTGACTGCCTTACTTAATGACCGAGCGCTAAACGAGGACTATCTCTTTTCCTTTCAAAGGAGATCCCTTTGAGTCTAAATCAGTTCCTGAGGATCACAGAAACACATCCGCCGTTATTTTCAATCTCTCTTTTTTTCTGGGATGTGGTTTTGACATCTCAGGTACAAATGATCCAGAGATTTCCTAATAGATTTCCATCCAAATACTAATCGGAATGGGTCCTGGCTCTCTTTTCTGAGACCATTTGAGGTCATCTCTGCGCTGACCTGGCTCAGATCTTCCATGAACTAGGATCCCGTGCAGTGAACTTTGACCTTTTGCTGTGCTCCTGATTCAGTTTCCCTCTTCTTTCCATGTTTGGGATTAGTGGCACCAAGGCAAGTGCTTGAAGTGAGCAAAATAGTGTTCAAGCAGGACAGATGTGACCCTTGACACCAAAGATGGGAGCATCTCCACCTCCCTTCTGCACAAAACATCACCCTGGAAGCCAGAAGTGTAACAGCTGGGCTGCATCATTGTGTAATCTGGCCTTAAACCTCTAGGATTGGAAAGCACATTTCATTTCCACTTGGCTAATGCCGTATTTTCTTTTCAAGGTGCTCCAGAGGTCTTGGCAGAATAATGGCCCACTCTTCCAGCAGTTCCACTTTGGTCTGACAGCTTTGTGATTAAAAAAAACCACAACTTTTATTTTTGACAAAAGGAAACTTACGGTTGCTGAATTTGACCAGCCGTGGTTGGTTTTGGGTTCTAATGATGTCCATCTCTGAATGTCCTGTCATACTGTAGGCATTGCTCCAGTTTGTAAATGCTGGAAATGAACATCAGACATAGAACCTAGAGTCCAGAGGTAGGCAACCTTGGCTCTTTTATGACTGGTGGACTTCAACTCCCAGAATTCCTGAGCCAGCATGGGGGAACTAAGGCCCCTTCATGACTCGTGGACTTCAACTCCCAGAATTCCTGAGCCAGCATGGGGGAACTATGGCTCCCTCATGACTCGTGGACTTCAACTCCCAGAATTCCTGAGCCAGCATGGGGGAAACTTTGGCCTCCTCATGACTCGTGGACTTCAACTCCCAGAATTCCTGAGCCAGCATGGGGGAACTAAGGCCCCTTCATGACTCGTGGACTTCAACTCCCAGAATTCCTGAGCCAGCACGGCTCAGCTTGGAAACCTCTCCCTTTCCCCTCAGCATGGCTGGCTCAGGAATTCTGGGAGTTGAAGTCCACCAGTCATAAAAGAGCCAAAGGTTGCCTACCCCCCTGACCTAGACTCATAGCAAGAAGTTATAACTGACTAACTCCCTTTACTAATTATAGAGAATCTCTGAGACATTGAGAGGTGATAAAAGAGACAAAGATGAAGAGGTAGCTCATAATGCCGTCAAATTAATTAGGGATCAAAAATGTATAAACAGGCACTGGGTTGATGCCCTAATAGGCAATTGTAAAGCTGAAAGTCTGTCTGAAAAACTGTTGTACTGGGTTGCTGCGAAAAATCTAATTATCCAGCGCTGATAGGCCAGAGTTTTCAGGGTTAAAGTGGAATTTAAGCACTTGAGAGCAAACCGCTGTATAAATTGATTTGCAACTACTAACCTATGCAAATCATTTCAGGGTTCTGAGGAGCTGCTGTATTCTCAAAATTCATGTGCTGAGAGACTATATTGCGCAAATCTGTCCAATGGAGTCGGCGCTGAAGGACTAGATTTCTCGAACTACGCTTCTCAATTTGAAAATCAAATTAGTTAAAAACAGATACACCTTTCTAACTATTTTGTGTTTTGATCTCTTCTTCTAAGACAAGGCTCTTCAAACCTGGCCCTTTTATGACTTGTGGACTTCAACTCCCAGAATTCCTCACCCAGCCTCCATTTTGTTTGTTAGATTTAAGACAGGGGTCTTCAAACTTGGCCCTTTGATGACTTGTGGACTTTAGCTCCCAGAATTCCTCAGCCAGCCTCCATTTTGTTTGTTAGATTTAAGACAGGGGTCTTCAAACTTGGCCCTTTTATGACTTGTGGACTTCAACTCCCAGAATTCCTCAGCCAGGCATGTCAGGCTGGAATGGACCTGGGAGGTCTTCTGCTCCAGCCCCTTGGCTGAGGCAAGAGACCTTATTCCCTCTGGGTCAAATGGCTGTCCAGTCTCTTCTTGAAATCCTCCAGTGTTGGAGCACCCACAACTCCTGGAGGCAAAGGGCTTCATTGATTGGGAACCAGGATGCCTTTATCCCGGTTGCAGCCTCCCAGGGTCATGTGATCACCATTGGAATGAGGAAAGCCAGATTCGCTTAACGACTGCAGTGATTCACTTAACAACATTAGAAAAAAGGTTCTAAATTCAGGGCATGGCTCTTTTAGAAACGTCCTTGCTTAGCAACGGACATCCCTGGTCTCAGTTGTGATCGTAAGTCGAGGATTATCTATATATCATTTTCAGCAACCTAGGGAGCTATTTGAAGAAGGGAAGGTGATAAGAAACGATGTGAAATTCAAGAATAGGAAATGTTAGTTCTTCTTCTTCTTCTTCTTCTTCTTCTTCTTCTTCTTCTTCTTCTTCTTCTTCTTCTTCTTCTTCTTCTTCTTCTTCTTCTTCTTCTTCTTCTTCTTCTTCTTCTTCTTCTTCTTCTTCTTCTTCTTCTTCTTCTTCTTCTTCTTCTTCTCTTCTCCTCCTCCTCCTCCTAGTTGAAGAAGGGAAGGTGATAAGAAATGATGTGAAATTCAAGAAATAGGAAATGTTAACTACTCCTCCTTCCTTCCTTCCTTCCTTCCTTCCTTCCTTCCTTCCTTCCTTCCTTCCTTCCTTCCTTCCTTCCTTCCTTCCTTCTTCCTCCTCCTCCTCTCTCCAAAGTCTGAAATAGGACAATTTTCTTTCTCACGTCTTCCTCCCTCCCGTCATTGGCCTGGATGCTTCCAATGCACGCCCAACTCAGGGGAAGAAGTGCTCCATTGTGCAGGACCCAAAGGAAGACCGCTGGAGAAAATGTGAGGAATTCTTAGCCCATGATATGTTTGGACGAGGAAGCCGAGGACTTTCAGGAATGCAGGCAACGGTTCCAAAAATATTCCCTGCAATAACATTGTTGGTCAGTAACTCTTATTTGGATTGGGCCATCGATCTCCACCAGCGGCAGTGATGTCATTTTTTTTCTTCTGTGGAGGAGCGGGTTGAAAGAGTGGCCTGGAGTTTTTCAGAAGGGAATGTTGACAACTAAGCCATGGGAGTTGCGGTGTCTCAAAATTATACCTCCCTACTATGGAGAGACAACATCAAAGACACACTAAAACAACACCAATCAACAATGGTTGAGGCCTCCAGAAGAGCAAGAACCAGAACTTTGCATCTCCCTTGACACCTGAAGTGGTGAAAGGAGGAAGAGGAGGAGAAGCAGGAGAGGGAGAAGCAGAAGCAGAAAAAGAAAAAGAAGAGGAAGAGGAAGAAGAAGAAGGGAAGAAGAAGAGAAGAAGAAGAAGAAGGAGGAGGAGGAGGAGGAGGAGGAGGAGGAGGAGGAGGAGAAGAAGGAGAAGAAGAAGAAGAAGAAGAAGAAGAAGAAGAAGAAGAAGAAGAAGAAGAAGAAGAAGAAGAAGAAGAAGAAGAAGAAGAAGAAGAAGAAGAAGAAGAAGACGACTAAGTTATAGGCCTGGTAGTCTTAAATGTGCCACCTTCACATCTCCAACCTACAGCTGTTATTTCTTTGTTGCAAAGTATATACTGAAGGAACACACACCTGTCCACCTAGGACGCATCCTAGTAGATGTTCAGCCGGTATCCAAAATTATGTTCCAGGGGAATATTTTAAGTGAAAACCACCTTCCTCTCTGCTTTGGAACGGACAACAGGGAAGCCTCAGTGAGGAAAGACATTCGTTGCTTCTCCTGAGATGGAATTGAGGGTCAACCAGAGCTTACGAAGAGCCTTACATTCAATCGTTACTCTCCAGAGGACGTGGATTGCATGTGACCTGGATGCCTTCTGCAAGGGGAATACTCAG
Organism: Protobothrops mucrosquamatus; assembly: GCF_001527695.2. Lineage (NCBI taxonomy): Eukaryota > Metazoa > Chordata > Lepidosauria > Squamata > Viperidae > Protobothrops > Protobothrops mucrosquamatus. The sequence continues at coordinate 3,251,851 of NW_015386413.1, forward strand.
GCAAATGCTTTCTCCCAGACCTTCTGGGTTTGTATTTTCCAAAAGTAGGAGAAAAGCCAACAGAAAAGCTTCTTTAACTATTGTCTTAGTACCAGGAACCTTAGAATGAGGATCCACCTGTGGAGATTTTGCTAAGTAAGCATTGCGGGAAAGGAAGAGGATGGCTGAAAAGCCCATCTCCTTTTTCCCCCAGGTGCCATGATATAGGAAACTCGACGTTCTTAACAACTTGCTTGGCATGGTTGACAGTGACGCATTAAAGAAATTGTGAAAAGTGTTAGGTTTTTCATTTTAACTTTCCCTACTGGCCTGGAGGGTTTGTTTCCTAGCAAGTCTTACTGAGAAGATTCTGTTTTCTGAATGAACTGTACCATTGGACCATCTCACATGGGTGTTGAGCACAGCGGGACTTGATCAAAGGCAAATGTGAACTTTCAGAATCCTAGGACCGTGGAGGTCTTCTAGTCCAACCCCCTTCCCAAGTCAAAGAGTCCTTATACCATCCTTGTCCAACATTTTGTGGCTTTCTTGGAAACCACACAGAAATGCTTTCCTACTGCCTTCTTACTTTTTTTATGATTTTCCAGTCTTGTCTGCAACTATAAGATTTCTCTGTAGATCGTCATCTGACACCGCTTAGCTTCTTTTGAGGGCAGCTAAGCCCTGGTTCTTCTCTTGAGGGCAACTAAGGTCACATTGGAGCTGACATCTGCAACCTGCACTGTCAAGACTCGGCTGGGTTCCATTAACAGGGATTTTGTGGAACTAGCTTTAGATGTTGAAGAGCACTCAACTCCTAACCTTGAGGTTCTCCACTGCAGGATTCCTTCCATGTAGATGTAGTTCTATGGAGGACTATACACCAGGTCTACCAATAGATTTCAAGTGAGCATGTAGGATAGTAGATGGGAGAAGATGTCTTGAGCTGAAGGGTCATCTTTTGGGGTCTCTGCTTGGTAGGACATCTAGTAAGACCATCATAGAACATCCATGTGAAACCAAAAGAACTGATTTTCTTTACAGTAAATGAAATTTATTTATTAAATTCATATGCCAATTGAATTTGATAAGACTAATATTTGGCTCCATTGCAAAGTGGAGAGTTAAAATTTTAGTTTATAGGTTGTTTTTATTCTAGTTTCGAGGATTTGATTTTATTTATTTTTTGCCCAGAAAGCAGCACTTGGATAGTTGGCTTATTTTCAATGAGATCTCCCTGCAAAATACACAAAAATATGATTTCCTGGTTTGGTCTAACTAGTGGGGCTGCCATATAAGCAGCAGATATGGTCCTACCTACAGTATAGATTCTCCATTTATAGCTACTTGGTCATGAACCCAGAATGCTTTTGATCTCATGAGTGGCTCTAATGTTTAAAAATTCAATATGGGGTCCTGTCTTTCTATATGGTTTACATGGAGAGCAACACTTAAATACGAAGAGAGGACTAATGTTGGCTGATGATGGATATGACTTTCTAATCACAAGTGGTGGATCATGTTATTAAAATGCCTATCATGTTTTTCCTCTGAATTACTGCTGTAATTTTTGTCCTTGTCAAATGTTTACAAGGGAGTAAAAGCAAAAAAGAAAAGAGAAAGAGAGAGAGAGAGAGAGAGAGAGAGAGAGAGAGAGAGAGAGAGAAAGAAAGAAAGAAAGAAAGAAAGAAAGAAAGAAAGAAAGAAAGAAAGAAAGAAAGAAAAGAAATAGTTTAAACTGGGGTTTAATTCAAGCCATGGCTTAGTTTCTTTGGATAACTGAAGTTTTTTTTGTAATATATTTTATTGTTTTTTTAAAACATAAATCACAATAATTGGTAAACAGTGTGTTGTCTGGGTTACATTTGTAAAACAATCGTTAACAATTGATTTCTATAATCCATAATCCACATAATGGTTTTAGTTGATTTCCTCTTTTCCCAAAAATATCCTCTTTTGCAAACATTGAGTGAATACAATTCTTATTGTTTTGATAGATAACAATTAAATATATAATTTTTTCCCCCAATATTCCTAAAAATAATAATCACATCCATTTAATATTTCTTTTCTATCCAATCATTCTGGATGTCTTATCACGGATCCTATTACAGTCCTTATTTTAATTTGTTTCTCCCACCAAATTCTAGGTATTCTTACCGGTTAAGATTTTCTCAAAAATTACTTACATTTAAAAATGTAACTCTATTTTTCCATATGAACCATCTGATATGAACTGAAGTTTTTTTTTTATCAAACCATTATTACTGTCAGTCTATTCAGGTAAAATTAGCTCCTCTTCCATAATAATCTTACAGACACTGTCTCTCCAGGAGGCAGTTCTGTTAACTAATGCTAAAATTAATTTCTGAGTCTGTTTTTCAAAAATAACCTACAATATGTCCACAATGTTTGCTTCATTCTGTAAGTGTAAATTGAATGTATGTGTTCTTCTCCTTTAATTGCAATGATCTCTGTTGTCTAATTTTTAAAATCTTATCATATTTTTTTTTCTTTCAAAAGTCAAACCAAAAGCATTTTCCCATGGGAAGGATTCTTTATAATCAGTTCCAAAATCTGATCTCATATTTATCTAGACCCTAAGTCAATTTGTAACTTCGTGACCAATAATAGAACAGAACTGAATAACAAGAGTTGGAAGGGACCTTGGAGGTCTTCTAGTCCAACCCCCTGCTCAAACAGGAGACCCTGACCTAGACCATTCCGGACAAGTGGCTGTCCAGTTTCTTCTTCAAAACCTCTAGTGATGGAGCACCCACCATGACTTTCGGAGGCAAGCCGGTCCACTGGTTAATTCAGTGGTTCTCAACCTGTGGGTCGGGACCCCATTTGGGGTCAATCGACCATTTCATGGGGGCCGCCAAGCAAGGCTGTCCGCCATTTTTTTTGTCCGCCATTTTTTTTGTCTGCCATTTTTTTCCCTTTTCCGGCGGGTGCCTTACCTCCCTTTGGGCTGGGCCAGCTGGTGGTCAGCCTGCTCCGTCTCTGCCGCTTGCCAGCTACGCCTCGGCCGGCGCAGGGGGCGGAACCACGCATGCGCGGCGCTCCCGGGCAGGGAAAGTCCTCGATTTACAACCGGTTGGGTAGTCCTCGACTTACGACCGGTTTAGTCCTCGACGTACGACCGGTTTAGTCCTCGACGTACGACCGGTTTAGTCCTCGACTTACAACCGGTTGGGGGTCGCGGCATTAAAAAGGTTGAGAACCACTGGGTTAATTGTTCTCACTGTCAGGAAGTTTCTCCTTATTACTAAACAATACTTGCTATAAACCAGTGGTTCTCAACCTTTTTAATGCCGCGACCCTAACCGGTCATAAGTCGAGGACTAAACCGGTCGATTCAGCTCCTGATTTGGCCAGCATTCAGCTCCTGATGGGTTGGCCAGCATTCAGCTCCTGAAAGGGACGGGCCCTCACGGCGCGTACGCACCAAGGCGGGGGACGCGGCCGGCTCCGCATCGACCGTTCGCCGTCTCTGCCTCGTCCGGCTGGTGGTCGACCGGGTCGGGTTCCCAGGTAAGGCACCCGCCGGAAAAGAGGGGAAAAATGGCGGACAAAAAAAATGGCGGACAAAAAAAATGGCGGACAGCCTTGCTTGGCGACCCCCATGAAATGGTCGATCGACCCCAAATGGGGTCCTGACCCACAGGTTGAGAACCACTGCTATAAACTATTACTTTCTAAAATTAAAACTTTTTGCCATTTAATCTCCTCAAAATGTTTCAGTTCTTAAACTTGTGGTTAAAAACTTTCTTTTGCTAAGGATTGTAGGGAACTCACCTGGAGCTGTTGGACTTGTTGATCCGGAGATTTCTAATAGCTGAAAACCAGTTAATGAGCAATTTACAAAAGTGATTAAAAAAGGGAAGCGTGCAGACTTAGTGTCCTTTCAAAGGCACCGATCGTAGCTTGAACATGATGGCTGTTCCGTTATCTCCCACAACTCTGAACCTGCCAGAGATAGCTATCTGACCGTTTCCTCATGAACAGCAGGTGTCTGGAGCAGGTGTGGGCGATCTCAAGTCCCTCTCCTTGTCCAGAGAGTTATTATCAAAGAAACAGTCCACTGGCCGTCTCTTCATTTTACCACATTGTTGGCTCCATTTTTTGTGGAACCATTATTAAATTAAATTATTATTAAATTAAATTTATATCCCGCCCTTCTCCTTGCGGACTCAGGGCGGCTTCCATCTGCCATTTATTTCTCTGGAAGTCGCTCCTTCCAAAAGTTCCGAGCGAGGAGTCTGCTTATTATCCATGTTATCTATTAGCTGATCACGATTTCTAATCCTATCGATGTACGGTTGCTAAATTTTATGCCTCCGCGTGCGCGCGCGCCAGGCACTGCTTATTAGACTGAGAAATACTATAATAGAATTTTATTACATAGCCGTTTCATGTTTTATTTTAGCCGCACGCCGGTAATTGACTGTAATAAAACAACTTTATCTCATCCTGGTCCTCTGAAGTCTGTTAAGTGGCAGTGCCAACTGAGGGCGTTTGAAACAGACGTCTAGACTTCGTTGTGCACTTGTAATTCACACAGATTAGTCCCTTCCTATTATAAACAAGGCAGTGATATATAAACTGAACGTGCAGGGCACAATTCAGCCAAATATAAATGGTCCTACTTTCACTGACATGAGCGGGGACATTGAAAGCCCATAGATATATAACGACTTATCGTGAGTCATTCTCTCAGTGTCTGCAACCTGTTAAATTGAAAGGGATTGTAAATGGATTTGTTGGTTTAATTCATTATATCATGTTCCACTTTTCCTTGGAGGGTTCAAGACCCCCCAAATAGAATTACCCTTCCCCTAATCGTAGACAGAATGGATGAAAATAGATTTATTGGTCCAGGGGAGAACTTCCATGGCAGAATCTAGTCCAGCCCCTTAACTCAACACCAGACTTAAAAAGCAAGGAGGTGCATAATATTACGTACTTGAAGTTAACCACCGTGATTCCCATACGGATATTCCTGGATCAGCACTCTACCTCCTACATTCCCCACAAGCAAATTTGCACACTACAGTTGTCGCAAAGACAGCTACCCCCCAAAATAGTTCCACAGTGCAATCAATGCACAAATGCACGTCAGGGACTTATTAAGAAGCTACTGCTGGAGGCATTGTGAGCAAAAGAGTTGGTAGATATGGATAATAAATCGAACCTCTTTTGACTCTGGGGAAGCACCCCGATCCTTTTAGAGTAGAGAGAGACTGGGCTCGGAAATAGCTACTCGGGACTTGAGGGACACCATGTCTTCTGCTACGAATTTGCCAAGTTACTTAAGATTAACAGGAGAAGAGCTCCTGCAGCAATAGATTCCTCTGTGTATTTTTCCAAGATTTAAGTGTTATTTGATTCTGACTGTATTGATCCAATACTTTGTTTTTCCTTTTTGCGGTCGTAAATTGAGAACTACTTATACTTGTTGTAAGTTCGTTTGAGTATGTTAAAGGAGAATGTTTGTGGCTCAGGGTTCAAATGAGGGGTCCTTGGTGCTTTTTGAGCTTGGTTGTTTTCTTGCAGTTGTTTCATTACTTGAAGAAGGTCACATCATCAATGCATAGTCCTCCTCCCCCTCCTCCTCCTCCTCCTCTGCACAAACCTTTCTTCTTTCTAGCACTGGTGATGTTACATAGTTGGGTCGTGAAATGTCTGCATGAAAACAACCAAGCTCAGAGAGTACCAAGGACCCCACAGTCGTCATCACCCTCCTCCTCCTCCTCCTCCTCCTCC
>NW_015386413.1:3257921-3265150 GCF_001527695.2 Protobothrops mucrosquamatus
CCTTTCTTCCTTCTAGCACTGGTGATGTTACATAGTTGGGTCGTGAAATGTCTGCAAGAAAACAGCCGAGCTCAGAGAGCACCAAGGAACCTGCTCTTTGAGTAGCTATGGGGAGGGCAGGTCAGTGAACTTTCTGCTTCGTGTGGTCCATACATGGGTTGAATCTGGTGTTTCCATCCAAAGGACACCCCGTGGCCATCATAATCATGTGTGCTCTTCTGTAACAGCTCCTCAGAAAAGGACAGCTTTTTTGGATGTCCGGCAGGAGACATGGCGTCTGACAATTGCTGCATGCACACACGGGTGTGCGTATGTCTGTGCATGTACACATGTGTAGGGGGAAATGATACCTCGGAGACTTAACTAATCCCAGCCGCAGCTGCTGTGCGTAACAGAGCAGACAAAGGAGCATAACAAAGCGCTGAATTAATTTGCTGTGTTGTTGTGGTGGAGCAGTGTTTAGATCTGCTGCTCACTCTCTGTTTCAAAGCCACCACCCAAATATTCCACAATATTTAGGTTCCTGTCTCACAACTGGAATCTGTGTTCCTGTGTTTATTTAGGGCAATTGCTGAATAAAAACAAAGCAGTGGGTTGGGGTCTCTGGATGCATCTGGGGGGCTTGGCTGCCTGCCCACCCAGCCTTCCCACCGCAAGAGGGTGGGTGAAGAAGCCGATCGTCTGAGCTTTGTGGAGGGGGGGCTCTCCCAGACACCTGCTTTCCTCTGGGATGCAGTGCATCATACTAGATTTTTGCAAAAGTTAGGGTTGCAGGAATTGAGTATGTCCAGTTGAATGAAAAGGACAAGGGGTGACACGATAGCAGCCTTCCAATATTTGACGGGCTGCCACAAAACAGAGGGGGTCCACACCTATTCTCCAAAACATTTGGGGACAGGAACAAAAGTAACAGGTGGGAAGATCATTAAAGAGAGAACCGACTTAGAAATAAGGAGGAATTTCCTGACAGTGAGAACAATTAATCAATGCCTTCAGAAGTTGTGGGTCTTTCATCACTGGAGGCTTTTAAGAAGAGATTGGACAGCCACTTGTCTGAAATGGTGTTGGGTCTCCTGCTTGGCCAGGAAGTTGGACTAGAAGACCTCCAAGGTCCCTTGCAACTTCGTTATTCTGTGTTCTGTGTCTCATTTAAGTGTGTTGTGTCTCCTTTCACACTGTACGTTTGAGTTTCAGGATAGCAATCCAGACTCACTGCTCCAGTCAAGTTGCCATTGTTGTTTGAGCAACACTCCTATCCCACTTGGAGTTGAGGAACATGGGGTAAACTTTCTCAAAGTTGTGTCAGGATTCAGAAGAATAATTGGTGGGGACCATCCTTGACTCCCCCATAATTCTAGGAAAGACAATTGAAGTAGTTTTGACTTTGGGCCCAAATGACAACTTCCACCAAAATTGTGGAAGACTAGAAGACCTCCAAGGTCCCTTCCAACTCTGCTATTCTGTTATTTAACAGAAGGAGGTCCTCTAGTCCAACCCCTTGCTCAAGCAGGAAACCCTACGCCATTTCAGACAAATCATTGTCCAATCTCTTCTTTAAAATCTCCAGTGTTGGGGCGCCCACAACTTATGGAGGCAAATCATTCCACTGATTAATTAATTCATTAAGGAAAACTATGCTCTAACCATTTTGACATTTTTATATCTTCTGGGGTGCTCAAAACATGCTGGAGGGTCCACCTTTGGAGATGAGGTGAGAACTTGCAACATAAATGTAGCGTTCCTCTAGCCAACACGCATGTCTTCTCCTGTGAAGTTGCGGATAGTTGGAGATGAAAGAGAACAGATAAAGTAAATGCCCGTCTTGTTTTTTTTCCTCCCTCCATATTTTGGATGTGTGCAATTTCAGACATGTGAGAAAGATTAACTCCATTCTGAGTTCCACCACTGTGTTGATCTACAGTTCTCCCTCCCTGGCCTTTTATGATAGAATAAGACATGGGGAATCCTGATCCTGTCACATCCAATTTTGGCCTTCAAGAGTCTAATTTGAGCATTGGTATTAAGGGAGCATTAATTTTGGGATGAGACGGTGTCTGGAGGTTACTTTATTGTCCTTAGAAGCCAGGAGTAATGTAGAGGGCTGGGTTAGATTTGAATAACCCAAGGGCATATGTGTGTGTGTGTGTGTGTTTTAGAGCAATTGTTAAGAAAAGGGAAAAAAACAGATTGTCTGAAAGATCAGTCTTTTGCCTATACTCAGTTCCTTGGCTAATTTGGGGAGCCTGGAGACCCACTCTACAAGTTTGCTTTTGTCGGCTGACCATAGCCACAGGATACTGTAGCATCACCTTGTTGATGTTCTCCTCCAATGGGCATCAAGAGGCAGGCTGATTCTGATATTTACTCCCGCATATGAATGAACTAATTCTGGGATTCCATATGAATCTCAATGTTCCTTATCTTGAAGGATACTTCAATAGCTACTTCGACATAATACACAAAAAAGACATTTTTTCCAGCATCTAATATGTTGAGTGGGGAATATCATCATCATCATCAATTACCTAAAGGCAGGACAAGAAGCAACAGATGGAAACTAATTCAAGGAGAGAAGCAACCTGGAACTAAGGAGAAACTTCCTGACAGTTAGAACAATTAACCAGTGGAAGAACCTGCCTACAGAAGTTGTGAATGCTCCAACACTGGAAGTTTTTAAGAAGAGACTGGACAACCATTTGTTTGAAATGGTACAGGGTTTCCTGCTTGAGCAGGACTAGAAGATCTCCAAGGTCCCTTCCAACTTTGTTATCTATGATTCTGTAAGAGTCTCCTGCTTGAGCAGAGGGCTGGACTAGAAGACCTCTGAGGACCCTTTAAACTCTGTTATTCTGTAAGGGTCTCCAGCTTGAGCAGGGGGCTGGACTAGAAGATCTCCTAGGTCCCTTCCAAGTGTTATTCTGTTATCCTCTCAACGTGTTATTATCCATTGTAGGGCTGATAACCTTGTCGTGTCTAATGCAGCACAGTTCTTAGACTTTTTTAAAAAAATATCCACCCCACAATTGTCTAAGCTTTCAACACATGGGATGTACATCTTGTCACTGGACTTGGGTTGTTCGGATGATTGATGAAGAGAGAGTCCTTGAACTCCTGCGGACTCTCCTGTTACATATAATGAACCATCCCTGCCACTTTTCAAGGAGAAAGGATAGTGCTGAAAGGTTAAAATCTAAGCGAGTTAATTGGAAAGTAAATATTTACTGAATATTTGGGTTACATACCGGTATCTCTCCCCCAGTCACAAAAGAGATAAAAAGTTTGGCTTAGAGTGTAAGTCAGGGGTCTTCCAACTTGGGCCTTTTATGACTTGTGGACTTCAACTCCCAGAATTCCTCAGCCAGCCTCCATTTTGTTAGTTAGATTTAAGACAGGGGTCTTCAAACCTGGCCCTTTGATGACTTGTGGACTTCAACTCCCAGAATTCCTCAGCCAGCTTCCATTTTGTTAGTTAGATTTAAGACAGGGGTCTTCAAACCTGGCCCTTTGATGACTTGTGGACTTCAACTCCCAGAATTCCTCAGCCAGCCTCCATTTTGTTTGTTAGATTTAAGACAGGGGTCTTCCAACTTGGCCCTTTTATGACTTGTGGACTTCAACTCCCAGAATTCCTCAGCCAGCCTCCATTTTGTTAGTTAGATTTAAGACAGGGGTCTTCAAACCTGGCCCTTTGATGACTTGTGGACTTCAACTCCCAGAATTCCTCAGCCAGCCTCCATTTTGTTAGTTAGATTTAAGACAGGGGTCTTCAAACCTGGCCCTTTGATGAATTGTGGACTTCAACTCCCAGAATTCCTCAGCCAGCCTCCATTTTGTTTGTTAGATTTAAGACAGGGGTCTTCAAACTTGGCTCTTTTATGACCTGTGGACTTCAACTCCCAGAATTCCTCAGCCTGGCTGAGGAATTCTGGGAGTTGAGGTCCACAAGTCATAAAAGGGCCAAGTTTGAAGACCCCTGGTATAAGTAGTTCTCAATTTACGACCACAGTTGAACCCAAAATTCATGTTGCTAGGCGAGACCTTTGTTAAGTGAGTTTTAGCCCATTTTACGACCTCTCTGGTCACCGTGGTAAAGTTAGCAACACGGTCGTAAAGTGGCTTCCCTATTGACCTCATCAGAGAGTAGCAGAAGGTGATCCCATGACCCCGTCATAAATATGAGCCACTCACCAAGCATTCAAATTTTGATCAGGTGGGGCGGCTGCAACGGCCGTAAGTGTGAAAAATGGTCGTAAGTCTTTTTTTTCAGCATCGTTGTAACTGCGCACGGTCGCTAAACGAAGCACGGCAAGTCAACGACCACCTGCGCAGTTTTATAAGTTGGGGAAAATGTCAATCGCAAGAAGAAGCAGGCTTTCCTTCATAAAGAACGTTCTCTGATGTTGCTTTTCTAAAAAGACAGCAACGGCCATTTTCTTGGCTAAGCGCGACGGCTGTTAAGGGAGCGTTGCCCCCATTTTATGACCTTTCTTGCTATCGTTGTTAACTGAATCCCTGCAGCTGTTAAGTTGGTAGTACCATTGTTAAGTGGAATCCAGCTTCCCCCATTGACTTTGCTTGCCAGAAGGCGGCAAAAGGGAGATCACCTGACCTGAGGGACACTGCAACCGTCACAAGTACATGCCAGTTTCCAAGCCTCCAAATTTTGATCACGTGACCACAGGAATGCTGCAACGGTGGTCAGTATGAAAACAGCCCTAAGTCACCTTTTTACAGTTTGAACAGTCACTGAACGGACGGGTATAAATGGAGGACTACCTGTACGTATTATTTACACCGGGTTGTAAGCAAGGGACTTTTGTTCCAGCTATTCCCTCACGGCTGGTGATGGGAGGAGATGTACAGAGGGCCCCCGTAGCCCATGAATGAGTTGCTAGTTCCGACAGGTTGAGCTGGCGGAGGTGAGTAGCAGAAGACAAAGCCGCCCGTCAGCCCTTGACAGGAGAGGGACACAGGTGCTCTCGCTGCTGTCATACAAGCCCGTCTGACTTTCAAGATTAATGGCAGGCCTCTGTGCCGTGCCGTTCGGATTTTTAAAAAAGCGGTTAAAGTACAGTTTTTGAAGAGAGTTTTCCAAGAGGGGTAAACAAAAAATCAAGCAGGAACAGCTTCAGAATGTCACCCTACACTCTTTTGCAAATATTTGTTTTTTTTTCTCTTAAAAGCTGGTTCCTTTTGAGAGCTGTTATTTTTCTTCTTTGTTGGTATTGTGCTAGACTGGGCTTTTATTATCTCACTTTTCAAAATTTCCCAAGCTTCTTGAGTTGTTTTCCCCTGGAGGATTCTCATCCATGGAATCCTTCCCAAGCCCTCTCTTTAAGTTTATTGAAATTAGCTCTCTTAAAAGTCCAAGACTCTAGTTCGACTGCGTTCTATTGCTTGTGCTTCCATAATGTTGAATTCCAATATTGCATGATCACTTCCTTCCACAGTTCCTGTGGCTTCAACACCTTCTATCATTTCATCTCTGTTAGTGAGAATTAGATCCAATACGGCTAATCCCCTAGTTCCCTTCTCTACTTTTTGGGAGACAAAGTTGTCTGCTAGGTTTGTCAGGAATCTGTTTGATTTTCCACTTGGTGCAGAGTTTCTCTCCCAGTTGATGTCAGGGTAGTTAAAGTCCCCCATTACTATTGTGATGTGCTTCCTACATACCTTAGTTAGCTGTCTAGCAAAAAGTTCATCTATTTCCTCTGGTTGGTTGGGTGGCCTATAGTATACACCTATGGCAATGTCATTTTTTTCTCCCTTTTATATTGATCCAAATGCATTCAATAGACAAATAGCCTGATGCTTTGGGACACAGGAGGTCCTACCTACGAGTAAATCCTCTTGAAATCAGTGGGGTTTGCTGTTAAATAGACCTGCGTAAAAATGCACACTTCATTACCGTAGAAAGGAGATTTGTGTTTGCAGCCGTTCTCAGCTGTCCCATTGTGAGCTTAACAATTGTCTTTTTTTCCCTTGCTGCTTGTTTTATTGGGCTAGGTTCCTTAACTTTTTTGATTCTTGGTGTTTAGTTTACTTTTTAATAGAGACACGATGGAGAGCATCTTAACAAACTGCATCACTCTGATTTGGTGGTAGCAGAGCCTCAGATAGAAGGTCCACACAGAGAAATAAGATAGGAAAAAAAAACATTTAGGAATAGGATAATTAATCAATTCCCAATAATGAGTAGCACATGGATAATAAATCTTGCCAAACCTGAAAGATTTAAAAATTGGTTTTCTTTCTTTCTTTCTTTCTTTCTTTCTTTCTTTCTTTCTTTCTTTCTTTCTTTCTTTCTTTCTTTCTTTCTTTCTTTCTTTCTTTCTTTCTTCCTTCCTTCCTTCCTTCCTTCCTTCCTTCCTTCCTTCCTTCCTTCCTTCCTTCCTTCCTTCCTTCCTTCTTGGCCTCAGTTTTCTTTTTATGGTTCAGATATCTTTCCCAAGAAATAAAAGGGAAAACATCCCCTTTTCCTTGGTGTTTAGGAGGTTATAGACAGCACTGCAGATTCAGGCCAGCTTCGCCAGTGAAGAGAGAAATTCCTGCGTTTGTGTATTTTGCAAGATAACAACCGCACAGTCAGCCCTTTCTGTGTACAGCGCCAGGAAAATACTCTGTAGGTTTTTACAGCAGTGGTTTAAAAAACAGGCCCCTGAGCCCTTGTGGCAAAGAAAGCATGTTAACCACAGATAAATTTGGGGGTAATTTTCCCCTCTCCATAAAATCCCCCAACTCTTGGCCGCCTCCTCTCCACTCAACGTTTAAGTAAACATCAAGGCGCTAAGAAAAATTGTACAGGGGGGGGGATCCTTGACTTACGACCACAACTGAGCCAAAATTTCGGTTGCTACGCGAGACGGATGTTTAAGTGAATTTTGCCCCCTTTTACAACTTTTCCGGCCACAGCTGTGCAGCAAATCAGCGTAGTTTATTTATTTATTTATTTATTTATTATTCCAATTTGTATCCCGCCCTTCTCCCGAAGGACTCAGGGCGGCTCACAACATTATTAAAACAAAGAAAGACCCACACACCCCACCGAATAAAACCAAATTAAAACCAAAATTTTTGTGTTGTGATAATTAAAATTGCTAAAAAACCCAATTTAAAAATCCTCCCTAGGCCAGGCCCGCTTGTTGGAAAAGCCATGTCTTGAGGGCGCGGCGGAAAGTAAGGAGATCCGGAATAATCCGGATCTCGGGGGGTAGTTCGTTCCAGAGGGC
>NW_015386413.1:3267211-3274711 GCF_001527695.2 Protobothrops mucrosquamatus
CCGTCTCCCTGCGGCGAGGGGGCGCGGTCCGGAAGTCCATCCTTAGGAGCGAATGGTCTGACCATGACAAGGGCTCAACAACTATTTCCCCTACTGTCAGATCATTCTGCCACTGGCCAGAGACAAAAATTAGATCCAGCGTGTGTCCACCCGTGTGGGTGGGGGCATGAATTAATTGGGTCAAGTCCAAGGCCGTCATAGAAGCCAAGAACTCCTGAGCTGCCGCCGATGTCTCACCCACTGATGGCAGGTTGAAATCCCCCAAGACCATAAGTCTGAGGGTCCCCACCGCCACCCCGGCTATCACGTCAGCCAGCTCAGGCAGGGCTGTTGATACATAGCAGGGAGCCAGGTATATAATCAACAAGCCCACTTGCACCCCTTGCCCCCACTTCATGAAGAGCGACTCCACGCCGTCTATCTGAGGCACAGTGGTCTCCCTTGGGTAAAGGCTCTCCCTTATAATGACCGCTACCCCCCCGCCCCTACCCCGGGTCCTTGGCTGATGGAATGCCTGAAAACCCGGCGGGCAGATGTCTACTAGTGGTACTCCACCTTCTACGCCCAGCCAGGTCTCAGTAATACCTGCCAGGTCCGCGCCCCCCTCTAAAATAAGATCTTGTATGAGGGGGGCCTTATTCACCACGGACCTGGCATTACATAACATCAGCCGATGGTCCCGGGCCGGGGGGTCTGCGTCTCCTGGAAACCGAGTGGAGACCTGAGGACCGGAGCACCCGCAAGCTCGTAAATAGCGTGTGCGTGCTTTCTTAACCTGATATGGTCCTCTGCTCCCGCCATATCTGCCTCTCCCACTGACCCTTTCTACATCGCAATTTCTCCCTCCTCCCTCAACCCCCCACCCTCTCCCCCCACCCTTTCTACATCGCAACCCCCAGACATGGCTGGTCCTGACCTGGGGAGAACCTCCCCCCTCCCACCCGCCCTGGTTCCCCCTAAAAATTTGTTAAAACACCCCTGTAAAAAAGCTCTCAGATTAAATAATTTAAATAATTTTTTGCTAGTGACCACTGCACTTATGACCGTTGCAGCATCAGGGAGCAGAGGAACCCCTCACAGACCTGTAAATTCTTGTGTTGTCGTATGGGCATCACACTGCAGCCTCCACCCCTTTCAACCTGCACACAAAATCCCAACATATAAACAAAAGTGGTGAGGTTTATGCTTTCCTCAAAATGTTACTCAGCTAAGAAAGAATATAGATGTTCTCCACAATCAGGTTCTCCTTATGACCATGTTTCTATTATCTACACATTGATAAGTGACCCCAATGTCCACTTTGAATACTGAAATACTAAATACTAAAAGAAAGCCAGTAGAATGTAAATGAACAATGATAAAACAAATCCCATCATTAAAGCAGAAATGCAAAGGTTGTTTACATAGATAATAGTATAGAGAACAGCAATGCTGCATGGAACATTGATGAAGTAATCTAATCAAAACGTTTGTGTTCCCTCAAAATTCCTCAGGTTTTAATTTTGCCTTTCTGTAGAGAACTTCCACATTTCTTCAATTGTTATTATAGGTCTGCAAGGAATTCTTCCCCTGAAATATTTTTTCCCTCTCAGAGGTCCATAGATATTTTATCCACTTGCATTTCAAGCTTTGATGTTACAATTGGGAGAAAGAAGGCACATACAAATCCATAGGCATCCATTGTACTCACATACATACATACATATATACATACATACATACGAGAGAGAGAGAGAGGGAGAGGGAGAGGGAGAGAGGGAGAGAGAGAGAGAGACTCTTTTGGAATTGGGAGAGCTGGGAATTATATAATTGTGTTTTTGCCCATTGGTGTGAACTAATGATGCTTAATGAAAGTGGGAAGTCCTATAGACTTATTCTATTGCTGAGTAATAAGTCAACATTTGGTCATTCTGCCTCAGGAAAAATTGTCTCTGATTTAAGGTGAAACAATCAGTTATTCTTCCGTTTCCTTTTTGCAGACAAACTCCCAACTATTAAAAACAAAATAAACAAACAAAACATCTTAGCGAAAGATCCTTGTCTAGCTGGGAGGATCCCATGAGCAAATCCTCTTCCCATTTTGGTGCCCTTCCAATTACCGACATTTGTATTCTTATTATCACATCTAAAGACGCTAAGGGAGGGCAGGTGGCATGAGAGATGGTGATGGACTAATGATGTCATTAGCTTATCTAATTAAAATAGGCCCAGAATTCCTGTAGCTGCCATTTAAGGTGTATACCAATTAACCAAAGATTGCCGTTATTTTTCCATCACGATGATTAGTGTGTGATGGAACTGCTGGAAGCTCTGATGCATACAGAGTGCCCCATTTTCACCTCCCATGGATCAGCATGACTGCGCAGAATATCTGTGCAAACCATACAAGAGCTACAAATTGGACCTACCCCATGTGCCTCGGCATATATCAGCCCTAGTTAAACTGTGCATCTATTCATTAGCATAGATTATATTCCATTAACTATCAGCATATGGCTTTGTTTGAGTGTTCTTTGTGTGTGTGTGTAATGTTTGGAATGAAAGCGTGAAGCCAGTATGTGAGTAATAGTTTATTAATTAAGTTGGGACGACTTCCAACTGTTTGTACAAATGTCATAGAAAAGTTCTCATGGACTCATTTGCGCAGATGGTGAGAATCCTCTAGGGAATCTTGCATTAACTGAAACCCTTCAGAGGATATTATCTGATTTGGTTTGGTTGATAAGGCATTGAAACTCAATAGCTAGTCTAGATAGTCCTTCATTTCACATCCTGATGAGAAGCTGCTTAGAGCCTAGATTGATCTCCAACACATATGTTCTCTCTCTCTCTCTCTCTCTCTCTCTCTCTCTCTCTCTCTCTCTCTCTCTCTCTCTCTCTCTCTCTCTCTCTCTCTCTCACACACACACACACACACACACACACACACACACACNTGCCGCCGCGGCCGCTGAGGCCGCCGAAGATGAAAAGTCCGGCCGACAAACGGCCGTCCGGCCGGCCCCGCGCTCCTACATCCCCGCCGAGGCCGCCGAGGCCAGCCGCCGAGGCCACCGAGGCCGCCAAGACCGCCACCGAGGCCTCCGCCGCGGCCACCAAGGATGGAAAGGCCGAGGCTGCCGAGGCTGCCGAGAATGGAAAGGCCGAGCAAGCCGAGCAAGCCGAACAAGCCGAACAAGCGACAAACGGTAGGCGACAAACGGCTGACCCCTCACACTCCCGGGAGACTCACCAGGGAGGTCGACCTGGGGACAGATAGGTCTTCTGAATCTTCGGGGGTCTCCAAAGCCCCCCCTCTGCCCATCTTCGGCTCCATTACAACGGAGCTACGAGACAGGCGTCCGCCATCTTTTTAGTTGATAAGCTAACCAAGTTAGTCGTGAAGGGAAGCTGGCTTCCCCCCTCCCATTGACTTGGGTTGTCAGGAGGTCACAAAAGAGGACCACGTGACCCAGGGACGCTGCGACCATCATAAGTATGAACCAGTTGCCGAGCGTCAGAATTCCGATCACGTGATCCTGGGGAGGCTGCAACGGTCGTATGTGTGAAAAATGGGTATCAGTCACTTTTTCGAGGGTTGTTGTAACTTTGAACCGTCGCTAAACGAAGGCTTGTAAGTTCTATAAGATGAGACTAAGATGTCCATTGTCTTCTGATCCCCCTACAAGGGCTGACTTAGAATCAGAAATATTTCATTAGTGGTGAATGTTGTTGCTTGTGGGGCACAAGGAGAATGAGCCCTTTGAATAACACAACAGGGCTCTATTTATTATCCCCAGGGTGTGATGTCTTTAGTAAGCAAATAAACGTGTAGCTGAAACGGCATCACACCTAGCTTGCTGCAGCTCTTAAAGCAGCTGTTGTGCTGAGCTTCTACACAACCACTGTTTTAATGAACACTCCAGAATAATACTAAATAATAGAACATGTGTTCTTTTAAGCTCTTTAAAGTATAAAGTAGAGAGAGAATGCCTCTATCGCAGCTCAACTATTGCCCATTGCTAAGGCAATAACAGAAGCTTTGGGAAGCCCACAAACTTGTGACTGCCACGTTTGCTTAACAACTCTGCAAAACATGTAAAATTGGGTCGGTCACGTGACTGACTTGTTTTACGGCTGTTATGATACAGGTTCCATTGTGTTGACGACTGCCGGGAGTTGACACAGGCTTGGAGTTTATCAGCCAACAGGCCAAGAGTAAAGTAAAGGAGACTAGGAAGGGCTTATTCCAACAGAAAGCACATTTGTCTAAATTAAAGATTTGTTTGGACAGACTAGGAATACTACATCCAATTCTGGTTGCCGTGATATAAAGAAGATGTTGAGGCTGTAGAAAGAGTGCAGAGAAGAGCAACAAAGATGATCAGGGGACTGGAGGCTGAAACATATGAAGAATGGTTGCAGGAATTGGGTATGTCTAGACATTCACCTGTCTGGGATGGTATAGATCAGCGGTTCTCAACCTATGGGTCGCGACCCCATTTGGGGTCGATCGACCATTTCACGGGGGTCGCCAAGCAAGGCTGTCGGCCATTTTTTTTGTCCGCCATTTTTTTCCCCTTTTCCGGCGGGTGCCTTACCTCCCTTGAGCTGGGCCAGCTGGTGGTCGGCCTGCTCCGTCTCTGCCGCTTGCCAGCTACGCCTCGGCCGGCGCAGGGGGCGGAACCACGCATGCACGGCGCTCCTGGGCAGGGAAAGTCCTCGACTTACGACCGGTTTAGTCCTCGACTTACGACCGGTTGGGGGTCGCGGCATTAAAAAGGTTGAGAACCACTGGTATAGATTCTCCTGCTTGAGCAGGGGGCTGGACTAGAAGACCTCCAAGGTCCCTTCCAGCTTCTATTCTATTCTATTCTAGTCTAGTCTAGTCTAGTCTAGTCTAGTCTAGTCTAGTCTAGTCTATAGTCTAACAGATAGAAGGACCAGGGGGTAACATGATAGCAATCTTCCAATATCTCAGGGGCTGCCCCAAAGAAGAGGGAGTCAAGCTATTCTCCAAAGCCCCTGAAGGCAGGACAAGAAGCAACGGATGGAAACTAACCAAGGAGAGAAGCAACTTAGAACTAAGGAGAAACTTCCTGACAGTGAGAACAATTAACCAGTGGAACCACCTGCCTCCAGAAGCAGTGAATGCTCCAACACTGGAAGCTTTTAAGAAGAGACTGGACAGCCATTTGTCCGAAGGGGCTTGGGGTCTCCTGCTTGAGCAAGGGGTTGGACTAGATGACCTCCAAGACTAGAAGATCTCAAGATTAAGTTTAATCTTAGCTAACAACCCCTCCCCCCAAAGTAACCAGGAGATGACTGCTACCCAGAGAGAGCTTTTAGAATGCAGATGAGCCCAACAGAGTTTAAATAAGTTTTCAGCCAAAGAAGATGGTAAGAAAACACGTTCATTCATCATCAAAGAAACACTCTTATTAACAGAATTCCTCCCTTCCCACATCTCTGGCCCCACAGTTATTTACTTGTGATTTACTAGCTTCCTTGACCCCTGACCTTTGTCAAGAAAACTATGATGTAAACTCACTCCCCAAAGCTGCAAAGCAAAGGAGGATCGGACAGATTAGACAAATGAATGGCTGGAGAAAAGCTATTTATTGTGTGTACCTGCCATGAACCCGAAATCTTAGGCTAAGTCCAAAAATCTTTGCAAGATTTTTGAGTGAACAGGTGCTGTGCTGGCTTAATTTGATCTCCAAATGTTAGTTGAAGAGCGTTGATGTTGATCAGGGACTCCAGCCCTTATTCTGCACAGGCATTCTGAAGAGTGTTCAATAATGCTTTATTTAGTTCAGTGTTTCTCAACCTTGACAATTTTAAGGCATGTGGACTTCAACTCCCAGAATTCCACAGCCAGCAATGCTGGCTGTGGAATTCTGGGAGTTGAAGTCCACATGCCTTAAAATTGTCAAGGTTGAGAAACACTGATAGTTGATCCCACCCGATCAATTGTTGGTCGCAAATTGCACACTCTTTTAGAGTCGAGTTGTTGTTATTTTTGTATTTCAGAGACTCGCTAAAAAGGGTTACATACGGGCAAGTAGCAATAGGTGCAAATGTCCATGGAGATTCTCCGTCATCCAGGTGACGGTTGTCCCAAAGGTGCTTTTTCAAGAGGCAACTGGACTTCCTGTGTTTTTCCTTGAAAATGTTTCACTTTGCTGCAGCTGCCCAAAAAAGCCAACACAGTGCTGGGTTGCATTAACAGAGGGATAGAATCAAGATCACGTGAAGTATTAATACTACTTTACAAGGCCTTAGTAAGGCCACACTTGGAATACTGCATCCGGTTTTGGTCACCGCAATGTAAAAAAGATATTGAGACTCTAGAAAGAGTGCAGAGAAGAGCAACAAAGATGATCAGGGGGCTGGAGGCTAAAACATATAAGGAACGGTTGCTAGAATTGGGTATGTCTAGTTTAATGAAGAGAAGGACAAGGGGGGACATGATAGCCAATGTTCCAATCTCTCAGGGGCTGCCCCAAAGAAGAGGAAGTCAAGCTATTTTCCAAAGCACCTGAAGGCAGGACAAGGAGCAACAGGTGGAAACTAACAAAGGAGAGAAGCAACCTAGAACTAAGGAGAAACTTCCTGACAGTGAGAACAATTAACCAGTGGAACAACCTGCCTCCAGAAGTGGTGAATGCACCAACACTGGAAGTTTTTAAGAAGAAACTGGACAGCCATTTGTCTGAAATGGTTTGGGGTTTCCTGCCTGAGCAGGGGGTTGGACTCGATGACCTCCAACTACTACTACTACTACTACTACTTCTTCTTCTTCTTCTTCTTCTTCTTCTTCTTCTTCTTCTTCTTCTTCTTCTTCTTCTTCTTCTTCTTCTTCTTCTTCTTCTTCTTCTTCTTCTTCTTCTTCTTCCTCTTCCTCTTCCTCTTCCTCTTCCTCTTCCTCTTCCTCTTCCTCTTCCTCTTCTTCTTCTTCTTCTTCTTCTTCTTCTTCTTCTTCTTCTTCTTCTTCTAGAAGCTTCTTCGGTTCTGACTCAGTTCTTCAATCAGAACTGAAGAAGCTTCTTGGATGAGAAGTGAAAGGTCTTCAAGGACAAACAAAGTAAGTCCAGTCGCCTGTTGAAAAAGCACCGTTGGGTCCACCTGAGAATGAAACTCCACTCAGATCTTAGGAATTTTAGCCCCAGCCTCCTTCTAAATACAAAATCACTTATGAAGACGCTGAATTTTAATTTAGTCTGAGTCCCTCTTTCCTCTGGGCATTTCCTCTGTTGGTTAAAAAAAAATCTGCCCAATGGCTGAATTTTCACGAGTCGTTTCGCTCCTGATTACAAAATGTAGTTCATCCCAATTAATTATGTATTTGAAAACCTTTTGAAACCAGGTTTCTGGGACAATGTAGGGGGGGAAGAACGTGCTTCTAGCACTATTTAAAAGCACATAAAGACTCTGGAACCATAAGGTGTATGTAAAATATTTAGTTTTCAGCCAGCACACACTCGTCCTTTCACAACAGAAAGTGGCTTTGTTGCGAAG